>NC_137681.1:27140789-27145789 GCF_963989245.1 Nansenia antarctica | reverse complement strand
ACATTAAATTCATTTATTTACTATCATTAATCGTTTCAGAATACATTCAGGGCTCGACAGTGCGACTGTTTTGGTCGCATTTGCGAGTGAATATATTTCTGTGCGACTTGGAAATACATTCAATCGCACCAGTGCGACTAAAAGACTGCTGAACTGTCATGCGCAGTCAAACGTATGTGTATAAGCGATGAGGGAATGAAAACTGAACAGAAACGCGTGAGTCCTATATGCGCTTAAAATGCGCATAATGGGTATATGGATACAGCTCTCATAGTTCGTAGCGCTGTGTTTTGTTAGCTGCTAGCTGCTAGCAGCGTTTGCTTCCGGTTTCATTACAAAGAGGTTAACCCTATATGTGCCTGATGTCTAACAACATTCAAATGACTCTAACTTCATATTTTTTCGGATTTCAATGTATGACACATCATTTGAAAGCTTATGATCCGTAGTTCCAGTCAACAGCAAGTCACATTTGAAAGTGTTTATGTAGTTTTTTTACATTTGAAAGTGTTTTTTGTTTATATATATTTATATTATACAATTTACCAGTCATATTCTGGAATGTGTCTAAATGTTAAAGTTCCATAAGTATAAGCAAAATAAAGTAACAGTTTGTAAATAAATAGTAGCATTTAAAAAAAAAAAAAAAACGAACCGTGACCCAAAAAACGAGGTTCATACCGAACCGTGGGCCAACTGAAATTAATATTCTTACTTCCCCTTTACATTGTGTGAGTCTCCATTTTTATTACGGCCAAGAGCCGGTTATGATCATTTTGATATGTTATGTGTTACGTCTGTAGTTTTACGACAGTTTGGACTTTACTACAGTGCCGTATTACGTTATGTGTTACACACGTTGTTGAATAAATGGAGAGAAGCTCCGACCTGAAGCTCTGAGTTCTGCCTCCGTTATTTAATATAACATTGGCGACGAGGATGGCTGATTGTTCTCTACCTCCACCCTCTCCTTTCCTAGCAGTCCCGGCAGAACCACCGATTCCGTGGAACCGCTGGATTTCCTCGTTTGAGACATATATCCTAGCCGCCGGCTTAGAGGACGTATCTGACAAAAGGAAATGTGCGCTGCTGCGTCACTGCCTAGGAGCAGAGGGTCAGCGCGTGTATGGAACTCTCGGCACCGCGGCGAGATACACAGACACTGTGGAACTACTGAAGCAACACTTCGCCCCTCCACAAAGCGCTCTTCTCCGCCGCGTCATATTCAGACGAAGACACCAACGTACAGGTGAGACAGTGACACAGTATGTGGCTGATCTGCGGGGTTTGGCGAGCTTATGCAAGTTCGGGACATTACAGAACGAAATGATAAGAGACCAACTAATCTTACACACGAACTGTGACAAGATTAGGGAAAAACTGTTACTGGAAAATGATGAACTTACATTGTCAGCAGCTCTGAACATGGCGGTCCAGGTTGAAACAGCCTTGGAATGTGCAGTTAGTTTTTCAGCCTCTCCCAGCTCACCGGCAGGGGGCGCGCACAGCCTACAGGTGCCCCTCCTCCACGTGAGTGCAGCCAGCGGCGGGGAGAGCGTTTTACTGGCCTCTCGGTCACGCGACCAGCCACACCAGCCGTGTGGGAATTGCGGCTCTTCTGCACACAATTCAAGAGCTCAGACATGCCCAGCCCGTGGTAAAACCTGCTCCAACTGCGGGAGACTAAACCACTTTGAATGAATGAATGAATGAATGAATGAATGAATGAATGAATGAATGAATGAATGAATGAATGAGGTCTGCAGGTCTGCCCCAGCTAGAGCTTCCCAGTCACCTACCACAGTCATCCATAATGTCAGCTCAGGACGAGCGCCATTCAAAACATGCTCGTTGATGGTTGGTGATGTCACTCTGCCGCTCCTCCTAGACACTGGAGCCACAGTGTCCCTTGTGAACTTGACGACCTATACACAGTTCTTCTCCCATGTGCCCCTGGGGTTGCCCTCCACCACCCTGCGTGGCTATGCCAACTCTGAGATTGACATTGTGGGCTCTTTTCAGCTGCCTGTGAAGTACGGGGAGAGGACACTGCCGGCTTTCAGGTTCAATGTTGCACGCCACGGGACCAACCTGTTAGGCCTCGACCTGTTCAACGCCCTCGGTTTCACCCTGCTAGACACAGCTGGCTCAGAGATTCACACCGTTTCTATCCCCTGGCAGCAACAGTGGCCTGCGCTGTTCAGCGGTGTAGGCTGCCTCGACACTTTTGCCCACCAGCCTCTGTTAGATCCTACAGTGATGCCTGTTATACAGCCCCTCCGCCGCTCCCCCCTGGCTCTCTCGAGAGCCACGACGAGCGTCTCCACAGTGTGTTCAGTGCATTGGCCAAGCATCACCTCACACTCAATGGTGAGAAGTGTGTATTCGCCGCCCCAGCCATTGACTTTGTGGGGTTCGCCTCTCAGCTGATGGCACGTACCCGCTGCACTCGAACACCGAGGCCATCCATCATGTCCCGGAGCCCACCACAGCCGCTCAGGTGGCCTCCTTTCTAGGCATGACGGCGTACTACCTCCGTTTCCTGCCACAGTACTCGGCCACAACCACACCACTGCGGAAGCTGTTGAAGCATGACGAGCCCTGGCTCTGGACGTCTGCCTGCTCAGACGCCGTACGCCTCCTGAAGGCCCAACTCACCTCGCCACCGGTCCTGGCGCATTTCAACTTGGCCAGCCCCACTCTTGTCACGTGCGACGCCTCTGCCACAGCCATTGGTGCGGTGATGTCCCAGCTGCAAGGGGGGGTGGAGAGACCGATCGCCTTCGCCTCCCGTGCTCTCAGCCCCACGGAACAGAAGTACTCGGTGGGGGAGCGGGAGGCCCTAGCATGCCTCTGGGCATGTGAGCGCTGGCACATGTACCTCTATGGACGTCTATTCACACTGAGGACAGACCACCAGGCCCTCATCACCCTCCTGGCCACGTCTGGCACCGGTCACAAGCCACTCCGCCTCCACCGCTGGGCCGACCGCCTGCAGCAGTACAACTATCGGCTACAGTTCACGCCAGGACGAGACAACGTGGTAGCCGACTTGCTATCACGCTCAATCCCCAGCCCACCCACAGCCCCAACCTTGACCCCCGGACTGGACCAGGCTGAGCATGACCTCGTCCAGCTCCTCCACACACCCCTTCAGGAGACGGTGTCGCTGAAAGAGCTCCGGGATGCCTCAGCCGATGACCCCACCCTCTCTACACTCTCAACCTACATCACGCAGGGGTGGCCAGCAAGAGTACCTGACGAGCTACTCACTTACTCCAGGATCAGGGAGGAGTTGTCGGTTTGGAATGACACCTGTGTCGCTCGCGGGTTCTGCACTGTGGTCCCAGGTGTCCTTCGGGCGCGTATCCTTGCTATGGCGCACGAGGGTCACCTGGGCATAGTCAGGCTCAAACAGCGCTGTCGTGATGTTGTTGGTGGCCAGGCATCGACAGGGAACTCGAAACCCTGGTCAAGGATTGCACTGCCTGTCTCCTTAGTGGTAAGACCAGGGCTCCAGCTCCACCCCCGCCCATGCAGCCGTTGGACTGGCCATCTCAACCCTGGGAGCACCTGCAACTGGATATCTGCGGCGAGCTGCATGGGGTACCACATCACCAGCGTTTTCTCGTCGTGACCTACGACCTCCACTCTATAATTTTAATAATTTTAATTTTGCCATTTAGCAGACGCCTTTATCCAAAGCGACTTACAATTACGAATTACAGGGACATTCCCCCTGGAGTAACTGAGGGCTAAGTGCCTTACCCAAGGGCACACTAGTAGTGGTGTGGTTTCAGGCGAGATTTGAACTCACAACCTTCCGATCACAAGTCCAACTCACTATCCACTAGACCACCACTACCACTCTAAGTGGCCAGAGGTGACACCTGTGGGCTCGGTCACAGCAAAGGTGCTGATCGACATTCTCGACGCTCTGTTTGCACGCTGGGGCCTGCCCAAGAGGATCACGACTGACAACGGTCCTCAAATGATTTCCCATGAACTGTCCTCCTATCTAGTGGGTAAAGGGATCCACCACATCCGCACAGCGTTCTACCACCCTGCTGCGAACGGGGGGGTGGAACGGCTGAACCAAACACTGAAAAATGGCATCAGGGCCCACCTGGCACAAGGGTGCACGCTCACCACCAGCCTCCTCCAGACGCTGTTGCATTATCGGGCCACGCGACACGCCACTACAGGAGTCTCCCCAGCCTCCCTCATGCTGGGGCGGGAGCTCCAGCTGCCTCTCGATAGGCTCCGCCCTACACTAGCTCAGCCCCCGGTCCATCCAGTTCAAGCCACAGTCACCAAACACCAGCGCTTGATGAAGGATCGTTTCGACAGGGCCAGACGTGCTAGGCCACCTGTCATTGCTGTGTCGGACTGGGTCAGGATCCGACGACCTCATCGGGACAACAAACTCCAGTCGTTTTGGTCTGACCCTGTCCAGGTCAGCAAACAGCTTGGCCCGGCCTCGTTTAGGCTCGCCGACGGCACTCGCTGGCATGCTACCCGCCTGCGTAAGGTGCAGCCTCCCCCTGGCCCAGCGCTGAGTGTGGCCTCTTCCACAGTCTTGCCAGCCGCACGGTTGGATGAAGCAGCAACCCCGGCCTACCAGGCTCAGCCCCAAGGCGTGGAGCCGCCACCAGTGGCTGTGGCTGCACCAGAGCCACGTCTGGTTCGAGCACGCAACAGGCCCGATCACTTGCGTGACTACATGACTGAGTATCACAGCTAGGTTGTGTGAGGGGGGGGGAAATGTTACGTCTGTAGTTTTACGACAGTTTGGACTTTACTACAGTGCCGTATTACGTTATGTGTGACACACGATGTTGAATAAATGGAGAGAAGCTCCGACCTGAAGCTCTGAGTTCTGCCTCCGTTATTTAACATAACATTGTGATTATGATACTTTGTTGTCGTTGTTGACGAAAATTGCGCAATTTTCATTGTGCTACTGAAATTCTTGGTGTGTGTGTGTGTGTGTGTGTGTG
>NC_137681.1:27059977-27134977 GCF_963989245.1 Nansenia antarctica | reverse complement strand
CACTCAAATTGTTGTTGGATAGAGAATAATAACTCTATTGTATATATGTTATACAAGGGAACCCAGTCAGGCATCTGTATTGCAGAGAGCAATTAGGAGTTTTCCAGTGAACAGCTCTCAAATTATTTCTGGATAGAAAACAATACCAGTGTTAGGTCCTCAAACCAATACATGTATCTGCATCTGCATTGCAGAACTCCAATCACTATCTCAGTTCCAGTGAAGAGTGCTGAGAGAGCAGAAGGTGGGAGAGAGAGAGAGAGAGAGAGAGAGAGAGAGAGAGTGTTTGTTTGGTTTAGGCTGGGAGGAGGATAGTGTATCTTCCTGATGGGACTAACCCAGCAGGGAGTAAGGCTCCAATCCTGTAGGAGATAACATTCAGTTAGCAGCTCCAATCTGGTTCTACCAGAATGGGATTGCCTCTCTGGGCTGACTACAGAGCAAATGGATTAGTCTCAATGGCCATGATGTCCTCATGCACGTTTATAATGTCTTTTGTTAACAATGATGTTGTTGTTGTTTTTACATTTGGCAATGGCTAGAAGGTGTCTTCTGTGTTATACTTGAGAACACAAATTACTTTAGAATTTGACGACAAGACTATTGACTCAGTGTCCTTTTTTGGTGCGAGTCATCAGATTGTGGAAACCAATCTTGTTGACGATACGTACCGTCCTGGTGAGCCTGATCAGTAGAAATACCAGTCACCCTTATTACTGACCCCCGAGGTCGTCTTATTACTGACCCCCGAGGTCGTCTTATTACTGACCCCCGAGGTCGTCTTATTACTGACCCCCGAGGTCGTCTTATTACTGACCCCCGAGGTCGTCTTATTACTGACCCCCGAGGTCGTCTTATTACTGACCCCCGAGGTCGTCTTATTACTGACCCCCGAGGTCGTCTTATTACTGACCCCCGAGGTCGTCTTATTACTGACCCCCGAGGTCGTCTTATTACTGACCCCCGAGGTCGTCTTATTACTGACCCCCGAGGTCGTCTTATCACTGACCCCCGAGGTCGTCTTATTACTGACCCCCGAGGTCGTCTTATTACTGACCCCCGAGGTCGTCTTATTACTGACCCCCGAGGTCGTCTTATTACTGACCCCCGAGGTCGTCTTATTACTGACCCCCGAGGTCGTCTTATTACTGACCCCCGAGGTCGTCTTATTACTGACCCCCGAGGTCGTCGAATGTGGCTGCAGCAGCAGACCGAACAGAAGCATACCTCAGACTTTCTCCTGTCTTTCTTATTCTCCTGGAGCGGTTTGATCCGACCCACGCCCATGCTGCTAATTGATCTCGTTACAATGGGAGCAGCTGGCAGACTAGTAGGTGAAAATAAAAGTAAATTGATTTGGGGGAGGGGGGCAGCAGTGGAGAGGTGGGTGGTTTGGGTGTGTTGGTGGGGGGTGGGGGTGGGGGGTAATTTCCATATAGGCCATTTGCTGACTCATGAATAGGAGGAGGGGGTACTTCATCTTGTAATACCCTGATCATTTTAAAAATGCTAAGCAACAGAGTGGAGTGCATGACAACGATTATGTTGTGAGTAGTTCTATTCAACATCAAAGTGTTGCATCCACAATACAGCACCATGCGTTCTACAGCTAGTGTTCTACAGCTAGTGTTCTACAGCTAATGTTCTACAGCTAGTGTTCTACAGCTAATGTTCTACAGCTAGTGTTCTACAGCTAGTGTTCTACAGCTAGTGTTCTACAGCTAGTGTTCTACAGCTAGTGTTCTACAGCTAGTGTTCTACAGCTAGTGTTCTACAGCTAATGTTCTACAGCGTGTGTTCTACACGATCCAGAACTGTGTCAGTTTCAGATCCTTTGACATCAGTCACCAGACATCAGACATCAGTCCTTACACAGACACAATACGATTTCTCCTGATAATTATATTATACTCACATTTTCTGTCCAACACAAAGATGAACTGTATGTAGTCTTGGTACATATGTATCTTACTCAGGAATCAACATAGTGTGTATAGTATTATGTCTTTGAATGGCTCATTTTGGTGGAAGACATGAACCTTTCCTCTGGCCTAGGCAGTGAAGCTAGTCAGAGGAGAGGAGCAGTAGTGAGTCTATATATAGAAGCCAAGAGGAAATTGAGGGGAAGAGCTTCACTTTATCACCCCCTAGGGCAGGGATGGATTTCTGAACAACCTTTCCACGGCATACAATATCTCTCTCTGCATCGGGCATATCGGCTTACCACCTAAAAAGGGATATGAATGAATTGCATCATGCTAGATGAATAGGACTCACACCTGAGGGATCTTTGCTGCAGCCTACACCCTAGAAATGTGACTTGATGTGGCTCCACGGCATTAGGTATGAAACTAAACCAAATACGGTATGTCTTCTGTCTAGTTTATCCGTTTACCACCTTTAGGCATATGCCCTTTAAATGTACGCAACGTCATTTGTTCACTTTGAATCTATCCTTCCCTAGCAATTCGACGGATAGATTGACGAACACAGAAATTCGTATTCAAGACAGTGCTTTGATTTATTAACTTTTCAGTGTTACAAAAATGTTAACAACTTTGTAAAAACAGTCTGTTCATTCAGCTGAAACGTAACCTCTGTGTTGTGAGGGGAATGCACTTAGGATCGTTCTACTCCGATGCTATCAAAATAAATACAATTTATCCAAAGCCTTGGTGTCTTCTCCTATACCAACACCTCCAACTGATAGCATTAAAAATAGGTGTCCTTATTTGAACACAAATACATACAAAGACAGAAGAGTTCAAAGTTCAGGATAACAATAACACTTTGTTGTGGAGAGAGGAAAAACAAGTGAGTGAGACCAACTTTGTGCAGGGTATAATCTTGTGGTAGCTAGAGTCTATCCTCAGTGTTGTGTATTCCTGCTATACAAAGGGCAGCTGCTGGGCTCATAGAACGTATGAAAGACACACAGCGTATAAATACTGCTGCATGTCACATTAAGGTCAAATCCATTTGCGTTGACCCCTAGGGCCCATCTGGAAGTGTTCCTTTGTTGTCCAAATAGCCCTCCATTCGAAAGGACTCTTCCTCTGCTCAATAAAGAGTCTCATCATCAGTAGATGAAATGTCTTTTTGGCCGCACACCTGCGTCAAATACATGTGTCAAATACTATCAAATACTGTGTATTAAGTCGGTCTGCAGTGGAACCCCATGGAGTCTTTACGAAAAAGTCCCAAACTCCAAGCGAACTAAAAAGGAAGCACACCTTGAAAACTCACTCTCCAGTATTTGGCACAAGTATCTGACCCCCAGGACTGCCTCCTCCTCGGTGGAAGAAACCCTCAAAGTCTCACCGTTTCCTAGTTTTGCTGTGTTTCACCATCTTCTTCCTCTTCAGGATCATCTCGTACAGCTTCTCCAAACCCGTCTGGAGGCCCCGTCCGTCCACGGCGCTGCAGCTCTGCACGTGGCTCAGCGTCGACGCGCTCAGTTCGTGGACCGCCAGCGCCTTTTCCACCTCGCCCACCGACAGCGCCGCCTCCAGGTCCTGCTTGTTGGCCAGCACCAGGACCGGCACCCCCTGGTTCTCCGAGGTGCGGGTGATCTTATGGAGCTCCACCTTGGCCTCCTCCATGCGCTCGGCCTCGGTGGAGTCCACCACGAACACCATGCCGTCCGTGCGGCGCGTGTACGACTTCCACAGGGGCCGGAGCTTCTCCTGGCCTCCCACGTCCCACACCTGGAAGGTGATCCCCCGGGGGGAGTTGCCCACCGCCACTTTGACCTTCTCCGTGTTGAAGCCCTTGGTGGGGATGGTCTTGACGAACTCCTTCAGCTTCAGTCTGTAGAGCAGCGAGGTCTTACCCGCCGAGTCCAGGCCGATGACGACCACGTGTAGCGACTGGAAGCTGGGCAGGAACGGAGTGTTGGGGGCGATCTCGGTCAGCTGGTTGCCCATGGTGACAAACTGAGATTCTCTCTCTCTCTCTCTCTCACCTGGGGAGAGTGAGGTGAAGTGAGGTGGTAGCGTGGATTTCCCGGGGGTAATCCTGTTAATAGTTTGGCATTTGCTCCTTTCTTTCTTCTTCTTCTTCTTCTTCTTCTTCTTCAGCGGAGGAGGAGGTAGGCTGGAGGGCAGGGGAACCCGAGTGACCTTATCAAAACACAAACATGACGTTGAGTTAATATTTAATGAAGAGACAATGCGTTTGTACTTTTAGGTATCACTGTAGTTGAGACACTATTTGTGATATCTTCCTAATATAATAATGATGAGCGGACAGCGGGTAAACATTAACTGGTTTATAGTAATAAGTGCAGAGCATTACAGAGCATGGCCGTTCCCCACATTAGACTAACCCGGAAGCTATACTGCCCCCCCACGGGACCTTCCTGACCCGGCAGATAACCTCTACTACATTCCTCCCCCCTTAAGCTATGAGCTTCTTCTAATAAAATCCAAAAACAAATACCCACACAGTATATACTCCATGAAACAAAACAACTACCTGTGCATAACTACCATTAACTGTCCCCTTCCCTATATATATATATATATATTTTAAACATCAAAGTCCTTCAAATAACTTGGCCTGGACACTCTTCTATGCGACTGTCGCACAGGAGTGATCCGCTGTTGTGACTGCACTGGCGTGCCTGGAGGTAGGTTGTCAGTCACTAATGTTCCCGACTTGTCCGGAGCAGGTTCTGCAGGTCCGGGAGAGTTTTCCCCTGGAACACAGCTGTTTCCCTCAGGAATGGAATTATCTGACATTGCAACAGCTGCTGATGGCAATTCAGGCAGCCCCGGAGGGTCTCTAATCTTCGGGTCCATCAAGTCCTTGTCCTCAGGTCTGGCCAGTGTCTGGTCGACGTGTCTGCGCACAATGTTGCCATCTCCCAGCATGACCTTATAGGAAACAGGACCTGTGATTTTGATTATGATCCCAGGTATCCACTTAGGCCCATGACTGAAGTTCCTTGTGATCACTGTGTCCCCCTCCTGGAAACTTCTCCCTGTAACTTGCTTGTCATGATGCTTCTTTTGGATGCCTTGTTTTCGTTCCACCCTTGTTCGACGGTCTGGATGAATTTGGTCGAGTGTGGATCTTAACTTTCGACCTTGCAACATTTCAGCAGGCGACAGCCCTGTGGTGGACTGTGGTGTAATGCGATAACTAAACAACACTCTTGACACCTTAGTGTTGATGCTCCCTTCACCTGCCTTTTTCATCATTGACTTGAATGTCTGGACTGCACGCTCAGCACAGCCATTGGAGGAAGCATGATAGGGAGCAGAGGTGATGTGCTCAATGCCATTTTTCTGCATAAATTGTTTGAATTCCGTGCTTACAAAACATGAGCCATTATCAGACACAATTGTCTCTGGTAGCCCCTGAATGCTGAAGCTCTTCCGTAGACATTCAATGGTGATGGCTGAAGTCGAGGCTGTCACCGGGTAAGCATCCATCCATTTTGAATGCGCGTCCATCAGGATCAAAAACATGTGTCCCATAAACGGACCTGCATAATCAATGTGCAGCCTTTGCCATGGTTTGCTTGGCCACTCCCATGGGTGAAGTGGTGCTGGAGCTGGCGAGTTGCGGTGTTCTTGGCATGTGACACATCTCTTGACTACAGCCTCGATGTCCGCATCCAACTTTGGCCACCAGAAGTAGCTCCGCCCCAAGGCTTTCATTCTTGTGATGCCAATGTGACCTTGATGTAGCTGCTGTAACAAAGCGTCTCGTCCAGGCGGCGGCACCACCACCCGTGAGCCCCACAGTACGCAGCCATCTTGCACACTTAACTCTGTTTTCCTAACAGCATACGGTTGGAAAGCTGGGTCTGGGACTTGTGACGGCCAACCATGTTGGACAAACTCTGTCACTCTGGACAACACAGGGTCCCTGCTTGTCCATTTCCTCATTTCCGCTGCCGAGACGAGGGTCACATTCTCCATCATCAGCACTCGTTCTTCTTGCTCTCTCTCTGTGGACTGATGAGGCAGAGGGAGTCGACTCAGGGCATCTGCATTGCTGTGGTATTTCCCTGGCTTGTAAACAATCTCGTACTCATACGCTAGCAACGTTACTGCCCACCGCTGAATACGAGGGGATGCCATTTGAGGCACAGCTTTCATCTCATTGAAGAGAGATAGTAAGGGTTTGTGGTCAGTGCAAATGACGAACTTCCTTCCATATACATATTTATGAAAGCGCTGGATGCCAAACATCACCGCCAGACCTTCCTTGTCCAGTTGTGAATAGTTGGATTCAGCCGACGTCAGTGTCCGCGACATGAAGCTGATGGGCCTCTCCTGTCCATCTGGCATGCGATGTGACAACACCGCCCCCACTCCATACGGAGAAGCATCGCATGACAGGATCAGATCTTTTTGGCTGTCATAATGCATTAACACCTTAGATGACTGCATAAGTCGCTTCGACTCCTCAAAAGCTCTCTCCTGTTTTTTCTCCCATTTCCATGTTGTCTCTTTCCTCAACAGTTCATGTAAAGGCGATAACAATGTTGACAGGTTTGGCAGTTGTAGTAGTTGAGTAGGCCAAGGTATGCTCTCAGTTCTGTGACATTGGTCGGTGCTGGTGCCTTCTGTATGGCACTGACCTTGTGTGGTAGAGGATGTAATCCCGAGGCGTCCACCTTATGTCCTAGGAACTCTGCTTCCTGTTCCATGAATGCACACTTGTTGCGTTTCAGACGAAGGCCAGCTTCCTGGAGCCGCGTCAACACCTGGTTTAGTGTGGCCAGGTGATCTTGGTCGCTCCGCCCCGTCAGCAAAATGTCATCCAGATAGACGGCCACATTTGGAATGCCGGCCACCAGACTCTCCATCATCCTTTGAAAAATTGCTGGGCTGGAGGAGACCCCGAATGGAAGACGATTCACCTGAAAAAGACCTTTGTGCGTGTTAATAGTGACATATGGCTTGGATGCTTCATCAAGTGTCACCTGTTGATACGCATGGCTCAGGTCCAGTTTGCTGAACTTCTCCCCGTCGGACAACTTTTCAAACAAGTCCTCCAATCTTGGGATTGGATACTGCTCGAGCTTCGACACCTGGTTGACAGTGACTTTGTAGTCTCCACATATGCGCACTGAATTATCAGACTTTAACACAGGCACGATCGGTGCTGCCCACTCAGAGAACTTCACTGGTTCAATAATTCCCTGGTCTGTGAGTCTCTCTAACTCGATCTCCACCTTCTTCCTCATGGCGTAGGGGACTGGTCTAGGTTTATAGAACTTTGGGGCAACGCCTTCCTTGACATAGATTTTCGCTGGTGGGCCTACCCAGGTTCCCAGTTCCTCTTTGAACACATCCTCATGTTGCTTTAGCACATCCTGTAATGTCAGTTGTAGCTGCTCCATTTTATTCACCAGCACACAGTTCATTCCTAGCTCTTTGATCCATCCCCTGCCTAACAGGTTGGGTCCTGTGCCTGCTACGACCACTACTGGTAGCTGTTTTACTTGGTCTCTGTACTTTACAGTCACTTCTGCTACTCCCAGTGTAGGTACTTTTTCACCTGTATACGTTTTCAGAGTCACTGAGCAATCCTGCAGCTGTTTTGTGCCCCCTGCTGTCCATAGCTTGGCATATTCAGTCTTTGTCAAGATTGTCACACTGCAGCCAGTATCCACTTCAAATTTAACAGTACTCTCATTTATGTTAAGCTGTGTGGTAATGGGATCAACTTTTGTTAACTTGGACTCTGTTAGATTGTACATAGTAAACACATCTTCGTCGCTTGAAACATTCTCAGGAGATTCACTTATGTGATGGGCAGACTGCTTTTTATCATTTCTAAAACTCTTTTGCTTGTACTTCCCTCCTCCCTTAAGCTTAAGTTGATCCGGAGTTGAGGATTTGCACATTTTCTTCACATGCCCATTTTTCCCACAGCCATGGCACTTTTCATTGAGAAAACGACAGTCCCTTGCCATATGTTCACCCCCACATCTATAACATGCCAACAATGGAGTTGTTTGTCCTTGCCACTTCTGTTTTTCCTTCACATTATACACTGGCTCATGGGGTACAGCTTTACTCACAGTACTGTCCAGCGTTCTCGGTCCCAACTGCAGATCCTGCACATCCCTATTTGCAGTTTCCATGGCTTGCGCGACTGTCAAGGCTCTGTCGAACGTTAGCTCCGCCTCCGCCAACAATCTCCGCTGTATGCGATCATCTGCTATGCCACATACGAGCCTGTCGCGTAGCATCTCTTTCAATTTGTCACCGTAGTTGCAATGTTGAGCCAGCTCTCTTAGTACTGCCACATACTCCGTCACAGTTTCCTTTGCCGCTCTAATCCTTGAATTAAATTTAAATCTTTGGACTATCTCGCTGGGCTTCGGGTTATAATGCGACTGAAGCAGTGCGGTCAAGACGTCATATGTCTTCTCACCAGGCTTGTCCGGGCTTAACAAGTTCCTCATTAACCTGTATGTCCGACTGCCTACAGAGCTTAGCAATATTGCCCGCTTCCTATCCGCATCCGCAATCCCATTTGCAATGAAAAAATGTCCCAAAACTTCGACATACTCCTCCCACGTCTGGGTGTTACTGTCAAAAGCAGTGAGTGTTCCGACCATCATGGTAGCCATCTCGACGTCTGGGTTATCACTATTAGCTCCCTCGTCCTCCGACATTAGCCGAGTTGTCCGCGTTCTAGAACTCACAAGTTGTTCGTCTTTTCCACAACTTCCTTCAAGTTCACCGTTTATCTCGTCGCCAGATGTGATATCTTCCTAATATAATAATGATGAGCGGACAGCGGGTAAACATTAACTGGTTTATAGTAATAAGTGCAGAGCATTACAGAGCATGGCCGTTCCCCACATTAGACTAACCCGGAAGCTATACTGCCCCCCCCACGGGACCTTCCTGACCCGGCAGATAACCTCTACTACACTATTGCACAATAATAAACAAGGGATATCACCATCATAGGTGGGAAACTGTCATTAGATACCAATGACCAGGGCAGACGGAGCCCTGCTATCTGCCCTGCCACAGTGCACCACAATAATCAATGATTTTCCTAATACGGTTAACCAACAAACCACATTACTTAACAGTGTTCATCCATCACAATACTAATGCTTAATGCAATGTGCAAGTAACCAAGTAACATTTTGAGCTCTGGTTTTGAATAAATATATATATATTAAAAAAACAAAAACATACAGTAGTAGCCTACACAGAAATAAAAGTCACACTTCAAAGGGCAGTGTATTTGCACAGGCTCACAACCAGAGACATGATGACGCTCAACAGCCAGACAAGATCTTTTTTTATTATTATGAATTGATCCAAACAATAAATGTGCTCGTTTTTAAGACGAGGCTGCGGTCACAAACTCACATGTCATTGTGATCGGTGGCCTGAGGTGGTGCTCGCTGTGTGCCCCGTCTAATCCCTTAATCCGCTAAACCCAAATGGCTTTCTTAAAGGCAGATTGATTTCAAATGGGATTCTGTGCCATGCATCTATTCATGTGTATACTGCATTGCTGAAAACAGCCTGTCAGCGGGTTTTGATTGCAGTTGTAATCCTGGTGTTGTTGTGAGGAGAGTGATGTCTGTCAGGTAAGGATGTACACGGACAGGATACATTCTGCAAAGCCTTCTAGATAAACATCCAACTGTGCTGTAATATTTCTGCGCATGAGAAAAGCGCTACAATGTTGGTTCTTCTGTCATCCACAGCCTGAAATAAGTGAGAGCAGGAATACTGCAGACATCTGCAGAAATGCCATGCATGCATCCTACTGTAGCCTGTCAAAGCCGGGTAGATATGTTACCTGCATGACGCTGCTGAATATATCCTTGGGCAGATGTCACCGCAGTTTACAATTCACTACAGTTCATATTAATAATTTAAATGTGCGGGGGAAAAAAATGCTCTCTGCAAAATCATATTAATTCTAACTTGGAATGGAACATGATTTCTAACATGTGTATTTGTTTCCAAAGTATTCATTTACCTTTCAGGCTTTCTCTTGAACAGACGTCCTCCGAGTTGCAGCAATAGATCCACACACTCTTTTTCCAACAAATAACGCAATGCACTCTCCGCACGCGCAGCACAGGTCCGCTCCTCGCGTGCTCTGACGGAGCGTCGAAGTGGCTCCGCGCGCAAGACCTACAACAACAACCCGAAGTGACGTCACGGAGGAATCTGCACCCTGGTTAGACTCCCTCTGCTGGTCACATTGCTTCACTTAATAATAATAATAATAATAATAATAATAGTCACACTATTATATAATAATTATTATTATTATAATAGCGTTTATTTGTATAGCACTTTCCTGCAAACGTTGCAGCTCAAAGGCCTTTAACATATCCACACAGCATAAAAACAATAATAGAACAATAATAATCAATAACACACACAATAACAATTATATAAACAAAATAACTAAATAACATAAGAATCACTCTTTAAACAAGAAGTGTTATATAGATTAATCAACTAACATTAAAATACATGTTTTTTTATTTATTTTTTGATATAAAAGTGCAAACAAACAAACACTTTAATGCTGTGACATGTGTACACATGTAATAATATAGGCCTACATTTTGAATGAAGACGCTATACCACATCTCAATGCATTACACATGAGAGACCACAGCTGTTTCACTTTTTTTCATAACCTCTGTATTGGGTCATTTCCTCTTCACGACATTAATATTTAATATTTTCAGTTCAGTCATGAATTATTTTTATGAATCACTCATTTAGTGCAACTTGGGACGCTGGGCTAAGAGAAACTACAGATCCAGTCTAAGCCGACAGCAACCACCAGATATCTGACATGTTCCAGACTTTGGTGACACCTTGTGTCCGTCTGTACCACTTGGATCAATATTTGGAAAGAAATTGGCTATTTGGAGTCAGAAAAAGCTGTTCTAAATCTACACTAGGACGGCTCATACTGATTTTACCCAAAGGAAATCAGGTGAAAATGCGCCAATTTTGTTTCAGAATCCTCCTGTGATGTCACAATGGAGGTTGCCGAGCGACACATCAACTTGTTTAGATTTGGAGGACAGTGAGGAGGTCAGAGCTGTTTTCACTACCTGCTGTCCTTTCTCTGTGAGCAGAGGGTCATACATAACAGGCAAGTCATATTTCCACCTCATATAGAGATAAGAAATCAACACAGGGGAAATCGTGGATTATGTTTGTCTTTATTTCAGATTCGGTCACATACACACAAAGTTCAGCAATGTTTTGTCATTTCATATCACCTACACATTTACATTTACGTTTACATTTTTGGCATTTATCAGACGCCTTATTCCAAAGCGACTTACAATCGATACATTTGACTAAGCAAGTGAATCATCAATTCACCAGTCGTAGCAGGAAGAGTAATCTAGCTCAGGCCAGCGGCCATTGGCAGTCGTCGTGAGTTTATTTGATTTTTTTCATTTAAAGCTGTGGCTTTTTTTTTTACTTCTACTAATATAGGAGGCTTCAGTATATCAACAGTCAGGATTGTCAGCAGGCTCACATTTGTGTGGTAATCCTAACGAGAAGGCTTCCCTCTCCCCCAGGGTGCTGGAACATGGCAGCTATGCACTGGGAGGCAAGGCGCAGGCAGGACATAATCACCAAGCGGTTGTTGGTCGCTCAGAAGGCGAGGGACAGCAGTCCTCCACCCGTCAGCGATAACACCGTATGAGCTGCTCTCTGATGACTCTTACAATCATCATCATCATAATAATAATAATAATAATACTAATACATTTTATTTGTAATGCACTTTACATTTGGAAATCTCAAAGTGCTACAGATTAAAAACAAGAAAGTGCCAAGAATAACAATTTCAATAAAAAGGCTAATAAAAAGCATAATTTAAAAGCATCCACAGTCTGTGGTGCCCTTAGGTGGTCAGGGAGAGCACTCCACAGCCTGGGAGCAGCCCAGCAGAATGCCCGATCCCCCATGGTGCGGAGCTTGGTCCTGGGGGGTCCTTTCAGTCAACGTGACAATGCTACTCTAGATGACTTGCTTTACATGTCCATAAGATATACAAAACAGCATGTACTATCCACAACAGCTATCAACATACTAGTATTGTGTATTTTGTGACTTTTGTATCTTTACTGTCTGGTGTGCTTTCTTGGCCAGGTCTCTCTCGCGAAAAAGAGATTTGAATCTCAAGGGACCTCCTGGTTAAATGAAGGTTAAATAAACTAAAAACAATAAAGAGGCAGGTTTAGTAATGGACATGTTCTCTTCTCTGTTGTGTGTCTAGAAGGGGACATGGGTACCAGCTGCTGTGGAGCCTGGTTCTGAGGTGCCCTCCGCTGTGCCAGTCCTCTCCCCTGAGGCTGCGGTCTTGGAGAGACCTTGCGGTAAAGCTTTATCACCAACTCATACACGTACTGGATGAACACGGCCATGTTCACATACTATTGAAATGTATCCTTCCTTCCTGCCTTCCTTCCTTCCTTCCTTCCTCCCTTCCATCCTTCCTTCCTTCCTTCCTTCCTTCCTTCCTTCCTTCCTTGAGGTAATCGCTGGTCCTGACATGACTTCATTGGTGAAAACAACAATGTGGAATATGACCAACCCAGTCATGTTAGATCAGTAACTTCAAGGATATAAGTATTTAAACAGGGCCTTCAATCAAATACTCTCTGGTCTGAGTCAACTGAGTGAATATTGACATCTGAGTGAATATGGTCTTCTCTTATCTTTCAGAGTCTGTCACCTGCACATGTGTGCTCAACAGCAGCAACAGCAAGGAGCAGTACAGCGCCAAGATTGCCAACAGATACTCTGTGAGTTGAGTTCTCCTCCTCTGCTAATCTAGCCCTACTAAAGGACCACAGGTGTCAGGATGATAATCGTTCACAGTATTCAAACTGTAGAAAAAAATGATAAGTGATTCTTATAATTCCCCTTTGACTAACAATGTATAACAGTATGATGAAAGGCGGTGTAAGGAAAATGCAGTAACAAAAAAAAAAGGAAAAAAAAAAGAAATCACAACAACAAAAGTGATTATTTTTTTGTTGGTCTAAAAGAACAAAGTGCACTGTCATTGTTGAACAATGGTTGTTTCCTGTGCTGCAGTCTATCCAGTACTCACAGCAGTGGTGAGTGGGTGTGTGTGGTGGTGTGGTCCAAGTCCAACATCCTCAGACCACGAGATGACACCTACAGTTGACTACAGTTGAGTCTCCATGGCAACACACAACCTCTCCTACAGTTACAAGCTCGCCATGGCAACACCTGTGACCTCTGTTGCTGTCACCCACCCACCATCACACACAGAGACACGGAGAGAGCAGCCCTAACAGTGGACATCCATGAACAACAACCAGGGGAAATAAACAGACCACAAAAACTAACAGAGCATCTCATGACATTTTCTTTAAAACTTGTGCACGGTAGTAATGATATGAATGCTATTCCAGTCATGTAGATAGATAGATATATATATATAGATAGATAGATAGATAGGTAGATAGATAGATAGATAGATAGATACAGATATCTGGAGGTGTGGAAGGTTCAGTGACCTAAACCCTGTCCAGGAAATGAACACACTGACAAATTCCTCCCTGTGCAAAATGAAGGCAACCATGATCAGTACTCCTCATGTACTCACTCCCTTATAGGCCTAACTCCCAGTGACTCAACGCAGTCAATTACACAGCATTGCTTGAGATGTATTCATATGTTTTCAAAAATCATCATGTCAGGGCGTACAGAGCGGTCCAACATATAGACGTTTATGATTGTTATGATAAAGATCTACAATAGAACAATTTGAGTTATTTTTTCCAAGTCAACACATCATTGATGGGGTGGGGGACAGTGGTGTTGGCTCCACAGTCAATGTACTCATATGCATCCCTGGAGATCTGTTCTGAGTGGGCCAGGTAGGACATGTCCAGCTTCATCCTGTGGAACAGAAAAGGGCAAAGCGGCAGATTCATTAACACTAGAACAGCCGTGCCTTTTTCACCTACTATAAGAGCCGCCTCAGGGGGTCAAATGACCATAGTCTTTACAATGGGAAGCTGCTATTTACACACAACGACCACTAGTTAGCCGCCTTGTAAATTAGCCTGCCTCCTACACAGAAAAAACTGCAAAATAGCTTTAAACTAGCTTATCTGGATGTGATTTTGAAAATGTAAGGATACTGGGTGGTAGAACGCACATATCTAGGAAAAGTAATGAAAGGAAGGTCCTGAAATTTGATCGAGTGCAAAGATATCAAAAATGTTTGACTCACAAGGTCAAATGACCCCACCCATGGCTGTTAGTGTGAAGGCAGTTAAGGCACAGATAAACTGTCAATGGAGATTCTCCACTTAAGATGGATGCTAGGAAGCTGAAGGAAAGCAGCCCTTGGAGACCTAAGATGCACACAGAGTTAAGCCTCTGTAAACAAGTAGGATTGTATGTGGGCAAAGTTGTAAATGTTTGGTCCACACCTTACAGTAGGTTATTCTACATGAATAGAGAATCAACGGATGTGAATTGAGTTGGTTTATTTGGTTTAGAGGACAGTGTGAACATGCATTAATTGTCTACAGGAAACCAGAAGATGGGTTTATGAGCTACAATGGAGGTCAATGGTTACTCTTACTAGTGTTACTGCTTAAGAATGGTTAATCTCAAACAGACACAAAGCACATGAGTACGTGACTCAACATGCTCCGTTTGTGACTCAACATGCGCCGTTTAATATACCCCATACTTTTGTTTGATGCTGATCACTGCGTTGAGTATCGATGAGGATCACAATGGAAATAAGTCCTGGACTTATTATTGTGTAATATCCTGAGGGCCGGTTTCACAGACAAGGCTTAAGCCTAATCCTAGACTAAAAAGCAACTTCAATGGAGATTTTACATTGAAAGTGTGATTTAGTCCAGGACTAGGCTTAAGCCTTGTCTGTGAAACCGGCCCTGAATGTTTCTATTCATGTACATGAATGTTTTTGTAATACTATTATACATATTATAAATACATATTATGTGTGTTTGGTTTTCAAATGGTAAAATGTGAGGTAGTTTGAGGCAGAGAAAGATAATAATAATAATAATAATTCATTACATTTATATAGCGCTTTTCCGAGGCTCAAACACGCTGACAATATGGGACAAACAGAAAACACAGAAACAACAAGCAACAGATAACATGAGCACATAGAACACAGAGTTAACGAACGGGGAGGGGGGGTGGTAGGGATAGGGGAGATGGTTAGGGGTAGGGGAGGTTGTATGCATGTCCAGGGGGGTGGCAGGGTTAGGGGAGATGGGTAGGGGTAGGGGAGGTTGTATGCATGTCAGGGGGGGAGGGGGGTGGCAGGGTTAGGGGAGATGGGTAGGGGTAGGGGTAGGGGAGGGAGGGGGTGGTAGGGTTGGGGGAGATGGTTAGGGGTAGGGGAGGCTGTAGGCGTGGGAGAACAGGTAGGTTTTGAGGTGGGATTTAAAAGTGGGGAGTGAGGGTGAGTCTCTGAGTGGTTGAGGGAGAGAGTTGACGATCAATACACCAAATACACCAAAAATAGACCAAATAGACCAAAAACCATCACAGACATTCACAGACAATCACAGACAATCATGGACAGTGACAAGAATCGTCAGCAAGAGGAACAGGATGTTAATCATTTCTCTTGTCTCAGGTGAAGATAACGGGCCAGTACATAGTGTGTACAGGATGTGCAGGAGGAGTTACTAACAGATGCAATGCAATGCAATGCACACACACACACAGACACACACACACACACACACACACACACACACAAGCACACACACACACACACACACACACACACACACACACACACACACACACAAGCACGCACACACACACACACAAGCACACACACACACACACACACACACACACACACACACACACACACACACACACACACACACACACACACACACACACAATAGAATGTGACACTTACTGCAAATGCAAGAGCAAGGTGTGAACATTGCCATTCGTTGACTTGCAGTATTTACTGAAACAGAAAATCTATTGTTAACATCCAGAATCTAGTTAATGTTACTGTAGACATGTAAGCCTAAAATCATGCAATAATTCAAGACAGTTCTACAGATAATGTTCTCCCTTCTGTAATGATGGTAATGGGGAAGACTGAGCACATTTCACAGTTAGGGTCAAATCAAATCCAATCATTATTTATGTCGTCTGTAAAGCACATTGTGTTGTACCTGTGTATAAAATGTGCTACATAAAGAAAGTTTTGATATTTGAAATAAATTGTCACGCTTACATCAGGTCAGGGTCGTCAACGACAAAGTGAATGGCAACGGTATACTGTAGGAGTACATAACACAGTCAATTACAGCAAATGAGAAACTATTTCATATGGGGATGCAACTTGTACTTAAATTGTGGTATTTTTATATGATTATTTATGCAGCACTGTATTAAACTCACCGACTTCTGTGAAGCGGATTTGACCGCTGTCATATTGGAGATCTTGGTGGAGCCAGCAACTGTCTGGAAGATCAGAATCTGAATGTTCAGCTCCAGGATTTGAACATCAAAGAAATTCTCATTGCTGATGTTGAGGCTGTTCTGGAGGAGGAAATGTGTAGGTCAGATGGTCACATGGGTCTCCGGTAACAGAACACAGAGGGCACCTGCACTGGCAGATCTGAGAGGACTGGAGCAGCAGAAGCAGGTTGGTTCAGATTCCTCCTAGCCTCAAAGGAGGAAATGTTCTGACTTTTATTCTGAAAAATGTAAATACATTTCAATGGAAAATCAATGACACACTCGCTAGTCAAGCCAAAACACTGCAATGCAATGGATTCGGTGAGTAATCCCCCACTACTATGTAGTTAGTGTAGAGTAGAGGGGATTACTCTTTTGGATTGACTAGCGAGTGTGTCATTGATTTTCAACGACGTTGACATTAATAAAAAAAAATCAGAATAAAAGTCAGAACATTTAGATTGGTTGCCAGCTTATTCCCGCTTTCACCAGCTGCTGTCACATTTCGCCAATCCTGTCAGAGGCAGTCCCACTCATATTTTTCATTTTATTGGACAGATACAGTGAAGACAGACAGGAAAGTAAGGAGAAGAAGGGAGAGAAGGAGGGCATGTCAGCAGGGCATGGGCCGCATTAGAACCCATGCCGACATGAGCATAGGACCTGTGACTGTCTTTGACGTTTAATGGGGCTGTGTGACCACAAACACTTACGGTGACGGTGAAGTTGACGCTGTCTGGCCCGAAGTAGACGAAGGCTGAGAGGACGGAGACGGGCGTGAGGGAGACGGTCCGCGGGAACAGGAAGAACAGGATCAGAGAGCAGACCAGGATGCTGACCACTATGGAGATACACACGTAGCACATCCTGGGAGAGGGAGACACACACTGCAGTTATACGAGCCTCCATAAAATAACTGACTGTATGTATGTAGAGTACAGTATGTCCATGAAACACACCACTACACACAGTCACATGGCTCCATGTGGTTACTGAATGCACAGCATCACACATACAGTACATTCACACAATCACACATTCATGAGTCAATCATTTGTACCAAAGAAAAGAGATTTGGTGAGGCTGCATTCTCATTTTATGCACCCAAATTGTGGAATGCACTGACAGTTTACATTAGAGATGCAATAATTTTATAATTTTGCCATTTAGCAGACGCTTTTAATCCAAAGCGATTTACAGGAACATTCCCCCTGGAGTAACTGAGGGCTAAGTGCCTTACTCAAGGGCACACTAGTAGTGGTGTGGTTTCAGGCGGGATTTGAATTTACAACCTTCCGATCACAAGTCCAACTCACTATCCACTAGACCACCACTACCATTACAGATGCAACCTCAGCAAATATTTTCAATTCAAGCCATTTTTTAAATATTTCCTTTAAATGACTACGGTAAATCATTTGAAAAATTATTATATATAATGATTAAAGCACTTTGAGCTGCAACGTTTGCAGGAAAAGTGCTATACAAATAAGTTATTATTATTATTATTATTATTATTATAATTATTTAAATCATCCACATTACATGGATGATCAAGCTATCTCTCTTTGACTCTCTCCCCCCCTCTCTCTCTCTCCTCCCCCTCTGTCTCTCTCTCTCGCTCTCTCTCTCTCCCCCCCCCCATTTCTCTCTCTCTCCCTCCCTCCCTCCCATGTCTTACGTGCGTCTGGGTTTCAGTCTTTGGTCAGTGCAGGGTATCACAGCGACCAGCTTATCTTGGTGGCCTAAACAGACAACAACAGAAATGACCAGGTATTTATTCAGTGACATAGTGAACAACAGAAAGCTATTTATTCAGAATGACAGTGAAAGTGAACGTACAATAACTGTTACAATTAGAAGGTACAGTTACAGAGGGTGTTATTTGCGTGTAAGTGTGTGTGTGTGTGTGTGTGTGTGTGTGTGTGTGTGTGTGTGTGTGTGATATACTGTATACCAGTGGAAATGCTCCCATAGAATAAAGTACAACCCAGGCAGATGAGAGAATTACAACATAGCTAGAAATAGTGGTCTTTTAGTTTTACAATAATTTTAACAATAAATGAAAGTGACAAAGTTTCATTTCTCTCAATCCCCAGATGGATTATTATTACAGATGTTTTAGCATGACAAAACATAACCCCAAACGCCTTCATCAAGCCTTTAAAACCCAAGAGTCAAAGAATCAACATCAACAACCACTACTGTTGAAGTGAATGGTAGTAACTGACACAAGATAACGCTAACAGCGCTTAGGTTGTGGGTTCGATTCTCCCTGGGACCTCATTTACTGAAAAATGGATGCACTCACTGCAATGTGCGTCGCTTTGGGTAAAAGCGTCAGCTAAATGGCGTATATACAGCACAATTCAAAAGGAATATACAGTACATAGCGTGCCCATAGAGCTAGACCAACAGGCACCAACAAGAGAAGTGAGTCCATTCCACATACCTCTAGGAATGCGTCCTATTCCTCTACAGGTGGGGCAGATGTCGCCGTGGTCCCCCCCCCAGCTGTCCCCCACGAAGGTGCCGTAGGGGCCGAAGGAGTGGCTCCGGCTCCTCTTCTTCTCCGTGTCTCCGCCGCCTTTCTCCCCGGGCTGAAGGGCCTCAGTGTCCCCCCCGATCGACTGACTCAAATGTCCAAAAGTCACCATGACGCGACCACGTAACGGTCCCGCTTCAGCTCCTGTCTGTGGTGAGAGAGAGAGAGAGAGAGAGAACACAGGCGTCACGAGGAACTAGTCTCAACCCTCTTCAAAGATCGCCCAAGCAGGTCGTCACACAGCCAAGCACCTGTGAGAGATATGCTGCGCTACAGTAGTAGATGTATATGGTCTAGCGCTACCAACAAACCGCCTCTGAGGGACAATAAAGTTATAATACCTATAATACACCATAACACTCCCTTAGACCTTCAAACTGCCTCTATAAAATCAGAGAAGGGCAAAGTCTTCCTGTACAACCACAACATTTTAGCTTTTTAAACCATAACACTGTTTTTTTAATTATTATTTTTAAATGACTGGACTTTTTAAATAGGCACTATATTTTATAAACACTGCTATGTCTCTCTGTTTTTATTGTATGTATTAATGTAGGTGACCTATGTGTGTTTTTAATGTGGAACTGTATTCTTGAGCTGCACTTCTGCCTGTCGAAGGAGAATTTCTGTCACTGTGTGACAGACAATAAAGCAATCTTGAATCTTGACATGGTTGAAATAAAGTAGACAGACAGACAGACAGACAGACAGACAGATACTTTATTGATCCCAGAGGGGAAATTCAGGCGTTACAGCAGCTCAGACCACAAAACAACAACAACAAAATAAAATGACAATTGAATAATAGGTTAAAATAAAATAGATACAAATAGAAACTAAAGATAGACCAATAGACATCCAGGACCTTATATAGTACCTTATACAGTAGCCCCACTGACAAGTCTATTATCTACAGCAGGTGATTGCTACTGGGTTATGTAATTAGATACCATAGTTTAGAGTTTTTTTTAATCGAGTTTTATTATGTACAACACAGCCACCTCTACATACTGTGATATGCTGTGAAATCATGTTGACTGAGGAATGTTATTGTAATGGAAATGGAGGAAAGTGACATATATATATATATATATATATATATATCTAATACTTAAAATGACATGTCATCATTTCATACCATGTGAGAAGTCTTCAGTTACATAGAATGTAGTAGAATGTACTAATCGCCTTCCCTAAAAAAATGTTTTAAATAGGTTAGGTTAGTTTTTATAGGATAGACCTACAGTTCTAGTGCTACATCGCTGATAACATGCTGACATGTCCTTATTCAATCTGAAACCAAGGAACCTGACTAATAAGCATTATTAGGACACTTGATAGTCTCTCCTCTCTCCTGCGCACTTACCTCAGCCAGATGATCAGGTCTTCATCTTGTTTATTAGAATCCACAAGCAAAAGAGCCTTACTGTATCTGTATTCGTGTCAATCGACCTATAAATGATAAGTTTCACTTCTATTGCCTGATGCCTGTCTGCTACATGTGACAACACAACACTTCCTTCTTCCAGTTGGTGCGTAATTGCGCAGAGGTGCGTCAATGCTTCCACCTAGTGGTTAATTACTGCACTGTAACTATTATAAAATGCTTATAATTTAGTTTTATTTCGATATCCTCTCTATTATAAACAGAGCTGGTCAAATTCTTCTCTACCTCCTATAACAGATGCCAAGTGACATGCCTGTAGTACACGTTTAGCTGACCAGACAGGGGATTTTTTTTTAATTGCCATGCAATTAGGGGTTAAGTGCCTTGCTCAAGGGCACATGAAGCTCCCTCCTGAGGCGGGGATTGAACCAGCAACCTTCCGATTGCTAGCTGGGCTCTCTAACCTCTAGGCTACCGCCGCCCCAGGTTAGATCAATGCTTACTAGCCTTAGATACTAGCTACTGCCTACTGCACTTAGCATAAATAACCCGTAGTTAGTTTTGCTTTACATTTCAGCCCCAAAGACACATTATCCTATGTTTAGCTTAAAGTCATCAAACCCCAGGAGGACACAGTCTAAACAGACTGACTTATACAGCGCCTTATTCCAAAGCGCTTTACAACGGCCTCTCATTCACCCATTCACACACACATTCACACACCGATGGCGGCAAGCTACAATGCAAGGCGCCGGCCCGCTCCTTGGGAGCAATTTTGGGGTTCAGTGTCTTGCCCAAGGACACCTCAACATGTGGCCAGCCAGGGTTCGAACCGCCGACCTTGCAATCATTAGACGTCTACCTCCTGAGCCACAGCCGCCCCTGTGTCTAGCATCCCAGACAT
Source organism: Nansenia antarctica (assembly GCF_963989245.1). Classification (NCBI taxonomy): domain Eukaryota; kingdom Metazoa; phylum Chordata; class Actinopteri; order Argentiniformes; family Microstomatidae; genus Nansenia; species Nansenia antarctica. Next base: position 27,113,627 of record NC_137681.1, on the reverse strand, counting down.
CAACAGTAGAAGTCAGTGTCATGAAGAGGAGGCAGTACAGGAGTCAGTATGGGAGAGATCAGAGTTGCGCAATTGGTTTATTAGCTGATTAACAATGTCAGGCTACACAGACGCTCAATGAAAGGAGAAGATCCATACATATACCAAGCACTGTGAATAGAATCAGCCTTTTCCTAAAGCATGATTTCAAAACAAAGCTTTTTTTTTTTTAAACAAATAACACAATCCTCAACATAATAAATGTTTCCAGTCACAAACTTCCTTACTCATTCTTTAAAAGCATACAAGTTTCTCTCTCTCGCACACACACACACACACACACACACACACAATTAGATCTATGCACTCACGTGATCAATGTAAAATGCTTATGTCAAATAAATCACAAAACATTGTAAAAGCTTTAAATCAGCGACCACTGATTATATCATTCATCAAACAAACAGATAACAAGAACAACAAGAAACTTGGTTCCATTAAATTGAGGAATGTCTCTTTTAGAGGTCATCGTTGGATAGATAGATAGATAGACAGACAGACAAACAGACAGACAGACCGATAGAGAGATAGAGGGATAGAGAGATGGATAGAGATAGAAAGATAGATAATAGCTTTGTGTACATAGTATACCGTGTAGAGAAAGTGTGAAAAGGTGTGTGAGTGGTGCAATGCAAAGCGAACATGTTTAACTGTGACTTCTAAGAGAAACCAGGAGAACAGAGCTCCTTCCTGGTGTACCTGCCATGCAGGCGTCTCCTACACAAAGCCATAGAAAACTTCAACAACAGTCCTTTTTCCTTCCCGTAGTGACTTTTCCTTATACATTCCACATGTCCATGGTTGCTTGCCGTAACATCGAAAATAACAGTACTTCTGATACGTACAAGATTGCATTGTTTAGGCAGATTCACTATTACTGTACATTAAAGAGAGCAATCAAAAGGAAATCAGAAATTTAAGTTACTTTTTTCATTCCTATGTCCTATTTATACCCCCCATCTGTAAATCTAGCATTTAAAAAAAGAAAACTTTTCATCTTAACAAGAGTTGTTCCAATACCACTCAGCCGGGGATAAGGAGAAGATTTTAACTGGTCAGAGCACTTCTTACTAACAATCAAAATGGAGCCCCTCTTCGTGCTCTTTGATAAGAGAACGCCCCCTGCCCTAGCCAATGGGGGAGGGCGAGGACGTACCACAACCTAGGGATTTGTTTTAGACGGAGCCACGGCAACCGGCTGTGTGTGGTTGTATCTCTCTCTCTCCCTCTCTCTCCCTCTCCCTCTCTCCCTCTCTCTCTCTCTCTCTCTCTCTCTCTCTCTCTCTCCCTCTCTCTCTCCCTCTCTCTCTCCCTCTCTCCCTCTCTCCCTCTCTCTCTTTCTCTCACTCTCTCTCCCTCTTTCTCTCTCTCCCTCTCTCTCTCTCTCTCTCTCTCTCTCCCTCTCTCCCCCTCGGTGGTTGGTAGCCCCCCCCCCCCCCCTTAGTGGCGGGTGGTGGTGGTGGTGTTGGGCCCCCCCCCCTCCCTGTGGGTCAGCTGGACCAGCTCGTTGACGGTGTGGGGCAGGCTGTAGCGGTGCTTCCTCAGCAGGCGCTGGTTCAGACCCGGGTCTCTGAAGCCCATCTCCAGCAGCACCGCCATCATGGAGGCGTCCTGGCTGGCAGGGTCGATGCCGCGCTGGGGGTGAAAGGTCAACGTTTAGCGAGAAAGGTCAACGTTTAGCGAGAAAGGACAATGTTTAGAGAGAAAGGTCAACGTTTAGAGAGAATGGTCAAAGTTTAGAGAGAATGGTCAAAGTTTAGTCTGGGTTTCTTTTTTTTCTTTTTTATATACATTTCAAGTTCAGACAGAGTCTGGCCAAGCATGACCCCCCCACCCCCTGGGTCTACCTGTATGGTGGGGGGGGAGGGGGGGTCTACGTGTGTTATTACATAGCGCAGGATACTATTGCTACTTGCACAGAACTTTATGTTCAGCACTTTATGTCTCTCATGTCCTGTGTCTTTTTATTGTTACTATTGTCTTTTTCTGGCACAGTGTACAGTGTACATTTCATTTCGCTGCATGTTTTACTTTGTATTTCTGTGCATGTGACAAATAAAGTACCCTTGAACCCTGTATGGTGGGGGGGGGGGAGGGGGGGTCTACCTGTATGGTGCTCTGGCCTGTGAAGAGAGCCTTGTAGGCAGACGCTGCCACCGACAGAGCCCCTTTGACCAGGCCGTCTGTGAGGCCTCCATGGCCCCTGAGGAAACACAACACAGAGCGTTAAGCGTTATGGAACAAGAAGCCGTGGGATATCCTGGATATTAGCACAGCTAGCGGGGTGGTTAGGCAGACGCTTTTATACAACGGTTACCACATTTATCGATCAATATTTCACAAAAGACAAACTTTGAATGAATGTATTTTAATGTAACTAGATGTTTTATTGTAAGTGTATTCATCCACTGCTGAACAGTTGTTTATCGGTTGCTAAGCAACGGTAATAATGTAACTTCGATATCGGTAATATATACAAACGCAGAGTAATATGAAAAGATGTGTCAACATTCCATTTAGCCGTGCGTATATCATGGATATCGGCACGGCTGGAACGCAAACTGACCAATAGAGACAATGGACCGGATCCATCCAAGCAATATCACACGAGAGGGAGTGCTGTTATACTGAATATCAGCACGGCTGTGATTCGGTCGTAGGTACGAGGCCGCAGGCCGAGTAGGAAGACAGTCACAGCCATGCTGATATTCAGTATAACAGCATGACCTCGAGTGTGATATTGCTTTTATACAACAGTTCTACAGTGCCATTTATTAGTTAACAGTAACAAGCGACAACAGATTATGATTTGTTTGTTTATTTAATCATTTATTTCGGCTCCGCCAACAAAAAATTGTTCCGCAACTGAACTTCAACTGGACTGTAATGTGGGTTAAGCGCCCCCTCCCCTCTCTGTTGTCTACAGGGAACACTCTGTTCCAGGGACAGACACTGTGGCTGCGGCGGAGGTTGGCGACAGCTTTCGTCACCACAGTGAGCGTGCCACCGCCGAGAGCGACAAGAGGTTGTGTGGCTCACACATCACACTGTTCATCAGTGTTCATGCCACGCGACGTTAGTTCCGTAAATGTGTTATTATTATCATTTTGTCTCACTCTGTGGCAGTTGCATCACCTACTGGGTTTATCACGTGGTAAAAATATGGTAATACATGAGACAGGAGACATTCAAATCAATTCAACTGGTAGACACAATTCAACTACTACACTCCCATCAATTACATGACACTTGCTGTCAGTTTGACACGTAGGTATGTGTAAAAGCATGTGCCTGAGGCTTGTCAGAGGGTAGTTTCAAGTTTCAGTTTCAAGTTTATTGTCACATTACACAAGTGTAAGAGAGTAAAGTTCTTAAGGCCAATGATTTTGTCGTACCGCCGAATTCGATTCCATTGTTTTGAATGAGACCCAATGAGACCATGCACACGGCGTGCGATGCGATATTGTCGCACGACAACATTCGATTCTCCATTCACATTCATTCATTCATTGGTGTGAATTGAGAATCGAATGTTGTCGTGCGACAAAATCGCACGCCGTGTGCATTGGCCTTTAGGCTTCAATTCCTGACATTGCAGCATAAGGCAATAGGCATAACACAAGACAATAAAAAAATAAGTGACAATTATTTACAATTAGCAGTATTTTGCAATTTACAAATGTTTTGGGAAGCCCCACCTTGGGTGCAGGGTGCTGCTGCCTCTGGGGCTGTATGTCTCAAAGGCGCTGGCCGAACCTGCCGGTCTGGTTGGGCCCGACACTGGGACACACATGGGAGAGAGAAACATGCTGGGTGAGAGACAGTCACGACTGCTGTCAGGACTGCAGAGTCACTACGTATCTTCTGTCAGGACTGCAGAGTCACTACCTATCTGCTGTCAGGCCGCAGAGTCACTACCTATCTACTATCAGGACTGCAGAGTCACTACCTATCTTCTGTCAGAACTGCAGAGTCTCTACCTATCTTCTGTCAGGACTGCAGTCACTACCTATCTCCTGTCAGGACTGCAGTCACTACCTATCTGCTGTCAGGACTGCAGTCACTACCTATCTGCTGTCAGGACTGCAGAGTCACCACCTATCTTCTGTCAGGACTGCAGTCACTACCTATCTGCTGTCAGGACTGCAGTCACTACCTATCTGCTGTCAGGACTGCAGAGTCACTACCTATCTGCTGTCAGGACTGCAGAGTCTCTACCTATCTTCTGTCAGGACTGCAGAGTCACTACCTATCTGCTGTCAGAACTGCAGAGTCTCTACCTATCTTCTGTCAGGACTGCAGTCACTACCTATCTGCTGTCAGGACTGCAAAGTCACTACCTATCTGCTGTCAGGACTGCAAAGTCACTACCTATCTGCTGTCAGGACTGTAGAGTCACTACCTATCTGCTGTCAGGACTGCAGAGTCACTACCTATCTGCTGTCAGAACTGCAGTCACTACCTATCTGCTGTCAGGACTGCAGAGTCACTATCTATCTTCCATCGTAGACTGAAGACATGTGTCTTCAGGCTACACCTTGACTGTCCCTCCTAAATACTTCTTCATCCCCACTACCCCCCTGTACAGTTTCTCTACTGTAAAAAAAGAAGGAACAAGTGACTCTTCCACAATGCTTATAGCATTGTGACTGCCAATGGCCCCTGTTCCTAAATTTGTTTTTCTTATGATGACTGATGTATAGATGGTTCACTAACTTTAGATAAATGTATTTGTTGTAAGTTGCTTTGGATAAAGGCATCTGCTAAATGTCTTAAATGTAAATGAGAGGTACTGTAGCCATACAGTGTAGAGCTACGGCATGCGCGGAAAATAGGACGAGATACTGAAACAGAGATGGAGAGAAAATAGTACTTTTTGAGCGTTAGATAGATACACACGTTTTGCTGAAGTAAGAGGTCTTGAAATTACTTTTCAGTTCCTGTATTTCCAAAAGGGGAACACATGTTTCCTTTTTGGCCACAGAAGATGAAGTAAACAGATCCTCAAAATTATATACAGTACATGGCCTAAAAACACACTGCCTAAAGGTCCTTGTTAAGAATTTTTTTTTATTATAAAAAAAAAGAGTTGCGGAAGTCCAATGACTCAAGTAATAGAATGTCAGTTTACTGTGTGGCCTTTGAGACACATTGCTAATGTGGCTAATTATGTGACAGGGTCTGGTCAAAAAAGTCCTCAAGTAGGGCATGGTCATTTTTCTGTATTTTTTCAGGTTATGAAAGTGCAAATTACGTGTCATACATTGAACTATTGACAATTGTTGAAGAAGATATGCTTATTTGAATGTTGGTCCACCTCAAACCAAATATCTCTCTGAATCAAAACACACGCAAAACAGCGGCCAGTAGGCTAGTGCTAAAAAGTAACATTGATATGAACATCTTACTGCATGTTTAGCACATCTCAACACGCTGATCGAACATCAACATGCTAAAAACACATAACTACACATAACTAGATGATCACACAGTCCTTGCTTTTGAACACGTCCTAAAACGTAAGTTTGTTTACAAGCCATGTATCACTAACCCAGTAGCCTATGGCAGACGAGACAGTGAATCCAATTCACAAATTATCTATTGACGAACATTTTTGACATGCGTCCCTTTTCACCAGACCATGTCACATATGTGTACATACCTAATTTTAGATATTAGTCTAATTTATACATCTGTATCTATACCACACTGTACATAGCTACCTTAACTGTACATCATTTCGCTGCCTGGTACTTGTCCTCTGCAAAGACAATAAAGTTGAATCTAATCTAGCCTAGCCTAACCTAACCTAGCCTAGCCTAGCCTAACCTAGCCTAGCCTAACCTAGCCTAGCCTAGCCTAACCTAGCCTAACCTAGCCTAGCCTAGCCTAACCTAGCCTAACCTAGCCTAGCCTAGCCTAACCTAGCCTAACCTTACCTAGCCTAACCTAGCCTAACCTAGCTTAACCTAGCCTGTGGTTGGTGCAGTGAACAGTGAAAGGGGTACAGGTGGTGATGAGAGAGAGACCCACCACTCAGATGGACTCCAGGGTGACACAGCTGCACTGCTCCAGACTGAGCACCAGACTGAGGACCAGACTGAGGACCGGGCTCTGCAACATACAGCGCTTCTGACCTGAGAACCAAACAGAATGACACTGAATTAAAGACTGAATTAAGACTGAATTAAAGACTGATTATACAATAGTTAGTTCCGGTCAAGTAATTTGATTGTACAAGAGGCATTTCATGAGTGCCGATATACAGTATAACAGCATTCCCTCTTGTGTGATATTGCTTAACTAACAAAAATGTGCTTTCTATAATTAAAGTCAGCTTTCTATACATAAAGTTAGTTTTCTATAACTAAAGTTAGCTTTCTATAGTTTAAGTTATAGAATAAGTAAAGAAAACATGTTGGGCTGGTTTCATGGACGCAGATTAAGACTAATCCTAGACTAAAGAGCATCCTTAATGGAGATTTCCCATTGCCAGTGTGATGTAATCTGGACTAAGGGCTCAAACCTTGTCTGTGAAACCGGCCCGTAGTGTGTTAGCTAGTTAAAGTGAGGTAGTTGTTCAGTGAGGTGTTGGTATCTCCCTGCTCACCTGTTGTGTGTGTAGAATCCTGCAGGGGGCAGCAGAGGGATCGACGGTGGCGGTGGCACCACCTCAGGGGTGAGGGGCACAGCGTCCAGCGTCTGGGAGGCACACAGCATCTGGTTGACGCTGCTGTGGATGGGGGGAGCCGCCGCTGGAGCCGCCTCCCCCCCGTCCTGCCCCCCCCCTTCTGGGGTAGCCAGCAGGACCTCGCCTCCCCTCTGCGCTCCCTCCATCTCTGAGGAAACAACCCCGCTGCCCTCATGCCCCGCCCCTTCCGGCGTGGCCCTATCCAACTCCTCCAGATCCTCTGGCTCCTCCTCTGGCTCCTCCTCCTCCTCAAAGTCAAGCCCCTCCCCTCCGGGCTGCGAGAGGGCGGAGCTATACATGGACTCGCCCAATGGCCTGCTGGTGTCGAAGCAGTCTGGCAGGACGATGATGTAATCGTCACAGGAGGAGGACGAGGACGAGGCCTGGCTGCTCACCTCATCCCAGTCACCCAATTCTTCTACTACTACTACTACTACTTCTTCATCATCCTCCTCCTCCTCCTCCTCCTCCTCATCATCTTTCTGGTCCTTCTTCTCCTCCTCATCCTCCTCTTCCTCGGTCAGTGCGTCAACCTCCGGGACCAGAGGCACATCTGAGGACAGAAGGCGTCATGGTTGAACAGACATCCGTTGACAACCGATCGACAGTCGCAATCAAAATGATTCAACCCCCATTGATCTATTAGAAGCCAAATTGGCACCAGACCTACAGTATGTGTAGCTCCCATAGAAATGTATCAAGGACATTGACACTATATTGCACATTAGGTTTATTGCCAAAAGTATACAAGTTCTCAGCTGTTTGCAATAAACAAATGACACAAGAACTGTTTAAATAGTTCAACGCAACTAATATTACAAGTTTTTTTTTATCCAGATTCAACACAAAATGCTATTTTAATGACTACTGCAGTTTCAAAATTATTCAACCCCTTCATGACAAGCATCTTCAGTACTTAGCCAGCCCAGGGCTGTGTTCGGAATGGTATACTAGCATACTGCATACTAGCATACTCAATGAGTATATACTGCATACTACCTACTAAATTCATAATTAAGTAGGTTAAGTATCCGAAAACCAGCCAATCATTATGCATATTGCATACCTCCTCCCAGAATGCCTCCCAGAATGCATTTCGCCGGGAACGGCGAATTTAAACCTCCATTTTAAACCTCCATTAGCTATATGTAATTTTGGCTTTACAAGTGTTAACATGTCATTTTATGAAGTTTTAATATGTTTTCAGGCGAGAAAGTAACCACATATATTCCCAAAATGTGTCCAGTTTACCAAAATAACCCGTTTATATATCTGATCTGACGATTTTTTGCGTCTTCCGTTCGCTAGCTGCGTTCGTAAATTCGCCCTGGAAATATGATCAGCACTCATGGAATGCCTCTTGTCCAATCAAATTACCTGGTCCCTTTATGACGTTGCACCCAGTGTGCGCTTCGGCGCTCTCAGAGCGATTTTACGAACGCACCCTACGTTTACCTTCACACACTCGACAGAAATATCGTAACATAATTACAACACGTTGTAAAATGATTTGGGGGGCCAATATCTTAAGTATATCTCAAGTAACTAGCTTACTATATTGTTGTCTTAACAGTTGGTAAAATAACATGATTAAAATAAATATATATGAGCAATAACATATCGTGGGCTGCAGCAAGCACAATAACAACCCAACCTGTCCGTCTGACGCTACAATACTGGGATCATTCGTGATTGGGCTACTAGCAGTCAAATACTAGGTGAACATGTGTGTAAGACACAAATAAACGTGGATGTCATGCATTTCAAGTGGCATATTTGTAATCATGACGACTAGCCTGGTCTAAGAATGCATTTCACCATGTTAATGTAGTGAAAATACCACCGCTCATCCGTGATCAGACTTGATCAGCTGGGGTGCTGCAGCTGAAGAGCATCAAATAGAGTGCAAGAAAGCAGCATCTGCACACTCAAATATGTGCAAAAAACGATGTTTATTGCAAGCTTTCGGTCCCCAGGCTATCGGACAATGTAAACAAAAGCTGTATGAGTTTGACGAGGCTGAAAGCGCACAGGGTTGCCAGATGGGATTGACAATTTACAGCCTAAACTTTCTATAACCTCAAAATCAAGTAGCCCATTCGGCGGTAACCCGCCCCATCTGGCAACCCTGGACGCAACTCTGCAACTCTGGACGCGAAATGCATTTAGGGAAATAGGAGACGAGATAGTGTCCATCAAAACCGACTTCAAATTTCCCAGAAATAACTGCTCGCCTACTAAATTTCTCGCATACTCAAATCTCGCATACTGTACGTTCGGAACGTACTACATACGGTACTCAAAATCTACGTCATATCTAGTATGAGTAGTATGCTAGTACGCTATTCCGAACACAGCCCAGGTATTATGTGTTCTATCTCAAGCACACCTGAACTAATGAAGGCCCTTGATTAAGCTCCAGGTGTGCTTGAAACAGGGGGTTGGGTAATTGATTTGATTAGATCCCTCTGGTCCTAGGTGACTGACAGTGTTTAGTAGTGAACGGCTTCATCTTAACTTAACTACCAGGGGACGTATCACGGACGTCTTGAGATGGGGAAGGTGGGGGAAGTTTCTCTTACCCGGGACGGTGTCCCCCTCCTCCTCCTCCTGCAGTGTGATCTGAGGGGGGACGAAACAGGGGGGTGGACACTGGACCCTCATAACCCCTCCAAACCTGAGGGGAGGTCCCCCTCCCCCCTCCACCTCCGCCCCTGCAGCTCTCTCCTCCACCTCCTCCATGTCCCTCTGCCAGCTGAACCCAGAACCTGGGGGGGGGAGACACACAGTTCGTAACTAAATAAATATCCTTCATTTAACCAGGAGGTCCCTTGAGATTAAAGTCTCTTTTTCGAGGGAGACCTGGCCAAGAAAGCACACAACGTACGCAATTTTAAAGAAGCGCAGCCCTTTTTATAAATAATGCTTACGTCCGTTTAGAAAAATGTGCTTACGTGCAAGTTAAAGATGACGTTCAAGTACGTTTTTAGAAATGAGGCCTCAGATTATTAAACTGTAGTGTGTTCTGGAGGTTATTCCATGACCAGATTATTAAACTTTAGTGTGTTCTGGAGGTTATGACCAGATTATTAAAACGTAGTGCGTTCTGAAGGTTATTCCATGACCAGGGCGCGAAATAAGAGAAAGCTGCTTTGCCAAGTTCCAAGCGAGACCTGGGTACCTGGTAGAGCAACCATCTAGTTTGGAGTATGTTATTAGAACCAAAGACAGAAAGCATAAGGCTAACATTGTTCAGTTGAGCAGTGTTTCCTCTACATGCATTTCATCGTGGCGGTCCGCCACGATGGAATTTCCTCCGCCACCATTCAGATTTCTCAACCCAAAAAAAAAAAAAAGATTTAGGCCGCTTTTCAGACCTTCACAGCGCTAGACACACCCACAAGCGCGAAGCGACGCGCTTGCAAAACTGTTTTGTGATTCCTCATTTAAATTACGTTGTACCTGTTACAATGACAATAAAGATCATTCATCTTCATCAAGATGAGAGATGGAGCGATCCGCTCACACAGCTGTCCCGCATCCGCTAATCAGCGCAGCACCGAACCGCCGGGCTCGTTGAGCGGATGCGAGGCAGCTGTGCCCGGGACCGGCCACTTCACATAAAGGAAGGAAGGAAGGAAGGAAAGAAAGAAAGCCGTGCACAAACGAGAGCTAAGTCAGACCGGGACGCTGCCAGTATGTGTGAGAGCCGGACTGCCGGCGTGAACATTTGAACCGTGTCATTTTATTTAATGGACCATTTCGTTGTCTGGTACCTGTACTGTAGCAATGACAAATAAAGTCCATTCCATTCCATTCCAGAGAGGGACGGACGGACGGACTACCCTTGTTTTTAATTTACAGGAAAACATTTTATTTTTTTGGGCCATCCTCGAGTTTTGGCTGAAATTACGTAGTTGTTTTGAGCGCGCGTGCGCGGGCGGTCAGCACTACCCGCCACCATTGTAAAAATTCCTGGAGGAAACACTGGTTGAGCATTATTATGGTAACTTATTTGGCACACCTCTGGGTGTGTGGTGGCTGGGTCTGGGCAGGTGGCTGGGTCTGGGCAGGTGGCTGGGTCTGGGCAGGTGGCTGGGTCTGGGCAGGTGGCTGGGCCTGGGCAGGTGGCTGGGTCTGGGCAGGTGGCTGGGTCTGGGCAGGGCCCTGCACAGGGGTCTGTGTTCGGGGGCCTCTTCCATGGTGAGGGAGCGCACCACCATCTCACACAGGAACTGAGCCCCACTTATGTCCTCGTCCCTCTCTTCAGGAGACGGGGGGTCGGGGTGGTCTCCCTGGAGCCCCCCATGTCCCCCTGGACGCCCCCAGACAGACCAAAACACACACTCATTAGGTAGTGATATCATATATAATGATATAATATGATATGACGATTCACGGCTTTACCTAAGAATCTCAAGGTCTCAAATCATCTCCACTATTTAAATCAATAACAAACATTGCAGCAACTACTAAAAATACCATTCATGACTGTTATCCCTTGTTTAGGGAACAGGAAGGGAGGGGGATGCAGGGCTGGCCTCCACACACTCTTACCTAGGAAGTGGTTGTGCCCTTTGACCTCGTCGGGGTCTCTAGCCAGCGCAGGGCTGGCTCTCTCCAGGACCGGACCCTCGTGAGGCAGGGGGGACATGCAGGGCGTCAGGTCTACCCAGGACACACACAGGACAAGCTGTCACTAGTTGCAAGATAGCGACTAAATACAGACACAGTACCTGCAGTCTCACACGCCATATCGGGAAGGGCAGTGGTTGAATACAGTTATAATAACACTTATATATATATATTTTTTTTAATTCATTGTCTATTTCTATTATATGTATTTATTTTCTATATATACAGTATATATGTGTATCTATTCTTGACCCATCCTTTTTCTGTATTTTTTTATGCTATATGTAAAGCACTTTGAATTGCCCCTGTTGTATGAAATGTGCTATACAAATAAACTTGCCTTGCCTAGAATAATAGGCATGTTCAGATTTTAGCAAAGGGTAAAGAATATCTATCACATGGGTGTAAACTGGTGTGAACTGGTGATGACCATATTTCTTTTGCCTGAAAGCAAAGAAAATGATCAATGCGCGAATGCAGATCTACATGATTCATGTGCATGACCTATTTTGAGGTAAAAAAAAAAAATAAAGGCAGATTTTGCCAAAGGTGACAAGTTTGCACCCTTGTTATCACGTGTTGTGGTCTTGTATATTTCTTACCAACTGGAGTATTGTTGGGGACTTTCTCTAACTCCTGGACAATGTTTATGTCGAGTAACTCAAAGGACAACAGGTCCTGAAAAGGCAAAAACAAACATATTTCAGAGACATCAACAAACTGTAGGGCTTAAACAAGCTGAACACATTATGCCCTGACCTATGACCTATGACCTGTCCTGAGTGTCCAGGGGGGTATTCCTAGAAGGGCGATTAGAGCCGATCCTGGCTAGTTTTTCTAATTTGTAATAATTTCAGCTCAAGTTCCGTTCCATGAATGTGGCACAAATAACTAGCTGCTTGGTTGCTATGCAACCAATCCTTCAGAACAAACCTGGTAGCGACCAGGTTTACGGTCAGCTCTATCAGGGGCATCAGGGGCTAGGGGAGGCAGCTCTATCAGGGGCTAGGGGAGGCAGCTCTATCAGGGGCTAGGGGAGGCAGCTCTATCAGGGGCTAGGGGAGGCAGCTCTATCAGGGGCTAGGGGAGGCAGCTCTATCAGGGGCTAGGGGAGGCAGCTCTATCAGGGGCTAGGGGAGGCAGCTCTATCAGGGGCTAGGGGGGGCAGCTCTATCAGGGGCTAGGGGAGGCAGCTCTATCAGGGGCTAGGGGAGGCAGCTCTATCAGGGGCTAGGGGAGGCAGCTCTATCAGGGGCTAGGGGGGGCAGCTCTATCAGGGGCTAGGGGAGGCAGCTCTATCAGGGGCTAGGGGAGGCAGCTCTATCAGGGGCTAGGGGAGGCAGCTCTATCAGGGGCTAGGGGGGGCAGCTCTATCAGGGGCTAGGGGAGGCAGCTCTATCAGGGGCTAGGGGAGGCAGCTCTATCAGGGGCTAGGGGAGGCAGCTCTATCAGGGGCTAGGGGAGGCAGCTCTATCAGGGGCTAGGGGAGTCAGCTCTATCAGGGGCTAGGGGAGGCAGCTCTATCAGAGGCTAGGGGGGGCAGCTCTATCAGGGGCTAGGGGAGGCAGCTCTATCAGGGGCTAGGGGAGGCAGCTCTATCAGGGGTTAGGGGAGGCAGCTCTATCAGGGGCTAGGGGAGGCAGCTCTATCAGGGGCTAGGGGAGGCAGCTCTATCAGGGGCTAGGGGGGGCAGCTCTATCAGGGGCTAGGGGAGGCAGCTCTATCAGGGGCTAGGGGGGCAGCTCTATCAGGGGCGAGGGGGGCAGCTCTATCAGGGGCTAGGGGAGGCAGCTCTATCAGGGGCTAGGGGAGGCAGCTCCATCAGGGGCTAGGGGAGGCAGCTCTATCAGGGGCTAGGGGAGGCAGCTCTATCAGGGGCTAGGGGAGGCAGCTCTATCAGGGGCTAGGGGAGGCAGCTCTATCAGGGGCTAGGGAGGCAGCTCTATCAGGGGCTAGGGGAGGCAGCTCTATCAGGGGCTAGGGAAGGCAGCTCTATCAGGGGCTAGGGGAGGCAGCTCTATCAGGGGCTAGGGGGGGCAGCTCTATCAGGGGCTAGGGGAGGCAGCTCTATCAGGGGCTAGGGGGGGCAGCTCTATCAGGGGCTAGGGGAGGCAGCTCTATCAGGGGCTAGGGGGGCAGCTCTATCAGGGGCTAGGGGGGGCAGCTCTATCAGGGGCTAGGGGAGGCAGCTCTATCAGGGGCTAGGGGGGCAGCTCTATCAGGGGCTAGGGGGGGCAGCTCTATCAGGGGCTAGGGGGGCAGCTCTATCAGGGGCTAGGGGGGGCAGCTCTATCAGAGGCTAGGGGGGGCAGCTCTATCAGGGGCTAGGGGAGGCAGCTCTATCAGGGGCTAGGGGAGGCAGCTCTATCAGGGGTTAGGGGAGGCAGCTCTATCAGGGGCTAGGGGAGGCAGCTCTATCAGGGGCTAGGGGAGGCAGCTCTATCAGGGGCTAGGGGGGGCAGCTCTATCAGGGGCTAGGGGAGGCAGCTCTATCAGGGGCTAGGGGGGCAGCTCTATCAGGGGCGAGGGGGGCAGCTCTATCAGGGGCTAGGGGAGGCAGCTCTATCAGGGGCTAGGGGAGGCAGCTCCATCAGGGGCTAGGGGAGGCAGCTCTATCAGGGGCTAGGGGAGGCAGCTCTATCAGGGGCTAGGGGAGGCAGCTCTATCAGGGGCTAGGGGAGGCAGCTCTATCAGGGGCTAGGGGAGGCAGCTCTATCAGGGGCTAGGGGAGGCAGCTCTATCAGGGGCTAGGGAGGCAGCTCTATCAGGGGCTAGGGGAGGCAGCTCTATCAGGGGCTAGGGAAGGCAGCTCTATCAGGGGCTAGGGGAGGCAGCTCTATCAGGGGCTAGGGGGGGCAGCTCTATCAGGGGCTAGGGGAGGCAGCTCTATCAGGGGCTAGGGGGGGCAGCTCTATCAGGGGCTAGGGGAGGCAGCTCTATCAGGGGCTAGGGGGGCAGCTCTATCAGGGGCTAGGGGGGGCAGCTCTATCAGGGGCTAGGGGAGGCAGCTCTATCAGGGGCTAGGGGGGCAGCTCTATCAGGGGCTAGGGGGGGCAGCTCTATCAGGGGCTAGGGGGGCAGCTCTATCAGGGGCTAGGGGGGCAGCTCTATCAGGGGCTAGGGGGGCAGCTCTATAAGGGGCTAGGGGGGGCAGCTCCATCAGGGGCTAGGGGGGGCAGCTCTATCAGGGGCTAGGGGGGTCAGCTCTATCAGGGGCTAGGGGGGCAGCTCTATCAGGGGCTAGGGGGGGCAGCTCTATCAGGGGCTAGGGGGGGCAGCTCTATCAGGGGCTAGGGGGGGCAGCTCTATCAGGGGCTAGGGGGGGCAGCTCTATCAGGGGCTAGGGGGGGCAGCTCTATCAGGGGCTAGGGGGGGCAGCTCTATCAGGGGCTAGGGGGGGCAGCTCTATCAGGGGCTAGGGGGGGCAGCTCTATCAGGGGCTAGGGGGGGCAGCTCCATCAGGGGCTAGGGGGGGCAGCTCTATCAGGGGATAGGGGGGGCAGCTCTATCAGGGGCTAGGGGGGGCAGCTCTATCAGGGGCTAGGGGGGGCAGCTCTATCAGGGGCTAGGGGGGCAGCTCTATCAGGGGCTAGGGGGGGCAGCTCTATCAGGGGCTAGGGGGGGCAGCTCTATCAGGGGCTGGGGGGCAGCTCTATCAGGGGCTAGGGGGGGCAGCTCTATCAGGGGCTAGGGGGGCAGCTCCATCAGGGGCTAGGGGGGCAGCTCCATCAGGGGCTAGGGGGGGCAGCTCTATCAGGGGCTAGGGGGGCAGCTCTATCAGGGGCTAGGGGGGGCAGCTCCATCAGGGGCTAGGGGAGGCAGCTCTATCAGGGGCTAGGGGGGCAGCTCTATCAGGGGCTAGGGGGGGCAGCTCCATCAGGGGCTAGGGGGGCAGCTCTATCAGGGGCTAGGGGGGCAGCTCTATCAGGGGCTAGGGGGGCAGCTCTATCAGGGGCTAGGGGGGCAGCTCTATCAGGGGCTAGGGGGGGCAGCTCTATCAGGGGCTAGGGGGGGCAGCTCTATCAGGGGCTAGGGGGGGCAGCTCTATCAGGGGCTAGGGGGGGCAGCTCTATGAGGGGCTAGGGGGGGCAGCTCTATCAGGGAATAGGGGGGCAGCTCTATCAGGGGCTAGGGGGGCAGCTCTATCAGGGAATAGGGGGGCAGCTCTATCAGGGGCTAGGGGGGCAGCTCCATCAGGGGCTAGGGGGGCAGCTCTATCAGGGGCTAGGGGGGCAGCTCCATCAGGGGCTAGGGGAGGCAGCTCTATCAGGGGCTAGGGGGCAGCTCTATCAGGGGCTAGGGGAGGCAGCTCTATCAGGGGCTAGGGGGGGCAGCTCTATCAGGGGCTAGGGGGGCAGCTCTATCAGGGGCTAGGGGGCAGCTCTATCAGGGGCTAGGGGAGGCAGCTCTATCAGGGGCTAGGGGGGGCAGCTCTATCAGGGGCTAGGGGGGCAGCTCCATCAGGGGCTAGGGGGGCAGCTCTATCAGGGGCTAGGGGGCAGCTCTATCAGGGGCTAGGGGAGGCAGCTCTATCAGGGGCTAGGGGAGGCAGCTCTATCAGGGGCTAGGGGGGCAGCTCTATCAGGGGCTAGGGGGGGCAGCTCCATCAGGGGCTAGGGGGGCAGCTCTATCAGGGGCTAGGGGGCAGCTCTATCAGGGGCTAGGGGAGGCAGCTCTATCAGGGGCTAGGGGAGGCAGCTCTATCAGGGGCTAGGGGAGGCAGCTCTATCAGGGGCTAGGGGGGCAGCTCTATCAGGGGCTAGGGGAGGCAGCTCTATCAGGGGCTAGGGGAGGCAGCTCTTTCAGGGGCTAGGGGAGGCAGCTCTCTGTGTTAGGGGCTTGGGGGCAGCTCTATCAGGGGCTAGGGGGGCAGCTCTTTCAGGGGCTAGGGGAGGCAGCTCTCTGTGTTAGGGGCTTGGGGGCAGCTCAATCAGGGGCTAGGGGGGACAGCTCCATCAGGGAATAGGGGGGCAGCTCTATCAGGGGCTAGGGGGGGCAGCTCTATCAGGGGCTAGGGAAGGCAGCTCTCTGTGTTAGGGGCTTGGGGGGCAGCTCTCCTCACCTGTGCAGTGAGCAGGTCTACAGAGGGCAGGTAGAAGCCTCTATGGTAGCGGTCAAAAGACCAGACCAGACCACTGTCCCTGGAGCTGGGGCAGGACGACACCTCCTCCTTCTCCTCCTTCTCCACGGGCCTCCCCTCTTCTCTCTACAGCAGGGAGGAACACTCTCATGAGCAGCGGTTGGGACAACAACTGCAGCTGAATTCCAATAGCCGGAGGTATCATGAATGTATTCTTGTACTATTTTCTTGTCACCTGTGTTGAGCCAGTCAAACACAACCACTCCTTTTAACATATAGAGCTCTGATCGAAAGCACGTCAGGATCAAAACGCATCGGGTTGATGATGTCATAAACACCCTTGAGTGTGTGTCTGTACTAACTAAAAAAAACTCCTCTCTGAATCCAGGCAGACATAGAGACATAGAGACACAGAGACATACATAGAGACACATAGAGACATAGAGACATAGACATACATAGAGACATACATAGAGACATAGACATACATAGAGACATACATAGAGACAGACATACATAGAGACAGACATACATAGAGACATAGACATACATAGAGACATACATAGAGACATAGAGACATAGACATACATAGAGACAGACATACATAGAGACATACATAGAGACATAGAGACATAGACATACATAGAGACATAGACATACATAGAGACATAGACATACATAGAGACATAGACATACATAGAGACATAGAGACATAGACATACATAGAGACAGACATACATAGAGACATACATAGAGACATTAGGGATGGACGGTTTTTCGGTTAAACCGAAAACCGGGGTTTATAAAAATAGAAACGTTTTTTTATCAAAACCGTCTGAAACCGTATTATTATTATTATTATTATTTTTAGAAGAATAAAATAGAATAAGAATAAAACTGGAACATGTCACATGTTTGACGTGTGTGAAAATAACAATGATACAGTCTGAATCTGCCGCGCAATGAGTGAGAGGTTTGGTCAGTTGTGAAGAATAACTGAGGATTAATATCTAATTGGGATTATATTTAAGGGTAACGAATCACTCTATGGGAAAGATAGTTGCCTTCAGTTATTGGTAGATAGGAAAGGTTTTTTACAATTACTCGCTTACATTTAATAAGATCATTTTCGCTGCTCTCTGTAAAGCGCATTGGGTCACTTTTGTGAGAAATGCGCTATAGAAATAAAATGTGATTTGATTTGATATCAATCAATCAATCAAACTTTATTTATGTTCTATAGCACAAATCATGCATTGAATGTAACTCCAAGTGCAGTATTTACTAAACCACAATATAATAAAACAAGAGCTATACGGATCAAGAGTGTTTGTGCACAGCGCCACTGTGTGTGAAGGCGCTACTGAAAGTGATGACAGAACGCATGTCTCAGAAGATACGCGGTCACTTAGTGACGCAAAGGTAGTTCTGTATTTATCTCTATCTGTATTAGTACATTTATTTTGAAAGCTCTATTTTGACAGCTCTACCATGGGCACTTTTATTTTGATGGGGCATTGTTTGTTGATTGACTTACGACAGTTCAGGACGAGTCAGTCTCGCGGCATGTGGTTTTTATGAAAAGCGTATGTTCACTGCATAATTCTAAGTCTAATATTTCAGTGATTATTGAGCAGTATTCAAATATTTAAATACATTGAGCAGCAGCTGAAACTTTGTCTAAGAACCAAGATATTGAGAAAGCAGTTCATTCAATGAAGACGCTGTTCCAAGAGATGATCTTCCGTGCAGGCGTGCACCCTGGATCAGCGGAGCTGGTGTGTTAAGTGTTCATGTGTTTTCATGTATGGTGTAGCTTACAAAAGTCTGCCTTTCCACTTATATTTGTGAAACTAAGTAGCCTAAATGTGTTGCGACTGTGCTTACGGTGTTTTAATGGTGTTCGACATGAGTGTATTGTAGCAGTAGGGCTCAATTATTTGAAATTGGCGCTCTTTTTTTTACTGTATTTTTCGGTTAACCGGAAAACCCCGGTTTTACTCTCTGACGGTTTTTCGGTTTCAATAATTGGAAACCGTCCATCCCTAAGAGACATAGACATACATAGAGACATAGACATACATAGAGACATAGACATACATAGAGACATAGACATACATAGAGACATACATAGAGACATAGACATACATAGAGACATACATAGAGACATAGACATACATAGAGACATAGACATACATAGAGACATAGACATACATAGAGACATAGACATACATAGAGACAGACATACATAGAGACATACATAGAGACATACATAGAGACATACATAGAGACATACAGACACACATAGAGACATAAAGACATAGAGACAGACAGAGACATAAAGACATAGAGACATAGAGACAGAGACAGACATAGAGACAGAGACAGACAGAGACATAAAGACAGACCTTACTGTTACCTAGTTAACTAGAACACTACTTTACATTGTTAGCAGGCTCACAAAACAAGCTGTGTTAGCTGACTAGCGATGTGTCGTTGATTTTCAACAACGCAGAAATGTATTCACATTTTTCGAAAGAAAAGTCTGATCATTACATCGGATCCCGATATGAGGACCAAAGCATTAGAACGTCACATATCGTTAGCCTCAGCATAATTGCATAATAAGTCATGCTTCACTTGTGGTCAGCCGAGCCATCTCTGTATGTAGTGTCAAAAATGTCAAAGAGATGACTTGGGCAGATAGTGATATTGGAATGTAACAAGCATTCTGATAGGCTGACGGCATAGGCAACAATGCACAGTGAATCAGCAGTGTTAGGAGAGTAGTGTTAGGCAGATATCTCAATTTGGCCAAAATATGACTTTTATCATATTTATGCTATGAGGCAATTATGCTATGAGGCTAACGATCTGTGTATTAGAACGTGACCCAGGCTGGTAGACTTGCCGGGCGTTTGTTCTGAGGCCCGCTGTCCTGTCTGTCCTGTCCGCTGGCGTCAGTGTCGGTGCTGGGCTCCACCACGATGCTGCACCACACCCTGGGCCCGAACTGCCCCCCACGGTGCGCCAGGCGCCAGTGGGACGTGTAGGTGCCCCCCGTCGCCGGCGCAACGAAGGTCACGCTGACCACGCCCACCTGGCCGGGCTGCAGCAGGGGAACGGCGACCTCACGCCTCTCCTCCGACGCCAGGGGGAGGTTACCCCACATGAGCCTCAGCTGGGGAGGGACACACACGCACGCACGCACGCGCACACGCGCAGACACACACATGCGCACGCAGACACGCGCATGCACACACACGCACACGATCCACATTCACGCAGATACATACACACACGCACATGCACGCACACGCACACACACACACAAAACATCAACGGTGCACTTCAACTGAGAACAAAGGAGTGCTTTACCATTTATGGTTTAGACAATGAGTGTGTCAAATATTCACTAATGGTGGAGTTAGTTAGTTAGTTAGTTAGTTCTAGTACTCAGGTTAGAGACAGCAGGGGAGGCCTGAGCCTGTAGAGACAGCTAGCGAGGAGGAGGAGGAGGGGGGGGCAGGCCTGTCCTGGTGGGGTACCTTGGTCTCTGAGCTCCAGCTGAGGCTCCCAGAGTTCCTCATCTTCCAGTGTTTGATGAACTTGCTGCCAGGCTCCAGGCGCGTCCCGTCAGGCAGGTTTTCGTCCAGAAACAAGGCGTCCATAGTGGGCACCAAGGGGGGGTGGGAGGCCTCGGGAGGGGGAACCCTAGTTTACAGTGTACAGAGCATTGTTGTCAAACAGCCCTGGTTTCAATCAGACCTTCCACCTCTTCTATCTTAGCTTCTACGAATCAGAAAAAAAAAGCAGGATCCTTCTTTCTTTCTTTTTTTTTTTTTTTCTCTCTCTCTCTTTTTGTTTTTTTTTGCAGCTCAAAGCAATTAGAGAATTTCTATGAAGCAGCAGCAGTAGAAAGGCAGCAGATTCACATGTGTGTGAGGTAGGTTGTTCCTTCATCATCATCATCATCATCATCATCATCATCAATCATCATCCACCACCACCACCATCAGCCAGCCAGCCAGCCAAGTCAGCGAGCGATTAAAACTCATACAACTATTACAAAGATGGCAGATATAGTATCTTGAGAAAAGACTGTATTGTTTTTCCATGCTGGGTTCAAAGACTAGAGCACCCAGCACTCTGTGACGCCCTCCCGGAGTGTGGCGCTTACTCTGGGCTGGAGGCCTGGGGTTGTGGGGCCTGGGCCGGGCCTGGGGCTGGGGCTGGAGCTGGGCCTGGGGCTGGGGTTGGGCCTGGGGCTGGAGTTGGGCCTGAGGCCAGTCTTGGGGCTGGTTCTGTGGCCAGGGCAGGGGCTGAAGCCTGGGAGGAGGAGGCGGCAGCCATGTTGGACGTGCCAGAGGCGCTAGGGCCGTTCCCCTGCAGGCCCCTCTTCTCCAGCCTCAGCTTCTTCTTGATCTCCTTCACCTCCGCCTTCAGCTGCTTCTTCTCGGCTTTGAGGCGCTGTCTCTCGGCCTTGCGCACGATCCGGTCTCCTCGCCTCGGGAACCTGGGTGAGAGAAAACCAGAACAACATGAATGAAACAGCTGTCCTGCTTTTTCACATAAGGCTTGCTGTGTTTTCAAGAGCAGAGAGTTGTGGGTGCTATAAAGACACAAAGCTGAATGTACTATATTTTACTTGAACACACACATGCATGGACTGTATTAAGCCCAATTTATACTTCTGCGTAAAATCTACGCCGTAGCCTACGCCGTAGCCTGCGTAGGCTCACACGCACCTGTCCAAAAATGTAACTACGCGGCAGTGCCTACGCAGACCGTAAGCACTGTGATTGGTCCGCTTGGTAGCACATGATTCTGACATGATTCCGACTCTCTCGTCGGCCAAAATGCGGAAGCCATGACAGAAATGTCATTTACTTTTTCTGTAATTACTTATATAATCTATAAAGATTAGAAAAATTATGATGACCATCGTATTATCTTAGTTTAATGTCATTTCAATGCATCATATAACTTTTATTTACAACAAGCATAACAAAAAAATCGCTATTATGCCGCTATGAGTACACTGTTCCAACGGAGCGCCCCATGGAAGCGTCAAGCACAGCCTTCCCATAAGGAGCGCGATTCACATTTACGAGATGTACAATCCTGTTTATTTAGAAATAAATGATTACCTGTGGCGTTTGACAGCGGATGACGATAAGACATATTTAATGTAAAGTTATCTATAAGAACTGTGATTGGTCCGCTTGGTAGCGTCACATTCTGACTCTCTCGTAAATGCGGAAGCCATGACAGAAATGTACCGTAATTTACTTTTTCTGTAATTACTTATTAATAAAGATTAGAAAAATTATGATAACCATCGTATCATCTTAGTTTAATGTCATTTCAATCCATTATAGACATTTTCTTTTCAACAAGCATAAAAAATAAATCGATATTATGCCGCTATGAGTACACCGACCAACGCGACGCAGACCGATCAACGCAGAAGTATAAATTGGGAGAGCCCTTGCGTAGGCTACGGTGTAGCCGCGTGTAAATTCGACACAGAAGTATAAATTGGGCTTTACTTAGGTTAGGCTGTTTGGCTATGGAAGAATGTCTGCTGACAAAGGGGTGTTTTATGACATCTTGTAACACATCCTTTTGTCTCAAGAGCCATATGTTTTTGCCTCAGGAAATGGATGTCCTTATATGGGCATTTTAGGATGACTTCCTGTGAATCTGCCCTGACCTTTAACCTGGAACAACATTAGGCCAGAGTGACATCATATGTGAATGCCCCTTTTTCACACTCAAGTCACCAACTACAGTAATTGTAATAGGCTATTGTTTGAAACTGTATTTACATATTATTGTTTATAAATAGGGGAGTGGGCCCAAGGGGACCTTCTCTCTGATCCCAGCAACCCCCAGCAGCAAGCTCTCATATATTTTGTAAACCTGTGTACTTATAATCGTCTTAAAACTCTATATAATATTCTTGATTATTGTCCAACAAGTAACTTAAGAAAGATACAACATGAACAAACACATTCATATCGTCACCTTCTTCAAAATAATGGCTTACGTCACTTTTAAGGAAAATTATGTTTTTCATATATTCTAGATTTGGTTCTGTTTATTCTGTATTTCGCAAAACTTGAAAATATGACTTGGGCCGTTCTTTTAAGAAGGTGACAATATATAACATATTATATGTAGGATGCAACATACAGCATAATCAAATCAAATCAAGTTTTGACAAAAGATTTTCACAAAATGTGACCCAATGCACTTCACAGAGAGCAAGGAAGATTACTAAGATGGACATTTAAAGCTACATGATGACAGAACACTTGTGATATACAGTATATATATATATATGGATTCACTGAACATGAGGTTCACTGTGGGAAACTTCACCACAAAATGGCAAAGGCTCGAGAAGGGCATCATGGCAGGATGTACAATATCCGTGGTTCTGTTCATCGCCGCCATGAATCTACTACTAAAGGCAGGAGGGATGCAGTGTAGAGGGCCAAAAGCAGACGACAATACAAGACACCCGCCTGTAGAGCTTTCATGGATGATATAACTGTGATGACTCCATCAATCCAGGGAACACTAAGCTCACTGGAGAAGTTGGCTACATGGGCACGGATGCAATTCAAGGCAGGAAAATCTAGGAGCTTAAGTATCCTGAAAGGAAAGCTAACAAAAAACATCTTCAACATTCAAGGTTCTGAGATTCCAACGATTCAAGATCAAGGGATCCGATGCCTTGGAAAGCATTATGACAGCACGCTGAGGGACAGCGGCAACCTCAAAGACACCAAGGCTCAGCTAAACGTCTGGCTCAAAGCAATTGACAACAGCCAGCTGCTTGGGAGGTTTAAGGTGTGGAGCTTTCAGTACGTCCTCATACCAAGACTACAATGGCCATTCCTGCTGTATGACTTTCCCATGACTCAAGTGGAAGCGATGGAGAGACTGTGCAGTAAATTCGTTCGAAGATGGCTGGGCGTCCCCCCAAGTTTCAGCTCGATTAATCTGTATAGCAAGACCTCCAAGCTCCGCTTACCAGTTTCATCGGTCGTGGAAGAATTCAAAGCCACCAAGGCAAGAGCAGTCAGCACACTGCTTCTTTCCAAGGATGAGAAAGGTTGTCACGCTAACAAGGCCATCAAATGCGGCAGGAAGTGGAAGCCCCAGGAAGCAGTGAAGGAGGCAGAAGTGCACTGGAAGCACCAGGAGATCATTGGGGTGGTCTGTCAAGGACAGCTAGGACTTGGAAATTACAATGCCAAGAGGTGGAGCAAGGCCAGCGCCAAAGGCAAGAGAGAGCTTGTGGTGCAAAGGGTCAGAGAGGCTGCTGAAGAAGACCGCCGTGTGAAAGCAGTAACACTCGCCTGCCAGGGACAATGGATGCAGTGGGATCAGGCACTTGAGCGGCCGCTGTCCTGGATGGAACTCCGGGGCACTGACCAGGGAAAACTGAGCTTCCTCCTGCGCGCTGTGGCTGATCTTTTGCCAACTCCAAAAAACGTAAAGATCTGGGGCAAGGAAGAAGATGCAGCCTGCAAGCAGTGTGGAGCAACCCTTTCCACACTGAATCACATCTTGACTGGATGTCCCAAATCACTTGGAGAAGGGCGATACCGTTGGAGGCACGATAAGGTCCTTATGGAAGTTGCCAAATGGGTGGACCAACAGAGGGAGAAAGCAAACAAACATCAGGCATCACCACCCAAATCTGTCAATTTCCGAAGGCAAGGGGATATGACTCCTATGGCAAGAACAACTGCAAAGAACCTGCCCTCCACTTTGTATCGGGCTTCCGACTGGGAGATGCAAGTGGACCTAAAGAAGAAACTTGTCTTTCCGGAGGAGGTGGCGGTAACCTCACTCCGACCAGACTGATTGATTGATTGATTGAAAACTTTATTAGAAGATTTGCAGAAGTAGGTACATGAAAGTACATATTACATACAAGGTCAACTAACAGGATAAAAACCCAAGAAAGCCACTGGCTTATTTCAATTGGGGTCCTTGATTCTCAATTCATCGTTACATGTAAGACAGACAAAAAAAACTAGTACTATCTACAAGATAATACAGACAAATAACTATTACTATCTACAAGATAAACACACATCCATCATGGGAAGAACAATACAACAAAACATAAGGTATGTACAGCGGGTGGGACAGGTGGGGACATACACCACAGGTGGGGGCGGGGGACAAAACACAAAGTATGTACAGTGGGTAGTTCGGGTCTTTTAATCTGATTTTTGATTTAGAGGGTCCAGTTACGGATTGCAGCCTCCTGTAAATGTTTTTTGAGAGTGGTTTTGAAGGTGGGCAGTGTTTTGCACTCCTTTAAGATTATAGGAAGGGCGTTCCACATTTTTACTGCATAGTTTGCAAACGAGTTTAACCCCTTGTTTGTGGTGCAACGCGGTTGAACGTGGTTCGTGGAGCTTCCTCTGGTGTTGTATGTGTGGACGTTGTTCACTTTTTGGAAGTATGTTGACAGGTACTTGGGTGTCTTTGTGGTGTAGCGTATCTTGAAGACCAGGCCCAGTGCAAGCTGCTGCACTCTGTCAACTACTCGTAGCCAATCAAGGCTCAAAAAATGAGCAGCGGTTAGATGTGTCCTAGGGTTGAGGCCTAGCAGAAGCCTAACCAGTTTATTTTGGGCTGTCTGGAGTCTTGTTTTATGGGCCTTTGTGGTTCTATAGTACCATGATGTTACAGGAGCACAAAAACCATCATAGTAGACGAACTCACAGTGCCCTGGGAGGACAGCAGGGTTCACTAGATGATCGTGAGTGAAGATATTATCAAAGCGTACGTGTGATTAACAGGCACGTACGCTTTGATAATATCTTCATTCACGATCATCTAGTCTAGTCTCGCGCCTGTGCCGTCTGTTGTTCTTCCTGCACACAGGTAAAAATATCTGGGATCTAGCAGAGTCGTCGGGCTCGCGCAAACAACCCCGGCGAATGTTTTACTTGGTCCGGCCAAGTAAAACGGCGTTACTGTCGAACCCTGGACAGGCTAGCCATCTCTCACCAACTGAAGGAAGCAAAATACCAAGATTTGATTGATGAGGCTCTTCTCAAAGGATGGCACGCAACTTTATTACCAATTGAAGTCGGCTGCCGTGGTTTCCCGGCAACATCAGTGCGCTATTTCTTACAGAAGGTTGGCTTGGAGCCAAAAAATCTGAAGACATTTCGGGAGATAGCCATGGCAGCTGAAACCAGCTCAAGATGGTTGTGGTTGACGCAGTTGGAACCCTTCCGCAGGCGAAGGTTAATCTTTGCAGCCCCACTCAGGCGAGGCGTACAGGCTAAGGGGCGAAACGCTGGTGACCCTGAGATACCTGCTGAGGATGCAGAAGGGTTCCCAACAATGCGAACGCTCTGACACTTCCATCAAGGAACACCGCCGTGACGGAGGAACCTGCAACATTGTATCGTAGCTCCTGCAGTTTTCTGCTTGCAGCAAAGCACAGGGTTCCCACACTTTTTCACCAATGATTTTCCAAAACTTTTCCATAACTTTTCCATAATATTTTACCTAATTTCCATAACTTAGTTTATAGAGCGCAATAATGAGCCTCAGCAGTGTAGCAAAAATGTAGCATGGTTAATGTAAGGGAAGTTGTGTCTATCCAACATTACCACCTATCCTGGGGCATTGCGCAATGGCGTTGGAGTCTATGGCACCCATACAGGTGCAGTGCAATAAATTAGAATATCGTGGAAAATGACTTGGATTCTGTGCCTCTCCGCTCTTCCTCCAGCCCCGACCAAATGAACATACTTTTCAGAAGGCGGACATTTCTGTATTACATTTTTTTTATTGGTTTTATCATTCTAATTTTTCTGAGATACTGACAGACAACTTACAGCTCATTCGTTTTCATGAGCTGTAAGCCATAATCATCACAATTACAAGAAATAAAGGCTTGCAATATGTCACTTTGTGTGTAATGAATCTATAGCCTATTATATGAGTTTCACTTTTTGAATTGAATTACTGGAATAAATTTACTTTTCTTTTTTACTTACATGCTTTTCCATGATATTCTAATTTATTGAGCTGTACCTGTATTCTTGTATTCAATTATGCATTGAAGTGAATGTAGCATTTATCAACAAACTACAACAAATAACCAAATGCTACAGTATTTACATGCTCAAGAAAGCAAAAACATTGAAGAGGTAACAGATGGCATTTAATATATTCAAGACAATCAGATATTCAACAATTACAAATAATTGTTCACTTCAGTAGCTCACATGTCAATCAATCAATATCATATATCAATAAAATAGAATAAATTACAGTCTGTTACAAGAGCAATCAATGCCTCATACAGCATTAGGCTACACAACAATCTGAGACTAAAACCTGGAACATGGAATCTGGAACCGCACGTATACTAACAAGGGCTAGGCTACTGTAGGCTGTAATGAACAGGAAAAACCACCATGGCCTACCATGACAAATCACTCAACATAACAGTATAAAACATAAGTGGAATGCGACAGATATACTTGCTTTAGTTTTAACAATGTGTATGCACATACAATGACTACCGAGTGTCTCCTGCTTTCGTTGCTGTTTGGTACTAAACTGTGTCTACTCACTCTTCATTTCTTTTAGTTTCTCATCGATTTGCTTTTCAATGTCCAGAAGACTTGCTTTCTTTTCTTTGGCTGAACGGCGCAGGCTGTTAGACTTTGACAAGACTCCGATGACAAACCACTGCTTGCAAAAGGTTCCTAGGCACGTATTGAATGTGCACAAACTGGCATAATATATGCTATCTCGGCTGCATTCTGAATTGAAGCGGTTTGAGGCAAATTCGCGACAATCGGCGTCAGGGGGTTAAATACTATGTCAATGTATGCAGGAACACTCACTGCCACTTTATAAGGTACAACTACGAATGCAGTCTAATACAACAGTCCTGTAATAAATCTCTCTTCATAATTGTTATCCCTGTTCACTTCAAGTTGAAACAGTTTACAAGATCATTTTGAAGGATGTAGGCTAGTTAGTGATGCTGATGAATTATGAATGATGACCAAAATAATAGTAACACATGTACAATGTGGCCCTGTCTAATGTTACTCTAACGATAGCTTACATTTTACACTGTCATGAACATTGAGAGAGAGAGAGACATAATTACATAATTTGTATTACCTTTGAGCAGCTGGTACATGTCCTCACTCATGAATGGTAGCATTGGCTTGTCGGTTTGGTACTGGACGAGGAAAGGGGTGACCTGCTTGGCTATGCTCAGGAATACTGCCGTTTTCACCGGGAAAAGAGGATCTGCACAGGCCTTCTTGATCTCCTGGAAAGATTTTATCTTTGGTTCGGGTAATTCACCTCGTGAGACTGCATCGACGTAGTTAGGGATGTCCCGATCCGATACTGAGATCGGATATCGACCCGATATTGGTCCTGAATGCTGGATCGGAGATCGGACCAGAAAAAAAAAAGGCTCCGATCCGATCCTACTGTCATCCGCAGTCAAACTTATGTGTATAAGCGATGAGAGAATAAAAACAGTGAACAGAAACACGTGTCGCAGAAATCCTTCACGCAAGTCCTATATGCGCTTAAAATGCGCATAGCGCTTCACGCGAGTCCTATATGCGCTTAAAATGCGCATAGCGCTGCGCTGTGTGCTTCCGGTTTCATTACAAAGAGGTTAACCCTATGTGCCTGACGTCTAACAACATTCAAATTACTCTAACTTCATATTTTTTCGGATTTCAATGTATGACACATCATTTGAAAGCTTATGATCCGTAGTTCCAATCCACAACACGTCGCATTTGTTGCTTTAATAAAGGCTGGCAGTCTTTAATTTAACTGTTGTTGGTGTGGACTATTGGGGAGGTATTTGAATGAATGAATGAATGAATGGTCTTTATTGTCATTGCTACAGTACAGGTACCAAACAACGAAATTTAGGAGGGGTGGCTCCCCTGGTGTTAGGAAAAAAAAATAAATAAATAATAATATTCAGGGGTCAAAAAATTTATACAAATATCGGATCGGTATCGGTATCGCCGATACCCGAAGCCCAGGTATCGGTATCGGTAGTGAAAAAGTGGGATCGGGACATCCCTAGACGTAGTTCATCACATGAGGCCACAGCATCAACCCTCTCTCACAAACCTTGACATTTTCAACCCATCGGTGCTGGCAGAATTTAAGCATGCGTGTGTCGCAGCCGGTGAGTTTTATGAAGTCCTCTCTGCGCGCGGGGCTGTTCTTGAAGAGCCAATACAGGCTGGAGAGGGTATGGTCCACCTCCCATCCGCTTGCCTTGTATCCATCTCTGACGGCGTTATGGAGAGTGCAGTCCGCATGACCCGATGTTCAGTAGAGATTTATCTATTTGGAATAAGTCCGATTGTATTAAATCGAACACTTTCCAATTCACGTTGGGCCCGTCCATTGACACCTGCACAAGATTCTTCATCCCTGTTTCAGAGAGGATATTTTGCATCCGCTCTACAATGTCCAGGGCAGTTGCGTGTCCAAGGAATTCTGAGCCTATATAGCGGGTTTTCACCTCCCCGCCATCCCAAATGCGTACGTGCAGATCCATCTGTTTGAGCTGGAGAGCTTTATTCAAGCTTTCATCGAACATCATTACGTAACCTGCCTGCCTGGACACCTCTCTGACCAGGAGTGATTTGAAGTATGGAGCTAATCCAAATGTTGCTAGGTATGCAGACTTAGTTTCCCCACACCTGAATTTGGAAGCTATTTCGCTGTCGGGAAACATTACTCGGAAAACGTCACCTGTGTTGGCACAGGAACTGTAGGAATAATGCGAATCCATTGCCTTTAGAGTCCACATCACTTCAGCTGATAGCACATCGTTTGAGGCAGCAAACTGATTGAGAGTCGGTTGTCTTGCAGATATGCTTGCCGTGTTAGTTGAACTCGAAGGTAAAGCTGTAGGCCGATCTGGCTTGGCTGCAGCAGGCTGGGGGGTGAAGTAGGTGTTGACGCTGGCGGTCTGTTCAGCCGCCTTTCGGTTTTCTAGATGTTTCTTCCCTTTAGCATGGCTAACGAGCGCCGCTTCTCCCATGTTACTAACATCAAACGTTTTCACACACACTCTACATGCAGCACGGCCAGGGTCTGCCTCTCTCTTGAGCCATGTTTTATATTTGTTGTCCAAAAGCCATAAATTATTGAAGGAACATTTTCCAGGCATTTTTCTGCAGCAATAGATAGCTACTTGTAACTATGTCCATGCACTTTCTAAATTCTGCCACGAACTAGCTTTCCCGCCAACTAGCTGATTACATATGTTATATCACGTCATATTAGTTTGAACAGTCTATTGGTGCAGGATTGCGGTAACACTTTTTACCAAACATCTTTTAGGAATTTTAACCCCCAGGGGTCTATTGTTCTATTTTCCCAATTTTATAATAATAATTCTAATTTGTAATAAGCTTATGTAATCCCAAATGGAACTATCAAGTGTTGCATATCATTGTATTCAGCGCAAAATGCTCTTTTGTGGTATGTTATCATATATAATTTTAGGAGACTATGTGTATTTCAAAATGACCACAAAAGCAACATACAAAATAAAACTAAAAACAGGTCTAAAACTTTGCAATATGTATTGATTACAATACATAATCGCCCGCAGACGCAGCCCGCAGACGCAGAAGTATAAATTGGGAGAGCCCTTGCGTAGGCTACGGCGTAGCCGCGCGTAAATTCGACACAGAAGTATAAATTGGGCTTAAGATGGACATTTAAAGCTACATGATGACAGAACACGCAAGCAAGGGCGAAAAACCTGTACACTGTGCATCCAGGAGAATTCCCTTGCAGCCCTCTACTCATAGAGAGACTACCTCCAGTTTGCCTACCAGCACACAGCAGCAGCCCCCAAACCCCCCCTCCCCCCATGGGGGACATGAAGGCATGGAAGCGGTAACAGGGGAACAGAGAACCACCTTAGCAGCCAGTGGACTGACCTTAACTCCCCAGACATCCCGTGCTCGGCTATGGAGAGAGGGGTCTTGGTTCTGATCAGGTTGTGGCTGGGGTCGTGGCTGTCTCTACACAGCTGACACAGGATGCAGGCGGGACACACACTGGAGAGAGACAAGACCAAGAGGTGACTTATTATTGCCCGTCCAAAGGTAGGAGATTATTCTATTTTCAAAAGAAAATCAATGAAGTCTCTCTCTATCTTTTGTTATTTTACTTTTTTTTTTTTTGTCTTCTTGCTCTTTTCTTTTTATTAAAAAAACTGTTAAACAAAAAAATAAATAAATTAAGTCTTTAATTTTTTCATTTTTTTAAAATACCTAATAAAAAAATAAACAATGGCAAATTGAAACAATTCTGCCTTTTCAGCCACTGTAACTAACTCATTACAACACTGTAACTAACTCATTACAATACTGTAACTAACTCATTACAACACACCCAGAGTGCCTGCAGCGCCCCTGTGTGACTCCTACATCTCACTGCATTATTCATCAGGGCAGAGTGAGCCCAGTCAGTGTTGGTAGGTACCTGCACTGGTACGCCCCCTCTGAGGTGGACCTCTGGCAGCTGCTGCAGACAGGGGTGTAGAGAGACGTCCCAGTAGAGAGGGCAGAGCTGGAGATGACCTTTGACCCCGAGGCGATGGCAGGGGCACCCCCGGCCGCTCCGAGGGTCTCGGGGGTCTCGTCGGGGGCTTTGTGGGTGCAGCACTGGCCAGAGAAGTCATTACACATCCTCTCCACCACCTCCTTCACCACCTCATCCTTGAACTACCAGAGAGAGGAGGAGGAGAGAGACATAAGGAGGAGAGAGACATAAGGAGAAGAGAGGAGGAGAGAGAGACATGAGGAGGAGAGAGGAGGAGAGAGACATAAGGAGGAGAGAGGAGGAGAGAGACACATAAGAGAGGAGGAGAGAGACATAAGAGAGGAGGAGAGAGAGACATGAAGGGGACGTAGGGACTCACTTTGTGAGCTGTCTGTTCAATTATATTGATTATTCAATTAAATACAGCAATAGAAAATATTTGTATGACACTGATATACACCTATTGACAGCCAACTTATGAAGAATTGAATTGTCATTTCTATTTGGTTGGAATGTGCCTTTGTACGTTATTTATGTACATTTTATTAAAATAATGACTTACCTTTTCCATGTAGGACCTGAACCAGACTGGAGGAGGTTCATCCTCAGGCTTGGTCACCTTACTGTCCTTTACAACCACCTACACAAACAACCAGTCACTCAATCAATCAATTACAACCACCTACACAAACAACCAGTCACTCAGTCAATCAATTACAACCACCTACACAAACAACCAGTCACTCAATCAATCAATTACAACCACCTACACAAACAACCAGTCACTCAATCAATCAATTACAACCACCTACACAAACAACTAGGGGTGTAACGATACATCGATTCACATCGATGCATCGATTCATTGACTAACGATCTGATTACATCGACGCAATGTAAAAACATCGATCTATATCGTCATCTTAAAGATACACCTTTATTTTGAAATGGCACATTCTGCGTGACTGTCACCATTTCCGTGCAGCGCGCGACTAGCAGCGGCAAACTACAAAGTCAAAGAGCGCTGCACACTGTGAAGGTCAAGTCATGGCGAGTAGCAGGGATAACGACGACGAAATTCGCTCTCCTCTCGGTAATAAGTCGGCGGTCTGGAAATATTTCGGATTCCGCAGCAAAGACGGCTCTACAGACAAAACACTCACCATATGCAAACAATGCCAGTGCGAGTTGAACTACTCGGGAAACACTACAAACTTGACCGCGCACCTAAAGAAAAAACACAATATTGACCCGCATGCTAGTGCTAACGCTAGCTCCAGCGTTACCGTGCCAGAAGCCTGCACACCAGCTTTGAGCACTTTCTTTCAGCAAAAACTGAACAACAACTCCAAAAGAGCGACGAGTATCACAAGTGCCATTTCATATTTTATTTGCAAAGATATGAGACCTTACTGTGTTGTCGAGAATGATGGCTTTCGTGAACTACTGCACACTCTGGAGCCGAAATTTCGTTGTTTGGTACCTGTACTGGTTTGGTACCTGAAATTTCGTTGTTTGGTACCTGTACTGTAGCAATGACAATAAAGTCCATTCATTCATTCGAAATACAAAATACCATCAAGACAGCACTTCAGTGAAACGTGCATACCGAGACTGTACACTCAAGTAAAAGACGAAGTTAAACGTGAGTTATTGCATGCAGACAGAGTCGCTATCACCACAGATGGGTGGACGTCATGTACAACACAAGCCTACGTAACTGTAACCTGCCATCATATTGACAACGACTGGCAAATGAAGAATTATGTTCTGTAGACACGGATTTTGGACGACGCACACACAGGAGTAAATCTTGGCACAGTTTTGAAGGAGGCATGCGTGGAGTGGAATATAAGCGACAAAAACCCCGCGCTTGTAACGGATAATGCCAGCAACATGTCCGTCGCCGGAGTAGAGGCAAGTCTTTCACCACACATAAAATGCTTCGGGCACACTATTAACTTGTCCACACAGAAAGCCCTGAAATGCGCTGCTGCGCGTCTTTTGGGCAGAGTGAGATGGGTCGTGTATTGTTTTTTTTTTGGGGGTAGAAAAACTATTAATCATGAATATATTAATTACTTTTTTCAATTGTTGACATGATTTACATTTGCTTTTGTGTGTGTGTGTGTAATCTACAGAATGGCACAGTGGCACAGGTTGAGAATACACCTCCTCACTCATCTGATGACCCAACACCACCTCACTGTGATGACCCAACCTCTGATCAACCTGACTTGGTGCCTGCTTTCCAGGTTCAAGCTCCTGAACAAGGTGTGTTTCCTTTGTGTGGACAGTGTTTGATTCAGTGTCATAGACAAGTGAATGAGATAATTAACAATAAGCTTATCTCTCACACACACACACACACACACACACACACACACTCTCAATCAGTCAGTCACTCAATCACTCGCCCACACACTCACTCACTCACTCACTCACTGTGTTTGATTCAATGTCATAGACAAGTGAATGAGTTAATTAACATTAAGCGTATGTGTTTGGAGTGTACAAACAAGACATTTTGCCCGCCTAAATATTACAATCTTGTGTTCTGTGTCATTTTAGATTATGTCCCAACCTCCAAGAGGTCAAAGGCACTTGAGGATCTCTTTGGTGACACCTTCTTCACTGTGGACCCTAGCCAGACTGTCAAGACCTCCAGAGAGCTAGCCCAAGCTGAAGTGGCTAAGTATAAAGACACTGCATCTTTGATGCTGGGAGGTAGTGTGTTAGAGTGGTGGAAGAGTCATCAGACTGAGCTCCCCCTCCTGGCCAACCTCTCCAAAACGTACCTATACATCCCTGGTACCAGTGTACCCTCTGAGCGCGTCTTTAGCACTGCAGGTGACATTGTGCATTCAGAGCGTAGTGTTTTGTCTCCTGAACATGTTGATAAGTTCGTTTTTTTGAAGAAAAACCTCCCAAAGAAGAACACTGGAGGATATACTTAGTGATCTGTCAATATGCACTAAGAATGCGGAATTGTTTACATTTGTTTTGTTCTCCAGCTGAAATTGCTTATTTTGGTTAAGAAGAATGTATATAAGATGTACTGCACTGTACTGCATTTGCACGTATTATTTATTATTATTTTATTATTATTTATTATTATTGCACAAATATACTGTAGGTTAAATGGTGACCTTGGTTCAGTTCTAACTGTTAAAAATACTGTGTTTATGAGACAGTAAAAAAGTGAACGTTTACAAAATCCTGCCTTAAAAAAGGGGGGACAAGTTCTTCCAGTTTTGTTTCATAGGACATTAATGTTTTAAAGCTGAATATCTCTTGTTTGTGAGACTAGTGAACGGGTCTATTTTTCTTTTTGTAACAGAAGAATACTGTATAATACAATATGATTTAAATGCTGGATACCTGGAAGAGCTCACAAATAAAATGGTCAAATCATATTCTAGTTGTTTTTGTGAGTTGATAATTGTGTTAGATTGGCATATGATATCGCGTCATATCGTCATATCGATCTTGAATCGAATCGAATCGAAATCGTATCGTGACTGACATTGTGATATCGTCAAACATTGTATCGTCATACAAACAAATCGATATAATATCGTATCATGATGAAGCTGGTGATTTACACCCCTACAAACAACCAGTCACTCAATCAATCAATTACAACCACCTATACAAACAACCAGTCACTCAATCAATCAATTACAACCACCTACACAAACAACCAGTCACTCAATCAATTACAACCACCTACACAAACAACCAGTCACTCAATCAATTACAACCACCTACACAAACAACCAGTCACTCAATCAATCAATTACAACCACCTACACAAACAACCAGTCACTCAATCAATCAATTACAACCACCTACACAAACAACCAGTCACTCAATCAATCAATTACAACCACCTACACAAACAACCAGTCATTCAATCAATCAGTCAATCAGTCAATCAGTCAATCAAAATTCACATTGACTTATAGCTGTGTGTGTGTGTGTGTGTGTGTCTCCTTACAGCGTCTCTCTCTGGGGTGACCTGCGTGCCCTTGTCCACAGTCTTGACCCTGGAGGGGTACGGGGGGGCGGGGCGGAGGTCTCCCTTCAGCTCCTTCACCTCCGTCTTCAGAGGCCCCCCCAACACCGGGCCCTTCATCTTGTACACGTTCATGTGCAACTGGTTCCCCTGCTTCTCTGCACTCTGCAGGGAACACGGCACACAAAGACACGCCTTTGGCATCCAGAGTAGAATAGGCGTGCACTTGGCATGCTGAAGAACTGGTTTATAACTATGTATTTGTGATTTACACAATGGGTTTGTCACCATGTTTGTGACATGCAAAATAATATCTGAATACCTTGACTGCCTCTTCATATTCCTCTGAAAATGTACACAAAGAAAGAATAATTTTGTGAGGGTTGAAATTATAATACTAGTGATAGAATATGATTGTAGTCAATTAAATGGCATTTCTCTGCTACTTGGTTATCTTCTTTTTTCACATACCATGACTGTTAATGGATATCTGGAACAAGGAGAAAGACAATGTTACAGGCTTTGTCTTCACACTGAATCTACATCACCTTGATTATTAACACTCAGAAGTATGAGGCATCATTTCATTATCAGACGCCAACACGGAAGCTGTCCACTCACCTCCTCGTTGTCCTCGTCAAAGTACTTCACTTGAAAATGGTTTATGCCAAAAGATGCTTTAATCTGTGTGAAGAAGAATCAGCATTACATTATCTCATCACATGAAACGTACATAAAGCATGTCTTGTTTTGCAGCTAGTGGCAGTGGAACAGAGAACCATTCATGGAGACCAAGACAGACAAACTCAATTCCCTTTAGTCAAACAACCACTCAGTCTATTATAACACAGCAGATCGCACGTACATGTACAAGACAAGGCATCTAACTAGTAGGATGGCTATGATGCCTTAATGTTTCACTTTAACGACAGATCGCGGGCAAACGTCCTTCAAGTGGTCCAATGTTTGTAATAATAATAATAATAATAATAATAATAATAACCGTTATTTGTATAGCACTTTGCAGCACTTTGCAAAGGTTGCAGCTCAAAGTGCTTTAACATATCCACACAGCATAAAAACAATAATAGAACAAAAGTAATCAATATTATAATATAAAATACATAATAAAACAAGAATAAACCATACAATCCAAGGGGCATAGGACAAAGATAAACAAATAATATAAGAATTACTAAAAGATGTATAGTATGTGGAAGAATGTAGTAGTATGTATGTAGGCCCCAGCGAGGCCCCTCAGCTGTCCCCAGGCCTCAGCTCCACACTCACCCAGCTCTCCACCGCCTCCCACTCAGACATGTCCAGATCTGGAGCCACGAATCGCTTGACATTTCCCCTGAAATTAACCTTGATAGTTACAGGGAGCCCCATGGCTGTTCGTTGGGTTTAAATGAGGGCTATCATTGGAGAAAACAGCGGATAATTCGGACCTTCGCACTCCGTCTACCGTCTTGTTTACATCGTCAGCTGCGTTGGAGAAGAAACATACGGTGGATGCGTTCGTAAATGTGCTATGGGAACGCCGGAGCGCACACTGGGTTCAACGTCACAAAGGGACCAAGTAATGTGATTGGACAAGAGGCATTCCATGAGTGCTGATCTGATTTCCAGAGCAAATTTACGAACGCAGCCGGTGACGCGTTGGTGGAATCTTCTTCTTCTTCTTCTTCTGTTGGATTTAACGGCAGCTTGCATCCTTAGCGTTGCACTACTGCCATCTACTGGAGTTATCCAACTCCTACAGTGTCCATCTCGTCAAGTCTCCCTATCAACCCAGTTCTCTTGTCAAAGTCTCTTGTCAAAGTTACACATTGATAAAATGTATTATTTATAATAATAATATAGCACTTTTCCTGCAAACGTTGCAGATCAAAGTGCTCCAATCATTATATAATCTATATTAGTCATTTAAAGGAAATATTAAAAAGATGGGTTTTTAGTCTTGACTTAAACATATTTGCTAAAACATATGTTGCATCCCTAATGTGACTACTGTTGTGTCCTGTTTATACCGCCAGTGGGCGCTAGTACGATAGTGATGTATGCAGTGACGGAAGTGATGTATGCACTTCCGGAGGTGAAGAACGGGAGTTGAATAAATGGCGAATTGAACAGCAGCTGCGTGTATCCCGGTCTCATTCTTTTACGAACTACTTTCTTACTACAGAATACCACATTTTTGGCGACGAGGATGGCTATTTCCGTACCCTTACCTACACCGTTCATGCCTGTGCCAGGCGAACCTGCTATTTCTTTTCCTACTTGGTTGAGAATGTTTGAAAATTACATGCTCGTAATTGATGCTACCGGAGAACAATGGCCGGAGGAAAGAAAGCGCGCGATTCTTCTTCATGCACTGGGGACCGAAGGACAAAGACTGTTCTACACTCTAAAGGATACGGGTGTTACCTACACTTCTGCCGTGGATGGACTGAAAAAGTACTTTGTTCCTAAGGTGAATGTGATTGCTGAACGTCACAAATTTCGACAGAGAGCTCAGGGTCCTGACGAGACGGTTAATCAGTTCCTTGCTTCATTACGCGAGCTAGCTGCAGCTTGTGAATTTGGCGCCATGGAGGAACAAATGATTCGTGATCAACTGATTGAGCGTGTTGCTAATACACGCATACGAGACAGACTTTTGCTTGAATCGGATTTGTCTCTGGACAAAGCTACTTCAATGGCCTTACAAATCGAGGCTGGACTACGGAACTCCAACGTTCTCTCTGGAGCTACAGCTTCGGTGAGAGCCATCGAGAAACAGCCGACGAGGAGGAGGTTCGACAAGGGCAAGAATAAATCTCCGACGACGACTGCACCTGCCACGGTCTACAGCCAGCCAGCTACAACTGGGAATCAGCGCGCCTGCTTCCGATGCGGATCCACGGGACACTTAGCTAACAAGCCTACATGCCCGGCGGTTAAGGTGACTTGCAATACATGCGGAAAAGTTGGACATTTTTCCAAGGTGTGTAGATCGGCTCAAAAAGAGGTGCGTGAGGTAGTGGTGAATGACGTTACTGTGCTTTACATGCAGGGGGCCGTCGTGAATGATAAAATTATGTGTACTGTACGAGTTGATGCAAATTATCATTCCCATGATGTTGAGCTGATAGTGGATACAGGCTCATCTGTTTCTATTATTCCAGAGAGTACTTACCAGACACTTTTCCATACATGTGTCCTTGCTGAGCCTACAGTGAATCTGATTACTTACTCCAGAGAGAAAAGTCCTGTTAAAGGTTGCATGCATGCTACAGTTGTTCATAATGGACATTCAGTTACAGGTTCATTGATAGTGGTTGAATCAGGAAATGCATTGCTGGGACTAGATTTATTTGTAGCATTGCAGATGTGCATTGAGGGTAACAAAATTATTACTGTTAGCTCTGCTAGCTCTCCTACTGTGCTCCGAGCACCTACTGTACAGAGTACCACTCCACAGACCGAACCAGAGGTTCTAGTACAGGAGTTAGGGTGTGCAAAAGGTTTTATGCACAAAATACAGGTTAAACCAGATGCTGTGCCAGTACAGCAGAAACTGAGGAGGCTTCCGTTCTCAGTGAGGCAGGCTGTGACCGATGAGCTCGCAGATCTACAGGAAAAAGGCGTTATAGAACGTATAGACGCATCTCCATGGGTTTCCCCTATAGTTGTGACCCAGAGAAAGGGGGGAGGAAAGCCTCGCCTGTGTGTTGACCTCAGAGAACCTAATAAGGCAATCATCAGTGACTGTCATCCCTTACCGCACATGGATGAACTGTTCGCTGAGCTCCGTGGAGCCACAGTCTTTTCTACTATAGACTTAGCCTCTGCTTATCACCAGTTGCCATTGCATCCAGATAGCCGTGATTTAACTGCGTTTATCACGCATGAGGGTCTCTTTCGTTTCTGCCGAGTGCCATTTGGCCTCGCTTCTGCTCCTTCAGCTTTTCAGAAAATGATGTCGACTGTACTGACAGGCCTGCCAGGCGTACAGGCCTACCTGGATGATGTGATTTGCTACGGCATCACACAGCAGGATCACGATGTCAGCCTACGGAGAGTGCTACATGCTCTAAATGAAGTGGGACTTAAACTGAACATGCACAAGTGTAAGTTCAACCAGAAAGCTCTGCGCTTCCTGGGCCACACTGTGTCCAAAGATGGTCTTCATCTTGACCAAGACGGGGTCAGTGCTGTGGCGAACGCGCCTGCCCCGCACGACACATCCTCCCTGCGGTCCTTCCTAGGACTTGCATCGTGGTATAGTAAATTCATACCTGACTTCTCTACTGTGGTGGAACCGCTACGTGCTACACTCAGGGAATCTACTGACACTAAGTTTGAATGGACAGCGGATGCAGAGTCCAGTTTTACTGAGGTTAAGAGACTGATTACTGAGAGTCCTACCTTAGCATTATATGATCCTGAGTTACCTACTTATGTCACTACCGATGCTTCTAACTCATGTGTACCCTGTCAATACAATGACAAAACAGCCAAAACTGCGCCTGCACCACTTACCCCAGTGGAACTGCCAGGTGGACCATGGGAGAAGGTGGCCATTGACATTGTTGGTCCCTTTGACTGTGCGACATGGGACTGCCGTTATGCTATTACACTCACAGACTATTACAGTAAGTGGCCAGAGGTGGCGTTTGTCTCTACTGTAACTACAGAGGCGGTTATTAGCTTCTTGACTACAGTGTTTAGTCGTGAAGGTAACCCTTCCTTCCTGGTCTCTGACAACGGATGTCAGTTTACTTCCCATGCTTTTGCAAGCTTTCTGGGAGAGAGAGAGATAAAGCACCTGCGTTCCAGTGTTTATTATCCAAGAGCCAACGGGGCTATTGAGAGATTTAATCGAGTTCTCAAAGAGTGTATTCAGACGGCTGAGAGAATGCACAAGCCATGGAAACATGCAGTAACAGAGTTCTTACTGAACTATCGCGCTACGCCGCATGCTACTACAGGAGCTACTCCCTTTGAGTTGCTGAGGAACAGAAAGATGCGTACAAAACTAAATGTCCTCCCTGTCTCACAACAAATTAAGTCACATGAGAAAGTGCAGGAGACAGTGAGACGCAAGCAACAGGAGAGTAAGGAGTACACAGACAGAATGAGGGGAGCGAAAGTGCCCATGTTCCAAGTGAATGACACCGTACGTGTCCGCAGACCGGAGCATGTAAAAAAGGGATCATCAAGATTCACAGAACCGCTGACAGTAGTTAGTAAAGCAGGACAGAATACATACCTGCTCAGTGATGGTCGAAAATGGAATGCATCCAAGCTTACACGCTTCCCCAAGGATGCTCTGTCTGGCACCAGTGGTGAAAAGGAGATCGAGCTAGAGGAGTTCATGGTGCCCGAGACAGAGAATGTGTTTAATGAACCAGGTCCAAGAAGGAACCTTAGAGTCAGAAACCCACCTAGGTGGCTGGTAGACTTTGTGCCGTAGAGAACGTACTAAAAGGGTAGGATAGAACACGGTTCTAACTTAGTACAAAAAGGTCCTACAATGCAATGACAAAAGTGAATGTTCATTTCATGTTTCACTGTCATAAACTGTTTATTGTTGTTATTCATTATGCTGATTCATTCATTTTCATTTCCTTCGTTTTCATTTTATTTCAATTGTACTGTAATTCCTTTAAGAAAGGGGGAAATGTTGTGTCCTGTTTATACCGCCAGTGGGCGCTAGTACGATAGTGATGTATGCAGTGACGGAAGTGATGTATGCACTTCCGGAGGTGAAGAACGGGAGTTGAATAAATGGCGAATTGAACAGCAGCTGCGTGTATCCCGGTCTCATTCTTTTACGAACTACTTTCTTACTACAGAATACCACACTACAGTTCCTTGTTTTACTACTCGTGAATGTATTTCCATTATTTTATATATCACGTAAGTGGCGAAGCCACTGCCACCCCAGTTACACAGACCAACTGATATAATTTGTTGTATTATTATTATTATTGGATCTTTATTTTTATTTTTAATTAGAATTCAGTGTAAAATCCCCAAATTCTCAAGTTTGAAAAATAAACTGAGTGTTCCACCCCTACGTCCCGAATGGTTGCACCCTGTTTCACCCTCTGAATGGTTGTACCCTGTGTCACCCTCTGAATGGTTTCACCCTGTCTCACCCTCTGAATGGTTGCACCCTGTGTCACCTAGGGATGGACGGTTTCCAATTATTGAAACCGAAAAACCGTCAGAGAGTAAAACCGCGGTTTTCCGGTTAACCGAAAAATACAGTAAAAAAAAAAAAAAAAATTTTATTTTTTAAAAGAGCGCCAATTTCAAATAATTGAGCCCTACTGCTACAATACACTCATGTCGAACACCATTAAAACACCGTAAGCACAGTCGCAACACATTTAGGCTACTTAGTTTCACAAATATAAGTGGAAAGGCAGACTTTTGTAAGCTACACCATACATGAAAACACATGAACACTTAACACACCAGCTCCGCTGATCCAGGGTGCACGCCTGCACGGAAGATCATCTCTTGGAACAGCGTCTTCATTGAATGAACTGCTTTCTCAATATCTTGGTTCTTAGACAAAGTTTCAGCTGCTGCTCAATGTATTTAAATATTTGAATACTGCTCAATAATCACTGAAATATTAGACTTAGAATTATGCAGTGAACATACTTAAAGCTTTTCATAAAAACCACATGCCGCGAGACTGACTCGTCCTGAACTGTCGTAAGTCAATCAACAAAGAATGCCCCATCAAAATAAAAGTGCCCATGGTAGAGCTGTCAAAATAGAGCTTTCAAAATAAATGTACTAATACAGATAGAGATAAATACAGAACTACCTTTGCGTCACTAAGTGACCGCGTATCTTCTGAGACATGCGTTCTGTCATCACTTTCAGTAGCGCCTTCACACACAGTGGCGCTGTGCACAAACACTCTTGATCCGTATAGCTCTTGTTTTATTATATTGTGGTTTAGTAAATACTGCACTTGGAGTTACATTCAATGCATGATTTGTGCTATAGAACATAAATAAAGTTTGATTGATTGATTGATATCAAATCAAATCACATTTTATAGCGCATTTCTCACAAAAGTGACCCAATGCGCTTTACAGAGAGCAGCGAAAATGATCTTATTAAATGTAAGCGAGTAATTGTAAAAAAACTTTCCTATCTACCAATAACTGAAGGCAACTATCTTTCCCATAGAGTGATTCGTTACCCTTAAATATAATCCCAATTAGATATTAATCCTCAGTTATTCTTCACAACTGACCAAACCTCTCACTCATTGCGCGGCAGATTCAGACTGTATCATTGTTATTTTCACACACGACAAACATGTGACATGTTCCAGTTTTATTCTTATTCTATTTTATTCTTCTAAAAAAAAAAAAAAAAAAAGGTTTCAGACGGTTTTGATAAAAAACCGTTTCTATTTTTATAAACCGCGGTTTTCGGTTTAACCGAAAAACCGTCCATCCCTAGTGTCACCCTCTAAATGGTTGCACCCTGTGTCACCCTCTGAATGGTTGCACCCTGTGTCACCCTCTGAATGGTTGCACCCTGTCTCACCCTCTGAATGGTTGCACCCTGTGTCACCCTCTGAATGGTTGCACCCTGTGTCACCCTCTGAATGGTTGCACCCTGTGTCACCCTCTGAATGGTTGCACCCTGTGTCACCCTCTGAATGGTTGCACCCTGTGTCACCCTCTGAATGGTTGCACCCTGTGTCACCCTCTGAATGGTTGCACCCTGTGTCACCCTCTGAATGGTTGCACCCTGTGTCACCCTCTGAATGGTTGAACCCTGTGTCACCCTCTGAATGGTTGCACCCTGTCTCACCCTCTGAATGGTTGCACCCTGTGTCACCCTCTGAATAGTTGCACCCTGTGTCACCCTCTGAATGGTTGCACCCTGTCTCACCCTCTGAATGGTTGCACCCTGTGTCACCCTCTGAATGGTTGCACCCGGTCTCACCCTCTGAATGGTTGCACCCTGTGTCACCCTCTGAATGGTTGCACCCTGTGTCACCCTCTGAATGGTTGCACCCTGTGTCACCCTCTGAATGGTTGCACCCTGTCTCACCCTCTGAATGGTTGCACCCTGTTTCACCCTCTGAATGGTTGCACCCTGTGTCACCCTCTGAATGGTTGCACCCTGTGTCACCCTCTGAATGGTTGCACCCTGTTTCACCCTCTGAATGGTTTTACCCTGTCTCACCCTCTGAATGGTTGCACCCTGTGTCACCCTCTGAATGGTTGCACCCTGTCTCACCCTCTGAATGGTTGCACCCTGTGTCACCCTCTGAATGGTTGCACCCTGTCTCACCCTCTGAATGGTTGCACCCTGTGTCACCCTCTGAATGGTTGCACCCTGTGTCACCCTCTGAATGGTTGCACCCTGTGTCACCCTCTGAATGGTTGCACCCTGTCTCACCCTCTGAATGGTTGCACCCTGTTTCACCCTCTGAATGGTTGCACCCTGTGTCACCCTCTGAATGGTTGCACCCTGTGTCACCCTCTGAATGGTTGCACCCTGTTTCACCCTCTGAATGGTTTTACCCTGTCTCACCCTCTGAATGGTTGCACCCTGTGTCACCCTCTGAATGGTTGCACCCTGTGTCACCCTCTGAATGGTTGCACCCTGTCTCACCCTCTGAATGGTTGCACCCTGTGTCACCCTCTGAATGGTTGAACCCTGTGTCACCCTCTGAATGGTTGCACCCTGTGTCACCCTCTGAATGGTTGCACCCTGTGTCACCCTCTGAATGGTTGCACCCTGTGTCACCCTCTGAATGGTTGCACCCTGTGTCACCCTCTGAATGGTTGCACCCTGTCTCACCCTCTGAATGGTTGCACCCTGTGTCACCCTCTGAATGGTTGCACCCTGTGTCACCCTCTGAATGGTTGAACCCTGTGTCACCCTCTGAATGGTTGCACCCTGTCTCACCCTCTGAATGGTTGCACCCTGTGTCATCCTCTCAATGGTTGCACCCTGTCTCACCCTCTGAATGGTTGCACCCTGTCTCACCCTCTGAATGGTTGCACCCTGTGTCACCCTCTGAATGGTTGCACTCTGTTTCACCCTCTGAATGGTTGCACCCCGTGTCACCCTCTGAATAGTAGCACCCTGTTTCACCCTCTGAATGGTTGCACCCCGTGTCACCCTCTGAATGGTTGCACCCTGTCTCACCCTCTGAATGGTTGCACCCTGTGTCACCCTCTGAATGGTTGCACCCTGTGTCACCCTCTGAATGGTTGCACCCTGTCTCACCCTCTGAATGGTTGCACCCTGTGTCACCCTCTGAATGGTTGCACCCTGTCTCACCCTCTGAATGGTTGCACCCTGTCTCACCCTCTGAATGGTTGCACCCTGTGTCACCCTCTGAATGGTTGCACCCTGTGTCACCCTCTGAATGGTTGCACCCTGTCTCACCCTCTGAATGGTTGCACCCTGTGTCACCCTCTGAATGGTTGCACCCTGTCTCACCCTCTGAATGGTTGCACCCTGTCTCACCCTCTGAATGGTTGCACCCTGTGTCACCCTCTGAATGGTTGCACCCTGTCTCACCCTCTGAATGGTTGCACCCTGTCTCACCCTCTGAATGGTGGCACCCTGTGTCACGTGACAGATTTGAGTTTGCCTGCTGAGTCTCTCTGCTACTGTGCCGTGTGGAGCCTGTTCAGGTAATGTTACATGTGGTTTTAACTCATTATGTTATTACGTTTAGAATTCATTACCTAATGGATATATTTAGTAAATTAATGAATGTTTTGTTCATCAATGTAACGTTATTTGCTGAGTTATGAAGCGA
Organism: Nansenia antarctica; assembly: GCF_963989245.1. Taxonomy (NCBI): domain Eukaryota; kingdom Metazoa; phylum Chordata; class Actinopteri; order Argentiniformes; family Microstomatidae; genus Nansenia; species Nansenia antarctica. The sequence continues at coordinate 27,068,731 of NC_137681.1, read as the reverse complement.
AGACGTTTTTGCAGTTCAGCTGTTACCACTAGCTAAGTTCGCTAGCTATTTAGCTAGCTAGCTATCGTTAGCTACACAGATACAGCTTTTACTTACTGTTTAGCTAACGTTAGAATTATTATAGTTAACTTATGTCATTGTAACAAGATTTTAATGTATGTTGAAAATATGTTGCAGGAAGGGTAGAAGAAGCAAAATGAAGAGGAAGGGTGACATCAGCCAGAAGGGAGTCATGACAGTGCAGAGGCTGAGGAAGAGAGCCCAGGATCAGTTCTCTGAGGCTGGTATCCAGTGCAGGGATCTCAGGAGTGGTATAATGTGTTCAAACGTATTTGTTTTTGCTAGGACCCTAGCAGTGGCGTTTTGGATGAGCTGCAATTTACGAACAGCTCCTTTAGATAGGCCTGTTAGTAGACCATTACAATAATCAAGTACTCGAAACATATGCATGTGTTACACCCACCATATAGGTCCCTAGCATAAGAATGACAGTTAAGAATGTACTTTAAATAGCAAATAGTTTTATTACATTAGTTCACAATCCAGGCCCACATTGACCTCTCTCCAAAGAACCTCAGTTATTGTTACCAGGGCAGGGGTTATATTCACTGCACACCATAGGCTACACACTGTAGAAAAGGGTTGTTCACTGCACACACCCGTAGGGAAATACTTTGACACTCTGGGTGAACAAGTTTACACACGTGGTAGGATTCACTGCAATCATTTATCAATATAGCACACTTAAACCTGCCCTGGGGGTCATTCCACTAAAGGTGGATCAGTATAGCGGCGCTATAAATAAATGCGGCGCTCAGGGAACTCGAGATTGGAATTCAAGCCTCAGGTGATTCCTCGAACGAGGATCAGCCTTGTGTCATCAGTGTTCACAGAAGACAGGCTTACAAATCTTCGATATGGGCGCGTGCACGCAGACATACGCAGCCCAGAAGAGTCGATCTGTCGAAATGAAGATACTCCACTCTGCAGGGGTACTACATTTGCGCAGCATTCCGAATTATTGATTTTTATGAAGACGGAGAAATAAGATGTAAAATAGTGCAATACTGACGCAATTAACAAGGCGAGGGAAATGGTTTGGCAAGAAATTGCTGACCGATTAAATGCGTAGGTCATACTAGCCCCAGTTATTGTTATATGTTCATATTTTAATAAATGAATATTACTACTGTGGTGATATCAGCAGCAGGCTACAATCTGTCATATCGCCACAATGGCCTAGTGGTACCGACCGCTGCCACAGGATTTATTCGTCATTTTTAGATGTGGTTCGAATCCCGCTTCAGACGCACTTTTTACTGCATTTCGTTGTCTGAATCTAATCTAAAATCTCATCTAAAAAAGTATGTAGGCTATAAAATTATGGTGCAGGCTAATTTACAAGAATTGACACGATTACAATGGTGTTTGAAGCCTTTGCATGAAATCTTAAAAAAAAAAATTACTTAGTCAAGTCTCGTACTCGCAACCTTTGGACCTCGAGTTGGCTGCCTTAACCACTACGCCAGCTAGACCGCTGTGATGACAGCAATGCAAGTTGAGACAATTACTTTTTTTTTTACACTCTTTTCTTCATTGATCTATCGATCTATCTATCACACTTTCAAAATATCAAGTTATCTATCACACAATCAAACTATCTATCGATCGATCACACTTTCAAAATATCAAATTATCTATCTATCACACAGTCAAACTATCTAATCTATCTATCTCGTGTGAAGTGGGAACTAATATTTCCTAAAAGACACAATGAGGAACTGTCGTTCGGGGTTTAGTTTCCGCCTGTGAGCCTTTTTTGACGCACGGATGACTATAGCCTGTGTTTTAGCCTGGTCGGGACCAGGCTAATTATATCTGACTCAGAAGGAGCTCAACCAAGCAGCGAATTATTTGAGCCACATTGATGGCACCGAACGCAAGCTAACATTTTCGAGGCTTAGAACTTTATCGAGGCTTAGAACTTTATCGAGCTTTGTGGAATAGGGCCCTGATGGTCGAACTGGGATTAACCCGGTGAAGTGGCAATGGTGGGGGGAAAGCGGATTTAAATAACAAACAAACAAACAAACAAACAAAAAAGAAAAACTAGTCCGCCCCGCTACCGGCACACTTGCCCAGGCGGACTAGATAAGAACATAATCTATAACTGTCCCGATCCAACTGTTCCTAGTTGTCATGGTAAGCTCAGGGGGTGTTGATTGGCTACCCAGGGTACATGGGGGAGTGGCTTGCCTGTTGGCGGGTCTCTCGAAAGGTATATGACAGGTGCTCATTTGTTACCTGGGAGTCGAGAGAGTTGAGAGTGGAGTTATCTGAGAAGAGAAATACTGATTGAGACGCCTTATCTAGAAGAGAACCCCTTGAACAATTATTATCAAGACTATTACCGTGTGGAACGTTGGATTACCCCGGAGGTCGTGTTGTGTCGTGTCCGGTTTTGTTTGTTTTGTTATATGTCAATACTGAACGGGAAGGAACACCCCACTGAACGAACGTGCGGGCTGTTCAGTATCCCCGCGGACCACGCCACGATACATCGGAGCCAGGTAAGCCATTTCCCCTTTACATCTACCTGGGGGTCATTCCACTAAAGGTGGATCAGTTTAGCTGCGCTATAAATATATGCGGCGCTCAGGCAACTCGAGATTGGAATTCAAGCCTCAGGTGATTCCTCGAACGAGGATCAGCCTTGTGTCATCAGTGTTCACAGAAGACAGGCTTACAAATCTTCGATATGGGCGCGTGCACGCAGACATAAAAAGCCCTGAAGTGTCGATCTGTCGAAATGAAGATACTCCACTCTGCAGGGGTACTACATTTGCGCAGCATTCCGAATTATTGATTTTTATGAAGACGGAAAAATAAGATGTAAAATAGTGCAATACTGCCGCAATTAACAAGGCGAGGGAAATGGTTTGGCAAGAAATTGCTGACCGATTAAATGCGTAGGTCATACTAGCCCCAGTTATTGTTATATGTTCATATTTTAATAAATGAATATTACTACTGTGGTGATATCCGCAGCAGGCTACAAACCGTCATATCGCCACAATGGCCTAGTGGTATTGACTGCTGCCATAGGATTTATTCGTCATTTTATATCAGTGGTTCGAATCCCTCTGCAGATGCACTTTTTACTGCATTTCGTTGTCTGAATCTAATCTAAAATCTCATCTAAAAAAGTATTGTAGGCTATAAAATTATGGTGCAGGCTAATTTACAAGAACTGACACGATTACAATGGTGTTTGAAACCTTTGCATGAAATCTTCGGTTAAATGTAAAAAAAAAAAAAATGAATGACTTAGTCAAGTCTCGAACTCGCAACCTTTGGAACTCGAGTCCGCAGCCTTAACCACTACGCCAGCCAGACCGCTGTGATGACGGCAATACAAGTTGAGACAAAAACTTTTTTTTTTACACTCTTTTCTTTATTGATATATCGATCTATCTATCTCACTTTCAAAATATCAAGTTATCTATCACACAATCAAACTATCTATCGATCGATCACACTTTCAAAATATCAAATTATCTATCTATCACACAGTCAAACTATCTAATCTATCTATCTCGTGTGAAGTGGGAACTAATATTTCCTAGGGAGGAACTGTCGTTCAGGATGTAGTTTCCGCCTGTGAGCCTTTTTTGACGCGCGTCTCACTATAGCCTGTGTTTTAGCCTGGTCGCGACCAGGCTAGTTATATCTGACTCAGAAGGAGCTCAACCAAGCAGCGAATTATTTGAGCCACATTGATGGCACCGAACACAAGCTAACATTATCGAGGCTTAAAACTTTATCGAGGCTTAGAACTTTATCGAGCTTCGTGGAATACCCCCCTGAGTGCTGTCAGCTAACCCTGAGCTAATCTACCTGTGTCCGGCCTCGGCCCTGTATGGGAACGAGCCCATTGACTATCAATGTACGCACATTGCTGTTGGGTCGTGACAATAACCAAACAAAAAGTCTCGCGGCAAGAGCAGCTGGCCGCACTGATGCTCTGGAGCAGGGGTCTTCAACCTTTTTCAACCCAAGGACCCCTTGGATGAGAGACAAATAGAACAGGGACCCCCACATGTAATATATATTTTTAAATGTCTCACATTTTAAAGCCTATAATAACTTTTATATTTACTTCATTCACCTTTTATTTCACTGTATTAACCTATTTATAAACTGGGTTATTAGCCTATATGTGTTTATGATTGATAAAACATTCATGCATAATTATGATTGGTTATTATTATTATTATTATTATTATTGTTGTTGTTGTTGTTGATGAGCAGTGGCGGACTCAGGCTGTTTGAAGGGCAGGGGCGAAAAGAAAAAAAGGGCACCTACTGGACTACATGGGACCCCATCAGTGCACATGGTCAAGTTTAGACACTTTGAAGGGCAGCCAATAGGGCATATCCTCTAATTTTGCCACTCAAAAGGGCACTTTAGTGCGACTTTTTTCCACTGTGGGGGCTCATGGTCAGGTTTAGACCATTGGAGGGGCACCAATTGAGCACGTCCTCTCATTTTCGCCACTCAAAAGGGCACTTAAGAGAGATGTTTTTCAACCGTGGGAGCACCAGGAGGGGCGGTCGCCCCCCCTGCCCCCCCCTGAGTCTGCCAGTGTTGATGAGGCTTATATTTTCTATTATTATTAATTTTTTTCAACAATGAAATTTTAGCTTCAGGAAGCCAGGTATGCCTACCTCAGTGAGATGACTGGCCCTGGTGGGTGGTACACACCCTGTCTATTCTGGGGGAGATGGAGGTTGTCAGGCAGAGCATCATCCTCAGGCTGCAGTCTGGAACTGTATTTGCTCTTCAGGTAGGTGAGGGAGGATAATCCTCTTTCACAAAGATAAGTTGTTGCAAAACGCAAGAGGCTCACCATGGCCTTTGCTGTCAGTTGGGGGAAGTATTTCTGGCAATGGATCCAGAACTGGGTGAGAGGCTGTGACTCGTACACATTCTTGTGTGTACTGTCTATCAGCTGATCTTCCTCAGCGGCTGTCAGGTTTAGGCGTCGGATGCATTGTCTTTGAATGGAAACCGTATCCATGTCTTGTGCTTAGACGTTGGCACATGCACATCAGAAAAGTGCTTCTCAAATTGACTTTCGAGTGCCTCCAAGTGATCAACAATTGCGCATTTCACGTCAGGCGAGGGCACCGCGGAATCCGCGGAAATGCATTGAAATGCGCAGCCAGCTCCGCGCGGTTTTGGCCAACCAGAATCTCGTGGATAGCTGTGCGTAATTCAAAGATGCGCGCCAATGATCCACGGGATCTGACCTCGGAATGGTAAAGGAGCGGCGCATAGAGAAGCAAAGAGGCGGGTTTGTTATTATCAAACTAGTAACTAAATTAGTAACGTTATGCTAGTTATTAATTAACGTTAATTTCGCAATGAAGACCGAACTGCAGCGTTTTAGCCAACACATAGCTTGCTAGACAGGTGTGTTATTTTTTCCAGCTGACTTTATGGGCATAATGGGCATACTTTATTTTGTAAATTGTTTTTGTCAAAAGTAGTTTATTATTGCCTATTAATGCTTGTACTTTACTCAATATCATTTTTGTTATATTTTTAAATTCTCACTGATTATTTTGGTGAAAATTGTGAATTATTATGACAAAAATTGGCGGACCCCCTGCAGTACCTCTGCGGACCCCCGGTTGAAGACCACTGCTCTGGAGGAAACACAAATGAACAATCTTAGAACACTTTATTACCGACATATTAAAATACATAATGATTCAAGTTAAATGACGACTACTTTAAAATACCTGGTACGTCGATGGCAGCGTCCTACCAGCGACTACCAGCCGCCTTCAACCCAGCAGGGAAGTAGGTGACCTGTAATACATCACACAATCAATATTACATACAATCAAAGCAATAATATAAAACGCTACGCACAGAAAATAGCCATAGGCAGCGGCCTACCTCTTGATCTCTGCCTGTCAGCATGAAGTAAGGTGTGCAACTACCTCACCTCCGACCTGATCACACGGCTGCGCTCTGGCGTTCCCCCTAAGGTGAGCCCTATGTGCTTTCATTTGGGCACCTCCCCTTTTCCTATTGGCGCCACCCGCCACACATCCGTGTGAGTTTTTCACACATCCGTGGATGAGTTTTTCAAGGTCTTGCTTGGACATGAAACCTCTCATTCTTATTCGGTTGTTAAGTCTGACGTCAAATGTGATGTTTAGCAATTTCCGGGTCCAAACCAGAAATTCCCTCCACCAGAGTACCAGTGTACTACAGCGGTAGAATGACAGTTCAATCGTTTTTTAGACTCGGATCTATTCATACAACAATTGACACAGCACTTTCCCGTTTTTCCCATATTTGTCAGCGTCTTTGAGCCTCGGAAAAGCGCTATATAAATATAATGAATTATTATTATTACTGAGGCATTTCGAAGAGAGTGCCTCGGCCAACTTTGGACCCGGAAACACGTCACGACTTAACAACCGAATTATGTTTGTTCTGACGACCAGGTTCAGCGCGCCCACACTCCGTCGCGCATTGTTCATGTTCCTTGTTTATTGTCTAATAATTTACTGGATAAGAGAGAAACCTGTACACATACACACTGGTGTGCACACAATAGTTATATATGTAGCACAGGCAATAAGGGATGATAAATATACATATATTAATCACATATTAAGATGGCCCAAAAAAAAAGAAAATCACAAAATATTTTGCTCGATAATCATTAATAAATTGGTGTAATTTATAATTAATAATAATGGAAATTAGTTTGTCCACGTTATGTGTGAGAAATGAACTTTGCATTTGCCTTCGCATTGAATTTCGCAACGCAGTACGTCATGATGCAACAAGTTCCCATACGTTAGTGTAACCTCCAGTAATTCCAGGTTCCTTATACAAAAGTTCAAGTTTATTACACAGTTGTAAAAAAAGGTTCGCAGACCATGCTCGGAAAATGGCGAAGCGAGCGAAACGAAGCTTGGTGTGGGAGCATTTTGATCTGAAAGGCGACGCCGTTCATTGCAAACACTGCGCAGTGACCTATAAATACAATACGACGACGACCCCGATGAAATACCACCTGCAAACCGTACATCCGACCCTGATTGGTCCTTCGCTACCTTCTCAGCCCTCCATCATGTCTCATCTTATACGCGGGAGGTGTGATGCACAACGAGAAGAGAAAATAACGATGGCCATCTGTAAATTAATTGAAACAGATATTCTGCCGCTCAGTTTTGTCGAGGGTAGAGGATTTCGTGCGCTCATGCAAATAGTCGAGCCAGCATATCCTATTCCATCGCGACGTTCCATAACCAGGCGCATAGAAATGCGCTACCAGGAGTCGAAGCAGCACCTGCTAAAGAAGCTAGCACTAGCTAGCGACATGGTCGCCATAACTACCAACTGCTGGACGGCACTCAATACAGAGAGTTACATAACGATCACTGCTCACTTCATCGGAGAAGACTGGCAAATTGGCTCAGCCGTCCTGGTCACTGAAAGTCTGCCCAGTCGCCACACAGCTGACGTCCTAGCTGAGAAGCTAAATTACTCTGTAGCCCAGTGGAACATCGAAGGCCGCATTATTGCATGCGTCCACGACAACGCAGCAAATATAGTTGCTGCCAACAGACCCGGCCGAGTCAACTGGATTTCCATGGCATGCTTCGCCCACACCCTCCAGCTAGCAATACATGATGGTTTTGCACTGTACTTGTATCGTGTCATCTCTGCCGCTGCCAAACTCGTGAGCCACTTCAACCACAGTACTGTGGCGACCAAAGCACTCCAGAAGAAACAGGAGCAGATGGGCCTTCCAGCACATAAGCTTATACAATCATGTAAAACCTGATAGAACAGCGTATGCGACATGTTCGACCGTCTCAAGGAGCAGCGATGGGCTGTTACAGCTGTCCTGTCAGATCGCACAGTGACCAAGCTCCAGGACGCCAGGGTCCTGGAGCTGAAGGATGAGTATTGGCAACTGATGGAGGAAACGCAGCCCGTGCTGAAGGCCCTGAAGACTGCAACCACGGTCACGTCTGGCGAGAAGGAGGTCTCCATTTCCAACACGTATCCAGTCACTTACAGGTATTAAATATTTTTTTATCTCCCTTCCTAATTTTGTAACTAAGGCTACTACTATGTTACTTTTATCTAGTTTTATATAAAGCATTTGTTTGAATTACCTTGTGTATGAAATGCTTTAAAAATAAACATGTCTTGCCTAATGTTACAGCCTCCTCAACACCCATCTCCTGCGTAATGAAAATGACGGGGCCAGATGCGTTGAATTCAAGGCCAAAGTGCGGTCTTCCCTCAGCCACCGAATGAAGGTATGTGTTAGGTAGGGTTAAAAATTGTAGGCCTTTTCCTGAATCAGTACAGCGTTGCCATTTTTTCTGATTTGCCAATTGATTATTCTTTTTCATTATTTATTCAGGTCGAATCTGAGGAGTTGGTGTCATCCGCACCCATCATCTCATCAATGTTGGATCCATGTCATAAACACCTGCCCTTTCTTACGGATGCACAGAGAGAGGCCGCAAATAACAAACTGCTCGAACTTGGACAGTCAGTGGAGATGGAAGGCCGTATCCCACTGGCTGGAGGAGATGAGGCCATGCCGCCCGACTCTGAGGAGGACGAAGGAGCCCCAGCAGGAGCACCTACTCCGGTCAGCGTCATGACACAGCTCCTCGGGGAGCAATACGCAGACATCCCCATCG
>NC_137681.1:26984977-27054977 GCF_963989245.1 Nansenia antarctica | reverse complement strand
ATCCTTACAAGTTGTACCTCGTTGTAAAGGTGACTAATCAGGCTTTCCAACGATATAAAATACAATACCAATTGGTATTATTAAAGGGGAGCAAGAATCGACTGAAATAACGTTTCCAAACTTTTTTTGAGGGGTTTAGTAGTTCATTCACCAGGAGTCAGGAGTTAGATCTGCCGTCTAATGATCGCAAGGTTGGCAGATCGGCGGTTCGAGTCCCCGGCTGGGCACATGTCGAAGCGTCCTTGGGCAAGACACTGAACCCCAAATTGCTCCCAGTGAGTGAGCGGGCCGGCCGGCGACCTTGCATGGTAGCTTGCCGCCGTTGGTGTGTGAATGTGTGTGTGAATGGGTGAATGAGAGGCCGTTGTAAAGCACTTTGGATAAAGGCGCTGTATAAGTGCAGTCCAGTTACCACTTAGGAGGCCTTGTTGTTGGTCTATCTAGTCCAGGGGTGTCCAAACTACGGCCCGCGGTCCGTTTTTAATTGGCCCAAAACAGATTCTAAAAATATAATTATTCTGTCATTTCTAACTGCAATTGCGGCATTGCGCCGACGTGGTGGCGGGGGCGCTGTTTCGCAAATAAGTTAGCTTTCGTTTTCGCTAGCGAAATAGCTGATAGTTGATGTTGACTGCTCAAGGAGAATACATATTTGAAAGTACAGAATGCCTGAGAGCCTTATATTGCATTATATTACATTATATTTTGAATGGTCATCTGGTGCCTGAATATTGTGTTTTCCTTTACATAAATAATGACATTTCCACCATAAATTGATGCAGAAAGGGCACAAATTGGTGCATATCAATTCACCAGAATGCAAGAAATTAAGTGTTTGATGTTTAAGGACCCCCATACAGCCCTGCTTCATGGGTCCCCCCCGATGTCAAACACCACTGGTACCACCTCCGCCTCATTTTGAGCCAGGAAAAACCCTGTACACTCATCATCCACCAAGAAGCCCTCTGTGCCAAGGCAGTCCAGCTTAATGATGTGATGAACACAGTTGTGAAAACTATCAACATAATTAGAGCACGAGGGCTCTACCACAGAGAATATTTCAAGTGTTCCTATCTGATGTTGATGCTGAATATGGGGACGAGCTCTATCACTCTGACTAAGAAGCAATCTGAGGCTGCTGTTTTGATACCTCACCTCTAGTGAGTGGCCCAGCCTTGAGTATATTTTTCTGTATGTGGCCCTCTGTGAAAAAAAGTTTGGACACCCCTGATCTAGTCCAACCAGGGTTTTTACTTTTATCGTCAAGGTCCAGTTTACCCTTTTCTAGACACAGCCGAGTCCATCAATTTAATTTCCTAATGAAATAATTTATTCATTTCGTAATCGTTTTTTTTTCAATGCTAACATTTTATTTCATCGGTGAATCGGTATTGTTTCATAGTCCGGGTCTCCTTTTTTATGCGTTAGGCTTAGCCGCTTGGAACTCTGGGAAGTGGCCAATTTTCTGTACAGCCTCCTCAGCCCAGTGGGCCTCCAGCGTAGCGACCGCTTCATCCACCTGGTAGCGCAGCGCCTCAGGAGACGCCAGGAGGCGCAGCAGATCACGGTTGTCCATCTCCAGCAGCATGCCCGTGACCTTGGGGGCGATGCTGGGGTGCATGCTGAGGATGGATGGGAAGAGACGCTCACCTGGAGGGAGGGGGGAGTAAATATCAGTAACAGTAACTGTTGTAACTTTAAAGGTTACCTGATCGATTGACAGTTAAAAGAGATTGATTAATATGTTACATGATTGATTGACAGTTTAAAGAGTTATTATTTATCGTTAAGGTAGTTTAAAAAAAAGAAGTACATTTCTGTTGTATTAGTTAAAGAATGGGTTTCAGAACTGCAGGTTCCAGAATGCCTTGCAACAAGACGTCTCACAGAAGTCGACAGTTTGTTGTTTTTGAGAAATGCAAATTGTACCGTCCAGAATATGAAAGTGAATATCTAACAGCTTGTTTTATTGAATTGAAAGTGATCACAAGTGCATGTCAGCAGATTTGTATATAAATAACCTTTCGCTTGATAACACCAGTCCTAGCCATCATTTCAGGAGGTAGAAATTCTACAGTAATTGTAACAGCTAATGGGTATCCATAGAAACAAACAAATAGACTCACCTATCATCTGCTTCTGGTCCTCATGGGGAACTGTAGCCATCATGGCCAGTATGGAGGCAATCAGTGTCTCCTGGTCCTGGACATGGACATGGACAGCAGGCTGCTGCACGGGGACCTGTGGCTGGGGAGCCGTGTGCTGCTGGCGGTGGTGTACACCAGCTGTGGACTTGTTCTGGGGCACAGCGTGCAGCCGTGCCATAGCTGGATCACCATCTGCAACGGCAGGGTGCTTTCTCAAGGCCTGGGTAGCTGAGAGGGGAAGATAAGCATAACCAAAGGGATATTTATGGCAAATGTTTGGATAGTGCTCTTGTCTCTATGTCAGGGGTCCCCACACCTTCTGAAACATCCCATTCAAGCCCCTTTCAAGGACTTTCAAGACTCGATTCCCTCAAATTCAAGGACTCAACACGGCATAGTTTGAGACAGAAGTAGTTGACGAGCTGAGTAAAACATTATTTTTTTAGAGAGAGAGAGAGAGAGAGGGGGGGGGGGGAATTCAAGCACATTCAATGACCCATGTCTATTTTCCCAAAACTTTTAAGAGCTTGATTTCTTTTTCTCAAATTCACAAACAACTTTCAAGGATTTCAAGGACCCGTGGGAACCCTGCTATGCGCAGGGTTGCTTCACTAAATAAACTGACCTATGTGCTGAGACGTCATCCTACGGGGCACCTGGGAGGGTGTGGCCTTCATAGCCTCGAAGGTCTGAGGCCCGGTAGCCCATGGAGACGTGGTGGTGTCGTCGGGCGTGTTCTGGAAGTGCTGAGGTTTCGCCTCAGGTTCGAAGGTAGCCAAGCGATGAGTGGGTCTCAGCTGAGCTGAGGAGTATTGGGCGGTTCCACAGTCCTGGGTCTGTGGAATGGCAGAAGCCATGAAGAGTCCAGGTGGGGGAGCAACCTGGTAGGGTAAGTTAGGTAGGAAGTCTGGGTTGGGAACGGCGCAGACGCTGGCCATCCTCTGTGCCATGTTCTGGTTGGTTCTGAGAGCCTGCCGCTCCTCCTTGCGCTGGGCCAGGGCCACGTACAGGGGCTTGTTGGCCACGATGCGGCCGTTCATCTCGGTCACGGCCTTGGTGGCCGCCTCGGGGGAGGAGAAGCGCACGAAGCCGAAGCCTTTGCTGCGTCCTTCCTCCGTCATCATCACCTTCGCGCTGGTGATGGTTCCGAAGCGGGAGAACTCTTTGTGCAGTCGGTCGTCGTCCAAGCGGTCGTGCAAGTTCTTCACGTACAGGTTGACACCCTGCTGGTAGAGAGAGAGCATGTTTAGTGAGATGTTTTGAATTGCTCAAATACATCAAGAATGTTTACCAAGACTATCAACTTATTTTTCTTATACACATAATAATGTTAGCTGTAGCTATCTGACCCAGTGACTAACACTGACAGATATTGACAGCTGACAGCTAGAGGGGGAGTGGTTGGGGGTGGGGTTAACCAGCTATTGTTACCGCCCATTAGCTGGCTGTGTGAAGGTGTGAAAAACAACCAACTCTTTAAACAGCTTTTTCTCTGGATTGTGGATTGTATGACACATCATTCGAAAGCGTACGATCTGTAGTTTAGTAGTACATAGAAAAATAGTTTAGTAGAAAATTTAGTTTAGTAGAAAAATGCCTACTGGTTGCTTTGACTACTTTTCACCAGCAGCTGTCACATTTTTTTCTTCATAAACACACACCTGGTATATGGTCCTGTGGCCCTGGTTCAGTTGCTCAAACTGGCTCTTCAGGACAGCCTGGCGCTCTCCTCTCTTCTGGGCCGCTTGGAACTCTGGGAAGTGGCCAATTTTCAGTGCAGCCTCCTCAGCCCAGTGGGCCTCCAGCGCAGCGACCGCTTCATCCACCTGGTAGCGCAGCGCCTCAGGAGACGCCAGCAGGCGCAGCAGATCACGGTTGTCCATCTCCAGCAGCATGCTCGTGACCTTGGGGGCGATGCTGGGGTGCATGCTGGTGTGCATGCTGAGGATGGATGGGAAGAGATGCTCACCTGGAGGGAGGGGAGAATAGATATCAGTAACAGTAACTGTTGTAACTTTATAGGTTACCTGATCGATTGACAGTTAAAAGAGATTGATTAATATGTTACATGTTTGATTGACAGTTAAAAGAGATTAATTAATAGGTTACATGATTGATTGACAGTTAAAAGAGATTGATTAATATGTTACATGATTGATTGACAGTTAAAAGAGTTATTATTTATCGTTAAGGTAGTTAAAAAACAAGAAGTAAATTTCTGTTGTATTAGTTAATAAATGGGTTTCAGAACTGCAGGTTCCAGAATGCCTTGCAACAAGACGTCTCACAGAAGTCGACAGTTTGTTGTTTTTGAGAAATGCAAATTGTACCGTCCAGAATATGAAAGTGAATATCTAACAGCTTGTTTTATTGAATTGAAAGTGATCACAAGTGCATGTCAGCAGATTTGTATATAAAGAACCTTTCGCTTGATAACACCAGTCCTAGCCATCATTTCAGGAGGTAGAAATTCTACAGTAACTGTAACAGCTAATGGGTATCCATAGAAACAAACAAATAGACTCACCTATCATCTGCTTCTGGTCCTCATGGGGAACTGTAGCCATCATGGCCAGTATGGAGGCAATCAGTGTCTCCTGGTCCTGGACATGGACATGGACAGCAGGCTGCTGCACGGGGACCTGTGGCTGGGGAGCCGTGTGCTGCTGGCGGTGGTGTACACCAGCTGTGGACTTGTTCTGGGGCACAGCGTGCAGCCGTGCCATAGCTGGATCACCATCTGCAACGGCAGGGTGCTTTCTCAAGGCCTGGGTAGCTGAGAGGGGAAGATAAGCATAACCAAAGGGATATTTATGGCAAATGTTTGGATAGTGCTCTTGTCTCTATGTCAGGGGTCCCCACACCTTCTGAAACATCCCATTCAAGCCCCTTTCAAGGACTTTCAAGACTCGATTCCCTCAAATTCAAGGACTCAACACGGCATAGTTTGAGACAGAAGTAGTTGACGAGCTGAGTAAAACATTATTTTTTTAGAGAGAGAGAGAGAGAGGGGGGGGGGGGGGAATTCAAGCACATTCAATGACCCATGTCTATTTTCCCAAAACTTTTAAGACCTTGATTTCTTTTTCTCAAATTCACAAACAACTTTCAAGGATTTCAAGGACCCGTGGGAACCCTGCTATGCGCAGGGTTGCTTCACTAAATAAACTGACCTATGTGCTGAGACGTCATCCTACGGGGCACCTGGGAGGGTGTGGCCTTCATAGCCTCGAAGGTCTGAGGCCCGGTAGCCCATGGAGACGTGGTGGTGTCGGGTGTGTTCTGGAAGTGCTGAGGTTTCGCCTCAGGTTCGAAGGTAGCCAAGCGATGAGTGGGTCTCAGCTGAGCTGAGGAGTATTGGGCGGTTCCACAGTCCTGGGTCTGTGGAATGGCAGAAGCCATGAAGAGTCCAGGTGGGGGAGCAACCTGGTAGGGTAAGTTAGGTAGGAAGTCTGGGTTGGGAACGGCGCAGACGCTGGCCATCCTCTGTGCCATGTTCTGGTTGGTTCTGAGAGCCTGGCGCTCCTCCTTGCGCTGGGCCAGGGCCACGTACAGGGGCTTGTTGGCCACGATGCGGCCGTTCATCTCGGTCACGGCCTTGGTGGCCGCCTCGGGGGAGGAGAAGCACACGAAGCCGAATCCCTTGCTGCGTCCTTCCTCCGTCATCATCACCTTCGCGCTGGTGATGGTTCCGAAGCGGGAGAACTCTTTGTGCAGTTGGTCGTCGTCCAAGCGGTCGTGCAAGTTCTTCACGTACAGGTTGACACCCTGCTGGTAGAGAGAGAGCATGTTTAGTGAGATGTTTTTATACCTCAAATACATCAGCAATGTTTACCGAGACTATCAGCTTCTTTTTCTTATACACATAATAATGTTAGCTGTAGCTATCTCACCCAGTGACTAACACTGACAGATATTGACAGCTGTCAATCTAGAGGAGGAGTGGTTGTGTTACCGCCCATTAGCTGGCTGTGTGAAGGTGTGAAAAACAACCAACTCTTTAAACAGCTTTTTCTCTGGATTGTGATTGTATGACACATCATTCGAAAGCGTACGAAAGCGTATCTGTAGTTTAAGCACATGTAAAAAAAAAACTGAAAAATGACTTTGCCTACTGGTTGCTTTGACTACTTTTCACCAGCAGCTGTCACATTTTTTACTTCATAAACACACACCTGGTATGTGGTCCTGTGGCCCTGGTTCAGTTGCTCAAACTGGCTCTTCAGGACAGCCTTGCGCTCTCCTCTCTTCTGGGCCCGGCCCACGTAGACCCGCCTCCCGTTTATCTCCTGGCCGTTCATCTCCTCGACGGCCCTCTTGGCGTTCTCGTGCCTCTCGAAGTTGACGAATCCAAAACCCACGGATCTACCAGCGCCATCAGTCATGACCCGGACGCTCAGGGCCGGTCCGAATCTCTCAAACCTCTCCTTCAGGCGTCGGTCGTCCATATCCTCCCCAAAGTTCTTGACGTACACGTTAGTGAACTCTCGCTCTTTGCGAGACTCCGCAGAGGCATAGAGTGAGAGCATCATAGTGTCTCTCTGCTGGGCTAAGTGTGCAGCTAAAGCAGCCTGGTTCTATTCTTGCAGGCCTAGTGAGGCCTAATTACTAAGTGTCAATGCCCATCATAGTGTCTCTCTGCTGGGCTAAGTGAGTAGATAAAGCAGCCTGGTTCTATTCTTCCAGGCCTAGTGAGGACTAATTACCAAGTGTCCATGCGGTGACTTTCGGATAGCGAGAGTTGGAGAAAAACTGTGAGAAGAACGAATAACTAATCTATCTATCAAGCTCTTCACAGAGGAATGACAGGTAAATGAACCTGAAATGTGTACTGCAGCTGGATTCTAGAACCCCAGCTGCATGTTCTACACTGTGATGTCATCACATGGTGACATCCTTAAGTGGGGAATGTTTTAGAAGAATTCTAACTTTGGTCATTGTTACATCACAGACCATAGCCAGGGTCCATTTTGTATAGAGGTCAGCAAACCCATATTAATAATAATAAAGTTTATTTGTATAGCACTTTTCCTGCAAACGTTGCAGCTCAAAGTGCTTAGGCTATATTAGGAATACTTGAGGAATCCTTTCCCCAGCGGAGATGTATTACACGTAAACAAGGATATTGTAACTGAATATGAGGGAGAGAGAGAGGGACAGAGGGACAGAGGGAGGTAGGGAGGTAGGGAGGTAGGGAGAGAGGGAGGGAAGGAGAGAGAGAGAGAGACTGAGATGGACGGACAGGGCGTTTGTGTTTGTGTGTGTGTGTGTGTCTGTGTCTGTGTCTGTGTCTGTGTGTGTCTGTGCGTGTCTCTGTCTGTCTGTGTGTCTGTGTGTCTGTGTCTCTGTGTGTGTGAGAGATAGAGAGAGAGAATCCGCTCCAGTTTGCCCCTCAGCCATGCTACAGATAACAATAAAAGACCAAAACAGTTTGGGGGTACTCAACGTGATTCATCTGCAAGGTTATATTTCATGTGTTTTAATGTGTTCTCTGTTATGATGGGAGTAATTCAACAGGGGCGGCTCTTTTTTTCTTCCCCAAGTCATATCGTTGAGTCGAGTTCCTTAAACGGTGCGAACGATACGATACTTTTAAATCAACCGGATGGTTTCCCGAGGTGCTCTGCGAAACGTCGAGACGCGCTCGGGGCTTTCACCTGGCGGATGGATGTTTTTCAATTACATTTCTTCACATATCATCAGCTTAATGAGCTATACAGGGCTCCACAATAAAAAAAAGCGTTATAGAAATATGACGCCCGGATGCCTCAGTGTTTCACAGTTTGAGAAGTTTGTTCTGGAAGAACTTTCAGAAACATTTTCCCCTCACGAGAGTGAATACCAACAGAAGAATATTGCAGGGGATTTTGGCAAAAAAAATTGGCCCGCTACCCACACGTTTGACTGTGTTACTCATTCCACGAATGCATGATCCTTACAAGTTGTACCTCGTTGTAAGGGTGAATAATCAGGCTTTCCAACGATATAAAACCAGACCCGTCACCAGGGCCCAGTCTTAGGGTGGGCCAATGAACTGCATGGGGGGGCACAATTAGTATTAACTATTTTATATAATCCGATATGCTATGGTATTCGTCATGCAACACTGACTTGCATAGTAGGTTGCAGAGGCTAAATTGGACACGTAGCCTACCGATGAAGACTAGACCTAAAATGATCAGAATGCAGCAAATAACATAACAATAAACACAGGCGAAGCTGGTTTATTACAAGGCCTTGTCGACCCGAGTAGGCCTAAGCTAAAATTATTTGAATGCAAGTTACTTTATAGCGTGGAGAGGCCAAGTTGTGCATTACAATGCGCACAGGTCAACAATTGGCACCAACCCGGCACACTTACAAGAACAAGAATTAAATAAATGCCAGGGATAGCCTACGTAACTAAAATTAGGAGACTGGCACGCAATCAGTGCACTTCCAAAAGGGATACAGTATGACCGACCGATCGTGTGATCATCACATTAAAACCACCCATCTACAGCAAATAGGATCAGCCAGATCCTCATCATTGAACACGTTATACACAAAGCACATTAAATATAGCATAACCGTGCAAACAGCTCATCTCTCCAGTTGAAAAAGCTGTCGAGAATACAACTAGCAAAACATCACCACGGCGTGTGCTCACACGGACACACACACACACACACACCCGGCTCAGAAAAGAAGGAGGCAGCGTTTTTCAGTGCTGAATCTCCTCATCAGTAAGTCCTTCCACTCATCCTTGAACTTGTGGGTGAGGTCCTTTTCGAAGGCAAGCTGAATCAGTTGAGCCTTGCGCTTGTGCAACATGCTGCGCCGATGCTCAGAGAAAACATTTTTAAGTGTTGAAAAATAGTTTTCACAAGTCGCGGTAGACGCTCCCAAAGTTAGGGCGAGTGTATAAGCTTGGATGACAGTTGGCATGGCCTGGAGTGCTGAGTGGAATGTATACTGAGAATATTGGCTATTGTCCATTGTCCATCTTTGGGGGGAAACGAGGTGTCCTCCATCTTCTTTACCAGGAACCCACCACGAGCCACAGCATATTCAGATTCAACCACTTCAGTTCGAGCTAATCTTAGGAGAGGAGTGACCTTCGATGGATCCATGAAATCCTCGGCCTCTGGGTTTAAAGCAGCCAGCGCACCAATGAGCTTGCAGCTGCGCTCTCCAAAACGCGCATCCATCTCTCCTTGCACAGCATCAATAACACTGTAAAACACTCTCAGGAACTCTGTCTTTTCGCCAGTGTCCCTCTGTGACTGTCCAACCGTTCCTTCAACTACAAATGCACCAAAGCTCTTGTTAATTGTGCGTCTTCTCTTAGTTGGACAGCTGGGACCAGCCTCGTCAGTGGCTGAGGCTGGAGGAGAGCAGAGGTCCCAGAGCACAGTAAACTCATCCTCTGTGCGCAGTGATTTTATGCATTCAGATGCACTGTTCACAAGAGTAACCGCAGTGAACAGGTCCATGTTCTCGCTTTGTAGCAGTCTGTTTGGTGGCTCGAAAAGTAACAAAACTTTCATCGGGGGGCTAGCAAGGCTAGTAGTAGCCCTAGCCCTAACAGTTGGGCTAGTAGGACTTACCTCACTAGTGGTAGCCGTCGGGGTGCTAGTGTCAGGCTGCCCACAGTTGCTAATGCTGGTGCTACGTATGTCCATCGGGGTTGGGTGCAGCTGCACCTTTCGAGGATTTACCGGTAATCCACTTTCTTATATCCATCTTTATTCAAAAAGCTTTATCCATCAAAAAGCGCAGATTTCACTCAACTGCTCAGTGCTCGCCTGCCTCACACAACTGAAATGGCGGGAGCAGCAGCGTGCGTAACGTGCAACTTTCAACTTTCAACTTTCAAATGATTGGTTGTCACTAGAATCCCGTCCAACAAAATGAAAAACACACTATTGTTTCTCAATTTTAATGTCTTCATTTAACATAAAATATGTTTTTTTTTTTTTTTTTTAAATATCTGGCTGCCAGTTGGGGGGGCACCAGCACGTCTGTGGGGGGGCCTGGCCCCCTGAGGCCCGCCCATAGTGACGGGCCTGTATAAAACACAATACCAGTTGGTATTATTAAAGGGGAGGAATAATCGACTGAAATAACGTTTCCAAACTTTTTTTGAGGGGTTTATATACAGTATATACACGGATGATGAGGGGGAAAAAACGAAAACTCAAATTTCAGCTGCGGCTTTCTCGTAATTGCCGGAGCGTTGTCATGGTTTCGTGTCCATTAGGCGGAGGTGGAGGAAGGGACACAAGCTGAAGAGGCTATTCAGACAGACAGACAGACTGTAGCAGAACAACACGTTCCCTTCTGTCTGTCTGCCCGGGAGAGGAGCGGGCCGAGGCTAAATCACACAAACGGGAAGGTGGCCTCCGTATTTGGGCTCCGGTTGGGCAACTTTGATGTCCTTATTACGTCCTTGAAAGTCTGCTGTGCTGTGGAGGGAGATAGCACAACTTTAATCTTCGACTCGAGTTAACAATATTCTGTCTCTCCCCCTCTACCTATCCCTCTCTCTCGGCCTCTCTCTAACTCTCTCTCTCTCTCTCTCTCTCTCTCTCTCGCTCTCCCTAACTCTCTGACTCTCTCTCTCTCTCGCTCTCCCTAACTCTCTAACTCTCTCTCTCTCTCTCTAACTCTCTCTCTCTCTCTTTCTAACTCCCTCTCTCTCTATCTAACTCTCTCCCTCTCTCTCTCTCTAACTCTTTCTCTCTAACTCTCCCCCCCTCTCTCTCTCTAACTCTTTCTCTCCCTCTCTCTCTCTCTCTCTCTCTCTCTCTCTCTCTCTCTCTCTCTCTCTCTCTACCTCCCTCTCTCTCTCTCTAACTCTCTCTCTCCCTCTCTCTCTCTCTCCTCCCGCCAACTCACAGTCCCTCTCTTCACGTCTCCTCCCGTGAGCTCGAACACAATGACATCGCTTCTACACCCGCTAGCTCCGCTATACGTTAGAAAGTCCTCTTAACATAACCTCACCTCTCTCTCTAACTCTCTCTAACTCTCTCTAACTCTCTCCCTCTCTCTCTCTCTCTCTCTCTCTCTCTCTCTCTCTCTCTCTCTCTCTCTCTCTCTCCCTCTCTCTCTCTCTCTCTCTCTGTGTTCTTACAGCCCAGAACTGTTTGAAATGTTCGAAAACACGACAATGTCAAAGTCATCTTAACATAACCTCACCTCTCTCCCTCTCTCTCCCTCCCTCCCTCCCTCTCTCTCCCCCTCCCTCTCTCTCTCTCTCTCTCTCTCTCTCTCTCTCTCTCTCTCTCTCTCTCTCTCTCTCCCTCTCTCTCTCTCTCTCTCTCCCTCTCTCTCTGGATGGATAGTGAGTTGGACTTGGGATCGGAAGGTTGTGAGTTCAAATCCCACCTGAAGCCACACCACTACTAGTGTGCCCTTGGGTAAGGCACTTAGCCCTCAGTTACTCCAGGGGGAATGTCCCTGTAATTCGTAATTGTAAGTCGCTTTGGATAAAAGCGTCTGCTAAATGGCAAAATTAATTAAATTAAAATGACAACCTGTTATTCTGTCTTCAGCTCAATGAATGTGGGACAGCGCCACCACTCTCCCTGTGGTCAAAGACGATATTGCAAGTCTGGTGTCTCACGGTTCTCTCGACTCGTACTCACAAACAAGGAACAACAATTTAAACAAAACACATTGAATTTTTTGGCCGATACGTCTGATGTGTATTCGGTATACTGGGGGGATATACAGTGTTCTTGCTTAGGTTAGGATCTCAGAGAGACCTACATGTTATATGCCGCAAAGCATTATGGGAAAACTACTGAACCCACAACGTGGCCGTGAAGCTTGTGTACGAGAGTGAGTTCCCCTCATCAGACCTGTACAACTAATACTTACAAATGCAAGGGTGCCACCATGATCATGAAGGTGGTTCACCCAGGGCGAGGCTCAGCCATTGCTCTCCGGTTGTTTATTCATAGCTTTCAGTCACGTGGTTTCTTCCCTAGCAACCACCAACCTGATGGGCAAAAAGTATCATAGCAACATCGCTCAAAATGGCGAGTGGACGCAATATACAGGCTGCCTACTATTTAGACCACCTCACCCATGAAGAACTATCAAGATACATGACGGTGATAGGAGAGTAGGATTGACACCATTCAAATGGTTTTGAATTCCCTGGCTTCTCCTCTATCCGGACACCTTGGAATTATTTTCCTAACCCCCGGAGAATCAAAGTTATTAACCCGCAAAAGGTGCTTCCTTGACCGCCTTTGTCCGTGAATAACACCGGTTATGGAGGTGGTACAACCACAAGACTATTATTGCTAAATTCACCATCATTATACGGTCATTTTGAGCCCTTAACCACCTCGCTGACACCCCGAGAAGATATACTTTTAATATGAAACTCGATCAACCGGGAGTTCTACCGCTGCTGGACGAAACTCCCAACTCCCTGTTAGCGGGGTCGAGGGAATATTTATATCCGGGAATTCGCTCCTTGCTGTGTCCACGGTGATAGGAGTGGAGGATCGACTCCAAAAACGTTTGAATTCCCTGGCTTCTCCTCTTTCCGGACACGTTGGAATTATGTTCCTAACCCACGGGAAATCAAAGTTATTAACCCGCAAAAAGTGGGTTTTGCCCGTGGGTTTTGCCCGCAAAAAGTGCCTTTTGCCCGTCAGGTGGGCGTTTCCACTATGCTGTGACGTCACATGAAAGCTATGAATAGACATGGGTCTTAAGATGTCTTGGACATATGAAGAACACAATGAATGTCATAGTATTGTCTCAGCATTTTATTATTTAAAAAACAACATACACAAATACATAATCATACTGTGGATTACTAATTGATAAAGACATTTACAGGAAATTGCAGGAACTATTATAAATAGGAACAAAATGATTGTGTACAACATTATTATATGAACACAATTATTATATGTACAAAACCTTTTGTAGGTAGGACGCTATTGGACCTCGGCCCAAATCTAGTACTGAACCTGACCCCCCATGCTAAACCATTTGGAAGTACAGTATACTAGGACTCCAATTCAGACACACTGGGGGGCTGTCACAAATCTACTAACTCTAATTATGTAAAATACAAATAAATAAATAAACAAGAATGTGTTGTGTAACAACTCCCCCAAGATTCCCCTCCACCACAGAGAGACTAAACTGTCCTTCTGAAAGAGACTACACTGACATCCTCCATCCCAGACAGACTACAATGACCACCATCACAGTGTGACATGGGAGAGTTACTCCATATGAGAGTGGAGAAACCTATTCTTCAGGTAGCATGTGTTCCTGATGTTGTGGACTACTCTTTTATCAACAATTTCACAGTATTGCCCATTGGTGGCAGTTGACTTCATACCTATCCCAACAAGTTGGCGTGGTTCCCAAAAACATTTATGATGTAGGAACAGGAGGGTGTCAGTGATGGCTAAGGGTGGGAAGAGAAGCTTTGCTCCCTCCTTGTACTCTTCACAGCCTGTCCGGGGATCTTCTCTGTGGAGTGGCAGGAACACGGTCCCTTCAAACAGGACCTGTGGATTCTCTGAAAATAAAAGACATCAAGTATTAAGGTAGGCTATAGATTCCCATCAATATTTTTTATACAAGGTCTTTCAGTAAGACTATTTTACCTGACATGGTAGCCCATATGCCTGTGATTTTCACCGGTTGCCTGTGGTTCCTGTCTTCACCAAGTAGGGTTGGGTTGAGTTGGGTTGGCGTTGTCTCCACAAAGAATTTTTTTTTGTGGGTGCAGCTTTGTGGGTGCAGCACTGGCCAGAGAAGTCATTACACATCCTCTCCACCACCTCCTTCACCACCTCATCCTTGAACTACCAGAGAGAGGAGGAGGAGAGAGACATAAGGGTGAGAGAGGTGGAGAGAGACATAAGGGTGAGAGAGGAGGAGAGAGATATAAGGGTGAGAGAGGAGGAGAGAGACACGAGGGTGAGAGAGGAGGAGAGAGACATGAGAGTGAGAGAGGAGGAGAGAGACATGAGGGTGAGAGAGGAGGAGAGAGAGACATGAGGGTGAGAGAGGAGGAGAGAGAGAAAATCATATTGGGCCAGAATAAAAAAAAAGATATATGGTCTGACAGACAGTACATACCATCTTCACCAATCATGTGTAAATCTGAAACATTTGACAATCCCCCATAACTAGCACACTGTCCATAATGGACTAATGGGTGGATTCATGCATGAATGAATGAATAAAGGATTAATTGAGTGGAGAGGCAGAGGGATAGGATAGGGCTTTCACACCGGCAAAGAACCGTGCCGAATACACGGTGCTGTAAGCTTTTCGTTCCTCCACGTTACCGAGGAGAAGCGCGTGCAGTGGCCGAGGAGAGTGTACTCTTTTCGGATAGACATTTATGCATGCTCTCGGGGTTCGAAACATTACTTCCCGGGGTGCCAGCGGGGTGGTTGATGGCTCAAAATGACCGTATAGCGATGCTGGAGTGAGCCAGCATAGTCTTGTATTTTTACCACCTTGTTATTTACGGACAAAGACGGTGCCCGGGCACACTCTTTGCGGGTTAATAACTTCGTTTTAACAGGGCTTACGGTGAAAATTCAAATGTGTCCGGACAGGGGAGAGGGGCGGGATTGTAAATAACTTTGAATGGAGTCGATTGGAGACCCCCATCGATGTCGACACTGCTCGGAGTGAAAAGAACTAGCTAACGCGCTAACTAGCATGCTTCGTGAAGGACATTGCTTCATTTACACAGAAATACTTTGACTTATTAAAATATTAAATATTTATATCAAAATTACTTAGTTACTCACTCGTTTTGAAGGCTAGAGTCTGATCGCTCTGCTGCTCAGCTCGCTCTGTGCTGAAGGCGTAACTGTCTTCAGTCAAACAGTCAAACTGGTATCTGATTGGGGAGTCTAAGGTCGGCTCTGCCATCTGATTGGGGAGTCTAAGGTCGATCTCTACCATCTGATTGGGAGTCTAAGGTCGATCTCTACCATCTGATTGGGAGTCTAAGGTCGATCTCTGCCATCTGATTGGGAGTCTAAGGTCGCGCTCCAATCACAAGGCGTAGTGACTATAGACTTTGCACCACGGTAGACTCGAGTTCTTCTTCGAATTCCTCAAATGGGGGAATCTCGATTGCATAATTTCTGGTAGTGGGGGACTGCGTTCGCGCTCTCCCCTGATAACTTGTTCAAAACAAATCATTCATCTGAGCAGTCATACGTCATCATCTCCCTGTCATCTGAATGACCACGCCCCCTTATGCGTGGTAGAAGTGTTCGCAGTTTGACTGGCGGTCATTGGAAGTGTGTGGTCTTTGCTACTTTAATCCGATAAAATAAGAAAACAGTATTGCTTTTTAGATATTAGGATCTCAAAGCCGATGGCCAGTCAGGCAAACAAAGTTCTACACTCAATATTCTCAACAATGTCCACAGTAAGATCTTTTAATTGACCATACAGCAAACCTATTTTCTCCAACAATAGTGAATACATGTCTGTCTTATGCTTATTTTTGATTTCATTCATTAATAAGGTTAGGGTCCGTTTGAGGTTTTTCCCTAGTTTGGCTGTCAATGGGATGCTGGTCAGAAGGTGCCTTTGGTATCACCCTCATGAAATGCTATCATTGGCAGACAGTTTAGTAAAGGCCGGTTTCACAGACAAGGCTTAAGCCTGGTCCTGGACAATTTTTTGGGAGATGCTTTTTAGTCTAGGATTAGTTTTAATCCTTGTCTGTGAAACCGGCCCAATAACGATAATAAATGACCCATTTAAAGCCACAGCTGTTAAAGTCCCCCGAAAAAAAAATCAGAATAAAAGTCCCCCCAAAAATATTTCAGAATAAAAGTATGAATTTTTTACATTTCAGAATAAAAGTCAGAAAAACATTATTTCAGAATAAAAGTCCCCCCCCCAAAATACTTCTGAATAAAAGTCCCCCCCCCAGATATACTGCTGGCTGCTCTGTAGCCTCTTTTCTAAATAGGACATGTACATCAGTCTTCACATAGATACAATAGATATCTATAGTCCTTCCTTAACAATTTTAACTCCAGCTTTCTGGGCAGTTCGGCCTTTTGGCACTTTATTTTGTATGATGGCAGTCAAATGGTGCATGAAACATATTACACTATGTTGCATGTTTAGTAGGTCTCCAACAAATGTATTTATTATGTTTTATCTTTGACAACGTATTTCTTCCTCCCACCATCTCATTAGTTTTGTAGAGGGGTGGCATAATTGTGGTGAGCAGTTTCAGTGGTCTGATAACTGATGCTAACAACGGGGCTATCTACCTTACTCACAAAATATCAAATAACTAATTGGCTATCCTAAGTAAACAATACAAAATCCTAGTAAACAACACATGTAACTCACTAAAACTTACCCAAGAACACAGCATAAGGTCTGTGCAGACGACTGTCCCAAGAATAGTGAACTGATGTGGAGATCAATGTCTGAAATTCCGTTGTCATCTGTCATCGTCAGATTCGGAGTTCGGAGTTCCCGTTATGTATAGTCCAATATGAAGGACTTCATTAATTGCCCACTGTCGATATTTCTGCCTGCTTTTGAAATTCTGTTGATAGCATTAGCGAGAGGTTCAGCTTCAGCTCCATCTTGTAAATTTGTCAACAGGTCCAGACGCTGGGGTGGGCGTGGCTACACACACTGCCACACTAATAGGAATAATACCCCCCACCCGACTTTGCTAACTAAATGTAGGTATTTAGTGAATGTAAAACTGTTGGATATGACATAGAGTGGGTTCTTCATCGCTTTGTTTGTCGTCCTATGCCAAAAACCGGAAAACACATTTTTTCACAACAAGACTTGTTTGGCTCGATTGTGAGGTTTCACAATTGCCGAGATGGGGACCTATTAATCAAACCCTGTCACATATTGTGATGTATCGTTGATGACTTGTCTTACAATGTATCGAATATATAAATATAAATGCCTCCTATATATTGCATATAAAAAGTCTTAAGAAATCCAAGTAGTGGAAAGTATTTTTTTTTACCATAACCTGGTAACACGTTTTTGCTTCCAAAAATAACATTTTAAAGCTTTAATCGAATCACTAATTTAGTATACTTTTATACAAGGCAACATAAATGGGCAGTAATCAACATTAATATAGGCATTGTCTGTCTATCTCACCATCTCACCTCAACAATGATCTGTGTCTGGTGGGCAGGCTCTGGAATAGGGCCAAATGGTGTACCCACATTATATACTATATGAAATAGTTAGCTATTAAGTTATAACTTCGTAGCAACAGTCAATAAACAACACAACTTAGCAATGCTAAGTAAATGTTGCATTAGCTTTGCACTACATCCAGCTTGAACTACCTAGCTAACTTTAGTTACAGTATAAAACAAATA
Source organism: Nansenia antarctica (assembly GCF_963989245.1). Lineage (NCBI taxonomy): Eukaryota > Metazoa > Chordata > Actinopteri > Argentiniformes > Microstomatidae > Nansenia > Nansenia antarctica. The sequence goes on along the minus strand of NC_137681.1, from coordinate 27,037,450 downwards.
AAATAAAATAAAATGACTTACCCTCAGCGAAGATCTCCTGGTTCGGGCCCACGGTTTCCTTGGTCGTTGTCCTCCTGGTCGTCGATGTCCTCAGATGTTCCTCTTCCAGGGCCATGGGGGCAGGCTCTGGGATATGGGGGAAATGGGCACAGCAAACATGTAGCTAATGAATGATAATATAATAACATGACAAGGCAAACTGGAGAAAAATAGTTCATGTTCACATTACGTATGTCATGTGTGTCAGTATAGCAACAACCAAAACCAGCAGGAACAACCGAGACAAGCGATGATAATCCATTTGATTTTCATTACATCCATTTCTAACTTACAATGTTTATTTAAACATGACACGTGTAACAGATAGCTCACCCTCTGTGAAAACATTCTCCTCTATCAGGCCCACGACGACGGTTCCCTCGGTGCCGTGGTCCCCATCTTTCTCCTCCTCCGGACAATCCCAAAACCTGGAGAAAAAGCAGAAACATGAAAGATGAATGAAATGCCTACATTATGAAAAAAAGGAAGAGAAAAAAAAGTAAACAAAGCAAAGCAGCCTCAAGCTTATAACGTCTTATTCATGTTCAAAAGGATGAGGATGTCCAGGTTGTCTGGGGAGAGGGCAGACCTGTCAGTCACATGTCTCCTGCTGTGGAGAACACCCTCTCGCTAGGGACTGAAGTGGCAGGCACAGCCAGGTAGCGTCTTGCCATCATGGCAACGTGAGAGTATTTATCCTCATTCCTTTTCCACCATGCCAGTGGCTCACCATCCAGTGGAATGCTGCTTGCTACCTTGTATGATGACACCTCCCCTTCAATGGTGTTGGCAAACATCTTGACTAAGTCCATGCTGATAACATCCATTAGTAAAGTTACATGTTTTATCACCCAGATCTATTCCTTTCACATGTTTATTTTATGAAATGTCAGTTATTTATGATTAATACACAACAATATCTAAGCAATCTAGAATCAATTGACAGCTCTCTTATGCCTGCAAAAAGGATGTAACGAACACATGAAGCACCCGAAACACCTGTCATGTCTCATTACTTTTGGTGCCCTGAAATGGGGGGACTATGTTTAAAATTCAACTCTTTCTCTCTTACCTGCAAATTCCCCAAATGTGGGAATCTCGATTGCATAAATTCTGTAAGGGGGGGACTGCGTTTGCACTCTCCCCTGATAAAATCATGATTGACTACTCAGCGGAAACATGTTTGTTATCACAGCATGTTGACTCTGGGCAAAATGTATTTATTAAAACATTTAATTTAATGAGAGTTTGTACAGAATGTAAAAATGCTTCACAAACCAATGATGGGTAGAATAAAGGAAGCAAGTTGTCTCTTTCTCTCTCTCCCATTCTATCACAACTCAGTGTTCAGCCCAATGGGAGTGGAAATGTGGATGTGTGGGTATTGGTGTTGAATTTCTAGGTACCAAATAAAAACACCGTCAATTGGCGCTTTTCCACTACCGACCCGAACCGGGCCGCATTTGTATCCGAGCCGTGCCGTGCCGTGCCGTACTTTCAGAAACGCTTCTCCATTATACTGAGTTACGTGTCATAAGATTCCCCCCCCCCGCTATACAGATCAGCGGGGGGGAAATGCGATAAGAATTATGTCAAAATGCTGCACTATCGTGCACAGATCAGCCTTACAACATGTAACGTTAAGTGCCTGTTACTTGCCGCTTTCAGTTCTAGTAGACTAGTTTAGATCTCGCAACCAGGGAAATGCCGACATGAAATGCTGACACGATTCTATTTTTATTTCTCCTGACACGTTGAGCACTGTGCTTTTTTTGTTGGTGAACTACCGTAATAAGCCTAAAAAAGTTCAACTGTTCAAAAAGTGCAACTTCTCTGCTTTCAGAAACTGTTTGAATTTTTTAGATTGGGCATATAGTTCATGAATTACGGTAGTTTGAAGGAACGCTGTAGAATCCGCTGTAGACAGCTCCGGTTTCGGAGCAAGACGCGAATCTATCGGCATTAGTCAAATACATGCTCACATCAAGTCATCCGCTCACTGCTCTCCATCAAAAATGGCACATCCATCAATAATATTACACAATAACAACTGCTCTGATTAGATTGCTTAGATTGTTTAATACATCAATGGGGGGAAAAGCGAGATGAACTCGCGAGTATCATGCTTCCTCCATTGAACGGAAAGTCCTATCTAGGCTGACTGATGCGGGGCTCATACAATCGCCGCATTTGTTATGGATACGAGTGCTCCGGTGTCTTGCTGGTAGTCAAATATATTTATTTATATATACAGCATATGGATGTTATGTGCCTGTTACCTGCCGCTTTCAGTTCTAGTAGTTTAGATCTCGCAACCAGGGAAACGCCGACATGTGTTAAAGGGAGCAAGACGTGAATCTACCAGCATTTGACTGCCACTGGACTGAGGAACAGCATAGGCACAGGACATTGCCATAATAGCGATTTTTTTGTTATGCTTGTTGTAAATAAAAGTTCTGTGATGCATTGAAATGACATTAAACTAAGATAATACGATGGTTAGCATAATTATTCTAATCTTTATTAATAAGTTATTACAGAAACAGTAAGTGACATTTTCCTAGAGCGAAATCTGTTGTGGTATTTAAAGATGGCGGTTAGAGAAGAAATCTATGAACATGGGATGACGATTTCCATTGACCAATCAACGGTGTGCAGCGTCACACATGCAGCCTGGCAAAAAAGTACCTTTCCCCAACTTTCGCTACCCATCCCGAACAAGAACTATTTTACCGTGCCATGCCGTGCCGTGCCGTGCTGACCCGAGCCGACAAATGGAAAAGCGCCAAAGAACAGGGCCAGCCTGGGCTGACCCGGGCTGGCCCTGTAGTGGAAAAGCGCCAAATAAGTATAGAACAGCCCCGCTCTCCCTGTGTTCGATGGCGGCATTGCAGCCTGGTGTCTCACCATATCTTTTTGATATACCCTTCAATTGCAAGAGCTATTCTCAGTTATTACAGTGAACGCACCGTGGTTTAGAAGCTTATGCAGTAGAGTCAGGTCCTTACCTGGCAAGTGTGACACTTTATAAAGAATGCAATGGTGACACCATGATCAAGTAGGTGGTTCACCCATGGCGAGGCTCAGCCATTGCACTCTCGGCTGTGCTGACCTGTGTGGATTCCCCAAATGTGGGAAACCTATTGCATAATTTTTGGTAGTGGGGGACTGCGTTGAACGCAGTGCGTTCGCGTTCTCCCCTGATAACTTGTTCAAAACAAATCATTCATCTGAGCAGTCATACGTCATCATCTCCCTGTCATCTGAATGACCACGCCCCCTTATGCGTGGTAGAAGTGTTCGCAGTTTGACTGGCGGTCATTGGAAGTGTGTGGTCTTTGCTACTTTAATCCGATAAAATAAGAAAACAGTATTGCTTTTTAGATATTAGGATCTCAAATCCGATGGCCAGTCAGGCAAACAATGTTCTACACTCAATATTCTCAACAATGTCCACACTAAGATCTTTTAATTGACCATACAGCAAACCTATTTTCTCCAACAATAGTGAATACATGTCTATCTTATGCTTATTTTTGATTTCATTCATTCAAATCAAATCAACAAAATTTTTATTTGTATAGCGCATTTCTTACAAGATGCAACTCAATGCGCTTCACACAATGAACATTTTCAGTCAATCAGTCAATCAATCAATCAATACTGACAGAGCCGCAAGCAAACAAAAGTAAAAACCTGTACACTATGTAGCCAGGAAAATTCCCTTGCAGCCCTCTACACATAGAGCGACTACTAGCCAGTTTGCCTACCAGTACCCAGCGGTTGGCCCCCACACCCCCCCCCGGGGAGCCCCCGCCGCCCCACACACCCAGCCCGCCCCACCACCAGCACACCCGGCCCAGCCAAGCAAGCACAGACCAAAGAGGCCCCGCACAAGGACGGCCAAGCAGGTGCCCCGGCGGCGGAACAGACCAGGCACACGGGGCAGCCGGGGGGCCCCAAGGGGAGGCCAAGGACCACTGGCACAAAGCAAGCAAGCAAGGGCAAAAAACCTGTACACCATGTATCCAGGAAAAGTTCCTTGCATATTATCGGCGTACACACTGTCCATAAATTTAGTGTTATATCTGCATCGTTCTGCATCCAGCATGGTCACAGGTCCTGCCAAAAGAGAATCTTAAGCACAGTTATGATGCAACAACACAATAAAGACAATAAAGATGACAGCAATACAACCTGATGGTGGTCCTGGTACACCCTTGTACCGGTTCCAGTACTGCTCTAGGTGCCACTGGGAGCTGACAGTGCCTCATCAGCACCCGGGTCCATTTTCCTGTCAACACAAATCTCAAAACACGAGTATGGTGTAATGGCCTAGTGATCCTAGTTCTATAATGTCCAATGTCTCCCTGTTGATATGAGTGTGCTCTCCAGTCATCCCTATCCCAGTGTGAGTGGGGCATAATTGATTGATTGACACCAGCTGTGTGACATGAATGATTGAGCCAGCTGATCCTATATATGTGACCATTCCCACAATAAAAGTTGCTTCCTTGATAACATGAATCCTGTCTGACAGTGTATGATTCCTCCGTTCAGTGTGCAGTCCGATCGTTATGGTTTTAGCCAATATGCAATAACCAACATTTAACAGGTTATGGACCCAGAGTGCTACCATGGCGAGACAATCGGAAAGAAGTTCGCGTTGGTCTCGACTAGCGTTTGACGGAGATGAGGAAAGGTACGAACTGTGGGAAACAAAGTTCATGGGCCATCTCCGGCTACAGAAACTGAAAGACACTCTCAAAACAGACCTCCCCTTAACAGCTTCGGCTGAGGAGTTGAGAGAAGATGAGGAGACGAATGCAGAGATTTACGCAGAGCTCATTCAGTTTCTAGATGACAAAAGTTTGTCGCTCATAATGCGAGACGCACCAGATGACGGACGAAAAGCCCTAGAGATATTGCGCAATTATTATGCGGGTTCAGGGAAGCCAAGGGCTATAAGTCTCTATACAGAGTTGACCACACTGCAAAAGTCTAACAGTGAAACAGTGACCGACTATCATTCGTGCAGAAAGGGCAATAACTGCACTGAGGAATGCAGATGAGACTTTGAGTGATAGCCTACTTGTGGCTATGGTATTGAAAGGACTGACCGAGTCATTTAAACCCTTTGCGATACATGTCACACAGAGTGACGAGACCATGCCTTTTTCTGTGTTTAAAACTAAGCTCAGGAGTTTTGAGGACACGGAGAAAATGCGCGTAACGGCTTCGGAGGACAATGTTATGCGAGCCCAAGCCCTGTCTGACCGGGATGCCCAGAACGCCCAAAGCACACGTAGCCAGAGCGCACAGCGAACAGACATTGTGTGCTACAAATGTGGCCAAAAGGGACATATCAAAAGGACCTGTCGACGCAAGGTGTGGTGTAACCACTGTAGGAGCTCCACACATCAAGGAGCCGCCTGCAGAAGGAGACCGGACCAGGACGACGCGCGAGGGGTGTCCGAGCTGAGCAAGTGAGTGGTCATGACAACACTTACGCGTTTCTGGCTAAGGACAAGCCAGGACGCAGTGTTACGAGGGGTCTGATGGTGGACACCAGTGCGACTGCGCATATTATCACCGACCTGGCCAGGTTCAAGGTGTTCGATGACGGTTTCCAGGCCGATGTAACATATAAAATGTCGATTATTATTATAATTATAATAATATGAATGTCGATTGGCCGCTTGGCCATAACTGATTTGCATATTAGGGCCACAAAGGATTCTGGGTCCAATTTATGTGAGTTTGGTGGGATATACCGTGAATGGGTTGTACAGGGGAAAGTATTGGGTGGTTCCAAGTTCTAATAGTCAGTAGGCATGAGCAGTGCTATTGAGTGTGTTGTTCTTGACAATGGAAGAACTTACACTCGTAGTATTTTCTTACCAACATGAGTGCAAGGCAACTGTCTCCGGACTGGTTGTATCCTTCTGATGTTGAAGAGGATGAGTCTCTGATTCACTGAGACTGATTCATAATTCAGACTCCCTCAAGTCAACAATCTCATTGTGGTCTGCAAAAAATGTTCAGCCACACACTCGATAGCACTGTCCATGCTTACTGACTACTTGAACTTCTTAGCCTTTCGATGTGTATATATATTTCAATGAAAAGCTTCTTATTGGGGGAAGGTCTATTGCTACAGTCATATTTCATGTTGGTGTTGGAGTTTCATGAAACATAGTTGTTAAGTTGAGTTTTCTATAACAAAATCAAATGATTGATTAACTGCATTGCATTAAATTGTTTCATAATGTGAAACATGTGCTGAGCTTCTCCCGCACATCATAAGCATCTCTTCTTCCCCTGTTTCCACCATGTTTTACATTGGTAGAAGTCGGTTGGAGTCAATATTCTCTGGCTTCAACTCGACCCTCGTATGGAGCACCCTCCATCTTGTTGAGAGAATTGCCGAAGGCACACTGAACCACCACAGACGGTAATTAAAAGTTCTACTCCATCTTGGGATATTGGTGTGGTGCCAGGAAATGGCCTCATTAGATAGGTCTTAAGGGGGGAATGCAGATTTGATCAATATTTCTATTCATTATATATCCATTGTGTATTCATTATAAGGTAGCTTAGAGTGTAGTGGAATACTAGGAAAGAGGGTCCCAGGGTCACCTTACAGAAAACTGCCTTCCAAGATCCTATCGATTTTTCTGAGAAGATATTTTAACAGCTGTAGACTCAATGTCTCCACTTAGCTGTAGAAGTCGTCAAGGTCCCTGACCTGTAGACTTGTGATCAGCTAATGGATCCTAAGGGGGAGGGCAAGTGAATCTGAAGGAGAACTGATCATTTATGGTCAATAATAATAATAATAATTACTATTATAATAATCGACATTTATATAGCGCCTTTCACCCTAACCCGCTATATAAATGTCGATTATTATTATAATTATAATAATATAAATGTCGATTGGCCGCTTGGCCGCTTGGCCATAACTGATTTGCATATTAGGGCCCCAAAGGATTCTGGGTCCAATTTATGTGAGTTTGGTGGGTCATACCGTGAATGGGTTGTACAGGGGAAAGTATGGGGTTGTTCCAAGTTCTAGGAGATAGTTAGCAAGGGCAGTGCTTATGAGTTTGTGGCTGAGAATTTCAAAGCTTCCGTCAGCAGGCCCAGGAGAGACCGATCCACTACAGAACTTCAGTCCATCATAGACGACTTCCAACTGGTAGACGCCGGTGGCACCTCCCCGCCGACACACACAAGGGTGAGTTCCTCCGGGAATTCTTCCTCCAGGATAGACATGTTCTTGCTCTCGCCAGGTCTGAGGATGGGAACCCTGACCAGCCAGGCGGCCCACTTCTCGGACCACAGGATGTTGACAGTGTCCCTGGAATGGGATGGCCAAACAAGAGCGGGTAGGGGTACCTGGAGGATGAATACATCGATCCTTCAGGACCCAACAGTGGTGCATTCCTTCTCCAGGCGCTACCTGGAGTGGAGGACCCTAAAAGAACTGTTCGACTCCCCGATAGAGTGGTGGGAGATGGTTGAGGCCAGGACAAAGGGCTACTTCGGGTCAGTCGGAAGGAGGAAAGCGGCAGAACAGAGGGCCAGGTTTCAACACCACAACGCGGCCCTCCAACGCCTAAGTCTCCTACAACTGGGTGGTCTGGATGTGGCCCGAGAACTGGCTGAGACCAAACAACACCTTGCCACCCTCTACCGGGAGCAACAACAAAAGAAACAGTTCAGGGAAAAACTCCAGGGCCTGGAGGAGGAGGAGAAATGCACACGCCACTTCTTCCGCAAGGCACGGTCAAAACACAAGCCTATCCTGTCCCTATACGACACCAATGGGGACACCGTGTCAGACAGAGGCAACATCCCGGGGGTGGCAAGAGAGTTCTACGAGAGTCTCTACAACATCAAGACAACCGACGAGACTCTCATGGCCACCTTCCTGGATGGTCTGGACCGGGTCCCCGAGGGTGGTGAGAGTGAGAACCCAGAGCTGACCACGGAGGAGCTCACCCGGGCCGTGCACTCCTTGAATACACACAAGGCCCCTGGACCGGATGGGATCCCAGCAGAGTTCTACAAGACTCTCTGGGATCTCCTCAAGGAGGACTTGGCGGAGGTCTTCAAAGCCGTCTACAGGGAAGGGAGGCTTGGAGAGTCAATGAGACAGAGTACGGTCACACTGATCCCCAAGAAAGGGGACCTCAAGGACCTCCGGAACTGGCGCCCCATCAATCTCCTCCCAGTGGACTATAAAATCATGACAAAAGCCCTCACCCAACGGTTTCAAACCCTCCTCCCCTCAGTTATAGCCCCTGACCAGACCTGTAGCGTCCCCGGTAGGTCCATCAACGACAACCTGCTCCTGGTGAGAGACCTCATCCTGCACTCCCAGGAGCGGAGGTCCCCTTTAGGCCTTCTCAGCCTGGATCAGGAGAAGGCCTTTGACAGGGTTAACCATGGTTTCCTGCAGAGGGTGCTGAGAGGCATGAACTTCCCCCAGCACCTGCTCAACTGGACCGAACTCTGCTACAACAACATCACGAGCAGAGTTCGGATCAACAACCAGTTGACAGACCCCTTCCCCATCAAAGCTGGAGTACGGCAGGGATGCCCCTTGGCCCCTCTGCTGTACGTCATCTACCTGGAGCCGTTCCTACGGAAGATCAGGAGCTCCCCCAACATCATGGGCTACCCTCTACCAGGGGCCCGGGGGGAGAGGCTCAAGGTGGTGGCGTACATGGACGACATTACCATCGTCGGCACGGATAGTCGCTCCATTTCCACAGCAACGAAAGTGGTGGAGGACTACTGTGCAGCCACGGGCGCCCTGATCAATAGGGGTAAGTGTGAGCTGTTTCTGTCGCAGCACTGGCAGGAGAACCTGGCAACCTCCTTCCCTGTAAAGACGGAAAACATTAAGCTGCTGGGGATCACCTACCAGAAAGATGGAGGAGCCTCCGGCAGCTGGAAGGAGACCATCCGCCAGGTCCAAAAGAAGATCTGTGAGTGGAGTGCACGGCCTCTCACAATGACAGGCAAGATCCTGGTCCTGAAGGCTATTGTTCTTCCCATTCTCCTTTACCTGGGCAGGGTGTTTCCCCCAGACAGAGCAGTATCCAAAACCATCGAAAGGATCATGTTTACCTTTGTCTGGGGGAGCCAGATGGAAAAACTAAAACGCACCACCCTGTACAAAACAGTGGAGAATGGGGGGAAAGGGGTCCCAGACATCCTAAACATCATTAGGGCACAGGGACTCTCCAACCTCATCAACAACATCAACAACAAAGATAGGAAAGCCAGGTTCTTTGAAATATACTATGCCACACCCATCCTCCGGACACTCAGGGTGACCGCATCAATAAATCACACTGTGCCCTACAGCTGGGACCCCCCTCCTGTCTACAAGATATGGAGGGACTTTGCCTTCAAGACAGGATTGTCCGCGGCTGGGCTGGCCTCATGGAAATACAAAGACATTATGACCTTCATAAGGTCGAAGGAAACCATTACTCACCCCAAGGCCAGCACAGCCGTGGACTCCAAACAGGTATGGAAAAACATTAATCATAAATGTACTAACAATAAACAAAAAGACATTGCCTGGATGGCTGCTCATGGTTGTCTCCCCACTAGGGAATTCTTGCATAGGCGGCACATCGCAACGACTGAGAAATGCCCCCACGGATGCACGGACACAGAACACATTAACCACCTGTTCTGTGAGTGCCCCGTGGCCAGGCGGGTCTGGGCCCTGTTTGTTCCCTCTGTCTCCCTAAACAGCCTGCTGACCCTGCCCCGCTTGACGGGCGAGAACATCCTGTATGGTCCTCCCGGGGGGTGCACAACCCCCCAACTACAACAAGAGTGGAGGATCATCAGCGCCGTCAAGCAGGTACTCTGGGAGACGAGGAACATCAGGGTCTATCAGAAACAGAGCGTCCACCTGACAACCCTGAGGAGGAGAATCACCCTCTGCCTCAGGGACCATGCTATTGTTGACTTCAAAAATAACCCGGATCAAGCAAGAGCGGTGTGGGGGGTGGAGAGATGGAAGGACGTCATCCTCTAAACCCCCCCCCATGCCGCGCCGCATCGACCAACCCCCCCCCACCCCGGGCCTACCTCACTACACCACCAGTTCCTGCACTATCACCTTCACCACCGTTCCAGCACAAGCCCTGGTCAGCAGTATCACCATCACAAGGACCAGGAGAGGAGCAGCGCACAACACCAACAGGGAAGTTTACTGCACCTTCCACCACCTACACATGTACACAGCACTGACCCACTTCCTACCCTCACCAGAATATCACCACACACAACCCACAGCCGAACCAGCCGTCTCTGCCAGCACCACCAGCACCAGGATGACCAACACCACTGGGTCACAGGGAAGTACAGATCACCCGCCTGACACCAAAATGCACACTACACAAACCATGCACACCTCCCTTCTCTCACTCCTGTATCTTTTCAGGCACATGTCATATCCAGCTCTGACACCTACCCAGGCTTCCAGACCCAGGAGCAGAGACCGGCGGGAACCACCACGTCACCCCAGCACCAACCCCAGGTTCCAACTCAGCGACCCCAAACCCCCTGTTCCGGGCCACCCCCCCCCAACTCCAGGCCCCCAGCTACAGGCCCAGTCCCCTACCCGCCAACCCCCAACCCCCAGCCCGGAACAAGCTGAGAAGAGCCAGGGAGCTTTTTCCCTGGATAAGCTGTGTACAGGTTTTTCGCCTCTGCTTGCCTGCCATGCGCCGAGCTCTCTGGGCCTCTCCTCGGGGGCCTCCGGTCGGCCTGCGTGCTCGACCTGCTCCGCCGCTGGGGCGCCTGGTCCGGCTAGCCTCGTGAAGGGCTACAGGAGTCTGAGCCTGGTGGGCTGGGCCGGATGCGCCGGTGGTGGGGCGGGTCGGGTGAGTCGGGTGTGTGGGGTCCCTCGGGGGAGGGAGGTGGGGGAGCCACGGCTTTGCACTGGTGGGCAAACTGGATAGTAGTCGCTCTACAACTAGAGGGCTGCAGGGGAATTTTTTTCCCGGATGCACAGCGAACAGGTTTTTTACCCCTGCCTCCTACCGACACTGGAACCTGGACACTGAACACTGAACACTGAACATTACACTACACTGGACAATACACTGAACACTGAGCACTTTAGTTAGTTTAATGTTGGTTGTTGTTGAATGTAATGTCTTAAATGTCTGATTGTTTGATTAATTGATTGTATACACGGTGTTGCGTTTTTATAAAAACCAATAAAAAACACCTTTAATGAACAGTATTACAGTAGTGAACCTGTTCTGTGAGTGCTCCGTGGCCAGGCGGGTCTGGGCCCTGTTTGTTCCCTCTGTCTCCCTAAACAGCCTGCTGACCCTGCCCCGCTTGACGAGCGAGAACATCCTGTATGGTCCTCCCGGGGGGTGCACAACCCCCCAACTACAACAACAGTGGAGGATCATCAGCGCCGTCAAGCAGGTACTCTGGGAGACGAGGAACATCAGGGTCTATCAGAAACAGAGCGTCCACCTGACAACCCTGAGGAGGAGAATCACCCTCTGCCTCAGGGACCATGCCATTGTTGACTTTAAAAATAACCCGGATCAAGCAAGAGCGGTGTGGGGGGTGGAGAGATGGAAGGACGTCATCCTCTAAACCCCCCCCCATGCCGCGCCGCATCGACCAACCCCCCCCCACCCCGGGCCTACCTCACTACACCACCAGTTCCTGCACTATCACCTTCACCACCGTTCCAGCACAAGCCCTGGTCAGCAGTATCACCATCACAAGGACCAGGAGAGGAGCAGCGCACAACACCAACAGGGAAGTTTACTGCACCTTCCACCACCTACACATGTACACAGCACTGACCCACTTCCTACCCTCACCAGAATATCACCACACACAACCCACAGCCGAACCAGCCGTCTCTGCCAGCACCACCAGCACCAGGATGACCAACACCACTGGGTCACAGGGAAGTACTGATCACCCGCCTGACACCAAAATGCACACTACACAAACCATGCACACCTCCCTTCTCTCACTCCTGTATCTTTTCAGGCACATGTCATATCCAGCTCTGACACCTACCCAGGCTTCCAGACCCAGGAGCAGAGACCGGCGGGAACCACCACGTCACCCCAGCACCAACCCCAGGTTCCAACTCAGCGACCCCAAACCCCCTGTTCCGGGCCCCCCCCCCCCAACTCCAGGCCCCCAGCTACAGGCCCAGTCCCCTACCCGCCAACCCCCAACCCCCAGCCCGGAACAAGCTGAGAAGAGCCAGGGAGCTTTTTCCCTGGATAAGCTGTGTACAGGTTTTTCGCCTCTGCTTGCCTGCCATGCGCCGAGCTCTCTGGGCCTCTCCTCAGGGGCCTCCGGTCGGCCTGCGTGCTCGATCTGCTCCGCCGCTGGGGCGCCTGGTCCGGCTAGCCTCGTGAAGGGCTACAGGAGTCTGAGCCTGGTGGGCTGGGCCGGATGCGCCGGTGGTGGGGCGGGTCGGGTGAGTCGGGTGTGTGGGGTCCCTCGGGGGAGGGAGGTGGGGGAGCCACGGCTTTGCACTGGTGGGCAAACTGGATAGTAGTCGCTCTACAACTAGAGGGCTGCAGGGGAATTTTTTTCCCGGATGCACAGCGAACAGGTTTTTTACCCCTGCCTCCTACCGACACTGGAACCTGGACACTGAACACTGAACACTGAACATTACACTACACTGGACAATACACTGAACACTGAGCACTTTAGTTAGTTTAATGTTGGTTGTTGTTGAATGTAATGTCTTAAATGTCTGATTGTTTGATTAATTGATTGTATATACGGTGTTGTGTTTTTATAAAAACCAATAAAAAACACCTTTAATGAACAGTATGGCCCGAGAACTGGCTGAGACCAAACAACACCTTGCCACCCTCTACCGGGAGCAACAACAAAAGAAACAGTTCAGGGAAAAACTCCAGGGCCTGGAGGAGGAGGAGAAATGCACACGCCACTTCTTCCGCAAGGCACGGTCAAAACACAAGCCTATCCTGTCCCTATACGACACCAATGGGGACACCGTGTCAGACAGAGGCAACATCCCGGGGGTGGCAAGAGAGTTCTACGAGAGTCTCTACAACATCAAGACAACCGACGAGACTCTCATGGCCACCTTCCTGGATGGTCTGGACCGGGTCCCCGAGGGTGGTGAGAGTGAGAACCCAGAGCTGACCACGGAGGAGCTCACCCGGGCCGTGCACTCCTTGAATACACACAAGGCCCCTGGACCGGATGGGATCCCAGCAGAGTTCTACAAGACTCTCTGGGATCTCCTCAAGGAGGACTTGGCGGAGGTCTTCAAAGCCGTCTACAGGGAAGGGAGGCTTGGAGAGTCAATGAGACAGAGTACGGTCACACTGATCCCCAAGAAAGGGGACCTCAAGGACCTCCGGAACTGGCGCCCCATCAATCTCCTCCCAGTGGACTATAAAATCATGACAAAAGCCCTCACCCAACGGTTTCAAACCCTCCTCCCCTCAGTTATAGCCCCTGACCAGACCTGTAGCGTCCCCGGTAGGTCCATCAACGACAACCTGCTCCTGGTGAGAGACCTCATCCTGCACTCCCAGGAGCGGAGGTCCCCTTTAGGCCTTCTCAGCCTGGATCAGGAGAAGGCCTTTGACAGGGTTAACCATGGTTTCCTGCAGAGGGTGCTGAGAGGCATGAACTTCCCCCAGCACCTGCTCAACTGGACCGAACTCTGCTACAACAACATCACGAGCAGAGTTCGGATCAACAACCAGTTGACAGACCCCTTCCCCATCAAAGCTGGAGTACGGCAGGGATGCCCCTTGGCCCCTCTACTGTACGTCATCTACCTGGAGCCGTTCCTACGGAAGATCAGGAGCTCCCCCAACATCATGGGCTACCCTCTACCAGGGGCCCGGGGGGAGAGGCTCAAGGTGGTGGCGTACATGGACGACATTACCATCGTCGGCACGGATAGTCGCTCCATTTCCACAGCAACGAAAGTGGTGGAGGACTACTGTGCAGCCACGGGCGCCCTGATCAATAGGGGTAAGTGTGAGCTGTTTCTGTCGCAGCACTGGCAGGAGAACCTGGCAACCTCCTTCCCTGTAAAGACGGAAAACATTAAGCTGCTGGGGATCACCTACCAGAAAGATGGAGGAGCCTCCGGCAGCTGGAAGGAGACCATCCGCCAGGTCCAAAAGAAGATCTGTGAGTGGAGTGCACGGCCTCTCACAATGACAGGCAAGATCCTGGTCCTGAAGGCTATTGTTCTTCCCATTCTCCTTTACCTGGGCAGGGTGTTTCCCCCAGACAGAGCAGTATCCAAAACCATCGAAAGGATCATGTTTACCTTTGTCTGGGGGAGCCAGATGGAAAAACTAAAACGCACCACCCTGTACAAAACAGTGGAGAATGGGGGGAAAGGGGTCCCAGACATCCTAAACATCATTAGGGCACAGGGACTCTCCAACCTCATCAACAACATCAACAACAAAGATAGGAAAGCCAGGTTCTTTGAAATATACTATGCCACACCCATCCTCCGGACACTCAGGGTGACCGCATCAATAAATCACACTGTGCCCTACAGCTGGGACCCCCCTCCTGTCTACAAGATATGGAGGGACTTTGCCTTCAAGACAGGATTGTCCGCGGCTGGGCTGGCCTCATGGAAATACAAAGACATTATGACCTTCATAAGGTCGAAGGAAACCATTACTCACCCCAAGGCCAGCACAGCCGTGGACTCCAAACAGGTATGGAAAAACATTAATCATAAATGTACTAACAATAAACAAAAAGACATTGCCTGGATGGCTGCTCATGGTTGTCTCCCCACTAGGGAATTCTTGCATAGGCGGCACATCGCAACGACTGAGAAATGCCCCCACGGATGCACGGACACAGAACACATTAACCACCTGTTCTGTGAGTGCCCCGTGGCCAGGCGGGTCTGGGCCCTGTTTGTTCCCTCTGTCTCCCTAAACAGCCTGCTGACCCTGCCCCGCTTGACGGGCGAGAACATCCTGTATGGTCCTCCCGGGGGGTGCACAACCCCCCAACTACAACAAGAGTGGAGGATCATCAGCGCCGTCAAGCAGGTACTCTGGGAGACGAGGAACATCAGGGTCTATCAGAAACAGAGCGTCCACCTGACAACCCTGAGGAGGAGAATCACCCTCTGCCTCAGGGACCATGCTATTGTTGACTTTAAAAATAACCCGGATCAAGCAAGAGCGGTGTGGGGGGTGGAGAGATGGAAGGACGTCATCCTCTAAACCCCCCCCCATGCCGCGCCGCATCGACCAACCCCCCCCCACCCCGGGCCTACCTCACTACACCACCAGTTCCTGCACTATCACCTTCACCACCGTTCCAGCACAAGCCCTGGTCAGCAGTATCACCATCACAAGGACCAGGAGAGGAGCAGCGCACAACACCAACAGGGAAGTTTACTGCACCTTCCACCACCTACACATGTACACAGCACTGACCCACTTCCTACCCTCACCAGAATATCACCACACACAACCCACAGCCGAACCAGCCGTCTCTGCCAGCACCACCAGCACCAGGATGACCAACACCACTGGGTCACAGGGAAGTACAGATCACCCGCCTGACACCAAAATGCACACTACACAAACCATGCACACCTCCCTTCTCTCACTCCTGTATCTTTTCAGGCACATGTCATATCCAGCTCTGACACCTACCCAGGCTTCCAGACCCAGGAGCAGAGACCGGCGGGAACCACCACGTCACCCCAGCACCAACCCCAGGTTCCAACTCAGCGACCCCAAACCCCCTGTTCCGGGCCACCCCCCCCCAACTCCAGGCCCCCAGCTACAGGCCCAGTCCCCTACCCGCCAACCCCCAACCCCCAGCCCGGAACAAGCTGAGAAGAGCCAGGGAGCTTTTTCCCTGGATAAGCTGTGTACAGGTTTTTCGCCTCTGCTTGCCTGCCATGCGCCGAGCTCTCTGGGCCTCTCCTCAGGGGCCTCCGGTCGGCCTGCGTGCTCGATCTGCTCCGCCGCTGGGGCGCCTGGTCCGGCTAGCCTCGTGAAGGGCTACAGGAGTCTGAGCCTGGTGGGCTGGGCCGGATGCGCCGGTGGTGGGGCGGGTCGGGTGAGTCGGGTGTGTGGGGTCCCTCGGGGGAGGGAGGTGGGGGAGCCACGGCTTTGCACTGGTGGGCAAACTGGATAGTAGTCGCTCTACAACTAGAGGGCTGCAGGGGAATTTTTTTCCCGGATGCACAGCGAACAGGTTTTTTACCCCTGCCTCCTACCGACACTGGAACCTGGACACTGAACACTGAACACTGAACATTACACTACACTGGACAATACACTGAACACTGAGCACTTTAGTTAGTTTAATGTTGGTTGTTGTTGAATGTAATGTCTTAAATGTCTGATTGTTTGATTAATTGATTGTATACACGGTGTTGCGTTTTTATAAAAACCAATAAAAAACACCTTTAATGAACAGTAATCACACAACTCCCACGTTATATGAAAAAGACTTAGTAATTACCTTTAACAATAAAGTAAAAATAGCCTTGGACTCCCTGGCACCTACCAAACTAAAAAGGGTTGGAGCCAAGAGGAGATCACCATGGCGTAACAGTGAAATAAATCTCCTTAAGAGATCATGTAGGAAAGCTGAGCGCAGATGGAGAAAGAGCAAATTACAGGTTGATCAGAATATTTTTAAAGAACATCTATCTGCCTTTAACTTGGCAATGCGAAATGCTAGGAAAAATCACTTTTCAAATATATTATCTACAAACAAGAATAACCCCAGGGTCTTGTTCTCGACAATTGATTGCCTTGTAAACCCTGCTCCTAGAACACTAGACGGCGCAGCTGTCATGCCAAAAGCTGCTGCTGCCAAAAGCTGTAGGGCCATCAGCGGCCTAACGCGTCACGACCAGCTGGCACGCGTCACAACCAGCTGGCGACTGTGACGTCAGTCTAGTGTTTTTGAAACCTCCGTTTTGGCCGCCATTAGCGAAAAGCTGTAATTTGGCTCTACAAGTGTTTATGTCATTTTATGAAGTTTTAATATGTTTTCAGGCGAGAAAGTAAGCATATATATTCACAAAATGTATCCGGTTTATCAAAATAACCCGTTTATATATGAAAACACATGCTTTCACACGTAACTCGCTCCGCTAACGTAGTACGGAGTTGGCTAGTTAAAGCACATCAGAGCACAGAGCACCTCGGGTTGGGAGAGCCCTATAAGACCCGACTATCAAATAAAAGCAGAACGGAATAAACGTTATTAAATACAACGTTATAAAATGCAAGTGTGCACAGCACACACACACACACAGAGGAAATCGCGCAAATAAAGTTGCAAACGCAACTTGAGCCCTGGACTAAGCATCCTAAAACAATGCACAGCAATTCAACTTAATAAAAAAAATGCGCGTTTCGTTCAAGATCCATTAGAGTAGGACATGTACAGTTATGATAAGTACATGTAACTTTTGGACTAGTATAGTAGTTGATATTGTAATAAAACGTGCCAATGTCAGACGATGAACAAACACACCACGAGTCCACACTGATTCAGAAAACGGAATAAACTTTATATATAAATACACAACACTTCAGGGGGATAACGTTTGCAAAAGAACTGTACAGGTTACAATCAGGTATATAATAATAGTTAGGGAGTAACATATCATTCACAAATTCAACAATAATAGAACCAGTATACGTATGTTACACAGTCAACTGTTAAGTGGGACAATGACAATCAACGGCCTAATCTCATCTTAAACCTCACTAAAACTCTCAGGGTGGGTGTAGGATGGAAAGAGGAGAAGGCAGGGTAGGTGTAGGATGGAGAGAGGAGAAGGCAGGGTGGGTGTAGGATGGAGAGAGGAGAAGGCAGGGTGGGTGTAGGATGGAGAGAGAGAGAGGAGAAGGCAGGGTAGGTGTAGGATGGAGAGAGAGAGGAGAAGGCAGGGTAGGTGTAGGATGGAGAGAGAGAGAGGAGAAGGCAGGGAGGGTGTAGGATGGAGAGAGAGAGGAGAAGGCAGGGTAGGTGTAGGATGGAGAGAGAGAGAGGAGAAGGCAGGGTGGGTGTAGGATGGAGAGAGAGAGGAGAAGGCAGGGTAGGTGTAGGATGGAGAGAGAGAGGAGAAGGCAGGGTGGGTGTAGGATGGAGAGAGAGAGGAGAAGGCAGGGTGGGTGTAGGATGGAGAGAGAGAAGGCAGGGTAGGTGTAGGATGGAGAAAGGAGAAGGCAGGGTGGGTGTAGGATGGAGAGAGAGAGGAGAAGGCAGGGTGGGTGTAGGATGGAGAGAGAGAGGAGAAGGCAGGGTAGGTGTAGGATGGAGAGAGAGAAGGCAGGGTAGGTGTAGGATGGAGAGAGGAGAAGGCAGGGTGGGTGTAGGATGGAGAGAGAGAAGGCAGGGTGGGTGTAGGATGGAGAGAGGAGAAGGCAGGGTGGGTGTAGGATGGAGAGAGGAGAAGGCAGGGTAGGTGTAGGATGGAGAGAGAGGAGAAGGCAGGGTAGGTGTAGGATGGAGAGAGAGAGGAGAAGACAGGGTGGGTGTAGGATGGAGAGAGGAGAAGGCAGGGTAGGTGTAGGATGGAGAGAGAGAGGAGAAGGCAGGGTAGGTGTAGGATGGAGAGAGAGAGGAGAAGACAGGGTAGGTGTAGGATGGAGAGAGAGGAGAAGGCAGGGTGGGTGTAGGATGGAGAGATTCCGTTTTCTGAATCAGTGTGGACTCGTGGTGTGTTTGTTCATCGTCTGACATTGGCACGTTTTATTACAATATCAACTACTATACTAGTCCAAAAGTTACATGTACTTATCATAACTGTACATGTCCTACTCTAATGGATCTTGAACGAAACGCGATTTTTTAAAATTAAGTTGAATTGCTGTGCATTGTTTAAGGATGCTTAGTCCAGGGCTCAAGTTGCGTTTGCAACTTTATTTGCGCGATTTCCTCTGTGTGTGTGTGTGTGTGCTGTGCACACTTGCATTTTATAACGTTGTATTTAATAACGTTTATTCCGTTCTGCTTTTATTTGATAGTCGGGGTCTTATAGGGCTCTCCCAACCCGAGGTGCTCTGTGCTCTGATGTGCTTTAACTAGCCAACTCCGTACTACGTAAGCGGAGCGAGTTACGTGTGAAAGCATGTGTTTTAATATATAAACGGGTTATTTTGATAAACCGGATACATTTTGTGAATATATATGCTTACTTTCTCGCCTGAAAACATATTAAAACTTCATAAAATGACATATTAACACTTGTAGAGCCAAATTACAGCTTTTCGCTAATGGCGGCCAAAACAGAGGTTTCAAAAACACTAGACTGACGTCACAGTCGCCAGCTGGTCGTGACGCGTGCCAGCTGGTCGTGACGCGTTAGGCCGCTGATGGCCCTGCAGCTTTTGGCAGCAGCAGCTTTTGGCATGACACAATCTCTGTCACCAAATGCGAGGAATTTGCAGCCCACTTCAGGGATAAGATAACAAATATTAGAATGTGTATTACTCAGGAAAGACTAGGTTTGTGTAACACTGTAGATCCGTCACCACAGAACATGACTATGAGCATGTTCACCATGATTAGTACTGAAACTAGTGATGGCGAGATGAAGCTTGTTGAACTGTTGAAGCTTTCCATCCAATTGCGTCACACATGGACCGAAGCTTCGTGTTGCTTCATTTGCTCTACTGCGCCATCAAGTGGACAATAAATGTCTAGCAGGCAGAGTGATAATGACACCGTGGCTTTGGTGTGTGAAGCTTTGAATTGAATAAATGTGCTTGTGTTACTAGGAACAACATCCTACATCTGATCAAAAAGAAAAGAAAACTACGCAGACACTACTTCAAACACAGATCACCCGACACCAAAGCAGAAATAAACAGGCTCCAGAACCAAATCAGACAGCAGCTCACCCTACGCAAACAGGAAAAATGGAAGTCATTCTACAAAAAACTGGACAATGATTACAAAACCAACCCACGTAGTTTCTGGCAAAAAATAAAAAACATGAATGGCTCACAAAGCCAAAACAATATACCAACTCTAATCACATCAAGACCAAATCATCGACAGCAATCAAGAAAAAGCAAATATATTCAGAAACCACCTCCAAAATATCCACACATGTCCCTCAGCTCCACACTTCAACCAGGACTGGAAAGAAACTGTTGACAAGGCCACAACCAATTCCTCTCCACCTCTCATCCCAGCAGCTGACCACCCACTGCCCTCCTCAAAAAAATAAAAAATAAAGCACCAGGAGAAGACAATATTGACACCATCCTGATCAAACAAGCACCTGATATTTACCTGAACCTGCTCTCCCTCCTCTTCACTACCTGTCTCACCACCGGGCACTTCCCCTTACCCTGGAAAACAGCCACAGTCATAATGATTCACAAACCAGGTAAAGACCCCAAAACCCCCACCAGCTACAGACCCATCAGCCTCCTCAGTCACATCGGGAAACTGTTTGAACGCACCATCACTGCACGCCTCACATTGCACATAGAGCACACGGGACTCCTGGGCATTCACCAAGCTGGCTTCCGCAAAAACAGATCCACCACTGACAATATCCTCCGGCTGTCAGAAGCAATCACCCGCAGTTTCACCAAAAAAGAATTCACCATGGCAATATTTTTCGATGTAGAAAAGGCATTTGACAAAATGTGGCACAACGGATTACTCTTCAAACTCCAAGACAATAAATTCAAACTACCACTTCCCATCTTCAACATAATATCAAGCTTTCTTCATAATCGTCAAATCAAGGTCAAAGTCAACACGTCCCTCTCCACCCCTTTCACTCCTGAAGCCGGTGTTCCACAAGGTGCAGTCCTCAGTCCCCTCCTTTTCCTCGTCTACATCTCAGACATCTACTACCCCCCACCCACCATTGGACATGTTTCACAATTTGCCGACGACCTCTGATACTGGACTCATTCAAAATCCATTCCACTTGCTGCCAAAAAACTCCAATCATGCATCACTACAATAGAAACCTGGTCCAACACCTGGAGAATCAAACTCAACCCCACCAAAACACAGCTCATATTATTCACCAAAACCCCCCATCTCAAACATGTCGTCCACCTCACCCTCTATAACACCCCCATCACCCTGGCCAAAGAGGCAAAGTTCTTAGGAGTCACTTTTCAAAGAAACATGTCATGGACCACTCACATCAATAACCTGGAAAAACAAGGAAATCAAAGACTCAACCACCTCAAAGCACTCAGCGGATACAAACACGGAGCATCACCAGAAATCATCCTCAAAGTTTACCAATCATACATCAGATCACTATTCGAATATGCAGCACCAGCCGGACCACAGCTTCACAACACCAGTTCAACAGACTCCAAACCATCCAAAACAAGGCAATAAAAATGGCATACAGACTCCCGATGTACATCAGCACTCAATACATCCACAGCATGTCCGGACTCCAAACCATCAAACAAAGAAACACCATTCTCACTCAGAAATATATCCAACGAGCAATCAACAATCCATCACTGACGCAGTTAATTCAAGAAGCGCAATGGACCACCGGAACACCTCTCTCCATAATCCTGCAAAACAATCCACCATAACCATCAACATCCTGACTGACAATATGATTTTATGATTTTATATTTTTATTTCATTTACTAGATAATAACCTCCATGCATCCACCCATAAGCACTATTGAGCACTGTTGGCCTTTTTCCTGTTGTCTATCTTCTATTTTATTGTTTTATCCTCACTATTCTTCTCTTATTCTTTTATTCTTGTATTCTTCTATCTTCTATTAAGAGAGAAAAAAAAAAACTCCTATGGAAGCCATTGGCTCCTCTACCGCTCCTCCCCTCCATCTACCATTGGCTCAGCTACCGCTCCTCCCCTCCATCTACACCTCCACATCCAAGCAAAACGATGGATAGAAAAGGGCACAACAAGCCCTGAGCTGTCCAATCATGAACAAGAACTATTTAAAAATAACAATTTCTCCACAGTGCTGGGCTTCAGGCGGTTTCTTTTTTTTGAGACGATTTCACCTGCTTTTGAAAATATCCTTTCACAGGGCACAGATGAAGCTGGGGTACATAGAAAATTAACGGCAAGTTTATACAAATTAGGATACACATTTTTGTGTTCTTCCCAATACTGTAGGGGGTTCTGCATCCTTTCGATGTTTGGTTCAGCCAGGTAGGTATGGACCTCCACTGTTGCGTCTGCAGTTTCATTTTGGGTCCTCGCCTGCAGGACTGTGGTGCTCACATACACACCTGCCTTGTGGGGAGAACATAGGTAGGGTTAAAAGCTTTAACAAGCTTTCTGAACCCTTTGTCCTCCACAATGGTGAAGGGCTGGCAATCCTCAATCACCATATTGACCAAGGCCTCATCCACATCATTCTTCAGTGCTCATGAAAAAAAATGCAGTATTCAATTGCAGATGTCATTCATTAGTCATATTTAAAATATAAATTAATGTTGTCTAATAAAAACGTACCCTGTAATTTTATGTTTGTATGCTGTCTTATCATTGCATCCTAAAAAGGCTTACCTGAGCTTGGTCCACCTTGGTTGGTCTCCTTGTTCTCATGCAGGGCTCTATAATGCCTCAGCATAGATGAAGTGTTATTGCTGTATCCAAGTTCTTTTGAACACACCAGACACTTCACCTTTTACAATAGCAGAAATTAGAAGAAAGACATTAGAACAAGGGACGATACACTGTGTTGTCACATTTATTTACAGTATAGTACACTAGTTATTATTTATTACTATGTGCATAGTGCATACCTTATTAGGAGAGATCAGCTCAAAATGTTCCCAGACAGGGGAATATCGCCTCTTTCTCGCTGGTTCCATCGCAAAAAAAAAAAGAAGCTCCAAAAGATTGCAAACAAACAAACTATAAAGTCGCAAGTCAACAAACTGTGAGGGGGAATCCATTGCGTTTACCTGTCCCTTTTATGTTTCGAGTCTCGCGCCAAATCCGAGCCACTTCCCGAATCGGTCACGTGGTACGGCAGGCGAAGCTTCGCTCTTACCATACGTCATCAACACATGCCTCGATACGCGCTTCACAGAAATCTGCCTCTGTTACTCGACACACGCTACGAAGCGTCGGCTTCATCTCGCCATCACTAGTAGTGATGGCGAGATGAAGCTTCTTGAACTGTTGAAGCTTTCCATCAAATTGCGTCACACATGGACCGAAGCTTCGTGTTGCTTCATTTGCTCTACTGCGCCATCAACTGGACAATAAATGTCCAGCAGGCAGAGTGATGACACCGTGGCTTTGGTGTGTAAGCTTTGAATTGAATAAATGTGCTTGTGTTACTAGGAACAACAACATTTTATTCATTTATTCATTTTTATTTAAAAATAACAATTTCTCCACAGTGCTGGGCTTCAGGCGGTTTCTTTTTTTTGAGACGATTTCACCTGCTTTTGAAAATATCCTTTCACAGGGCACAGATGAAGCTGGGGTACATAGATAATTAACGGCAAGTTTATACAAATTAGGATACACATTTTTGTGTTCTTCCCAATACTGTAGGGGGTTCTGCATCCTTTCGATGTTTGGTTCAGCCAGGTAGGTATGGACCTCCACTGTTGCGTCTGCAGTTACATTTTGGGTGCTCGCCTGCAGGACTGTGGTGTCTAAACGACGCCACAGTTTGTTACCTAAAACAGACAAACAGGCTGTCAGTGTCAGTGAATATATACAATAAGACAATTAGAATGTATCCAGTATACTTGAGTCACAGGCTGCGAAGCTTCTGATATGGGGGGTTGTGATGACGAGGAGGAGGACGAGGAGGAGGAGTCTCGCGCCAAATCCGTTTTTTCTAAACACAGAAAAAGGCATGGTCTCGTCACTCTGTGTGACATGTATCGCAAAGGGTTTAAATGACTCGGGCAGTCCTTTCAATACCATAGCCACAAGTAGGCTATCACTCAAAGTCTCATCTGCATTCCTCAGTGCAGTTATTGCCCTTTCTGCACGAATGATATAGTCGGTCACTGTTTCACTGTTAGACTTTTGCAGTGTGGTCAACTCTGTATAGTTTCTGTAGCCGGAGATGGCCCATGAACTTTGTTTCCCACAGTTCGTACCTTTCCTCATCTCCGTCAAACGCTAGTCGAGACCAACGCGAACTTCTTTCCGATTGTCTCGCCATGGTAGCACTCTGGGCCCATAACCTGTTAAATGTTGGTTATTGCGTATTGGCTAAAACCAACGATCGGACTGCACACTGAACGGAGGAATCATACGCTGTCAGACAGGATTCATGTTATCAAGGAAGCAACTTTTATTGTGGGAATCGTCACATATATAGGATCAGCTGGCTCAATCATTCATGTCACACAGCTGGTGTCAATCAATCAATTATGCCCCACTCACACTGGGATAGGGATGACTGGAGAGCACACTCATGTCAACAGGGAGACATTGGACATTATAGAACTAGGATCACTAGGCCATTACACCATACTCGTGTTTTGAGATTTGTGTTGACAGGAAAATGGACCCGGGTGCTGATGAGGCACTGTCAGCTCCCAGTAGCACCTAGAGCAGTACTGGAACCGGTACAAGGGTGTACCAGGACCACCATCAGGTTGTATTGCTGTCATCTTTATTGTCTTTATTGTGTTGTTGCATCATAACTGTGCTTAAGATTCTCTTTTGGCAGGACCTGTGACCATGCTGGATGCAGAACGATGCAGATATAACACTAAATTTATGGACAGTGTGTACGCCGATAATATGCAAGGAACTTTTCCTGGATACATGGTGTACAGGTTTTTTGCCCTTGCTTGCTTGCTTTGTGCCAGTGGTCCTTGGCTTCCCCTTGGGGCCCCCCGGCTGCCCCGTGCCTGGTCTGTTCCGCCGCCCGGGCACCTGCTTGGCCGTCCTTGTGCGGGGCCTCTTTGGTCTGTGCTTGCTTGGCTGGGCCGGGTGTGCAGGTGGTGGGGCGGGCTGGGTGTGTGGGGCGGCGGGGGCTCCCCGGGGGGGGGGGGGGGCAACCGCTGGGTACTGGTAGGCAAACTGGCTAGTAGTCGCTCTATGTGTAGAGGGCTGCAAGGGAATTTTCCTGGCTACATAGTGTACAGGTTTTTACTTTTGCCTGCTCGCGGCTTTGTCAGTATTGATTGATTGATTGACTGATTGACTGAAAATGTTCATTGTGTGAAGCGCATTGAGTTGCATCTTGTAAGAAATGCGCTATACAAATAAAATTGTATTCGATTTGATTTGAATGAATGAAATCAAAAATAAGCATAAGATAGACATGTATTCACTATTGTTGGAGAAAATAGGTTTGCTGTATGGTCAATTAAAAGATCTTAGTGTGGACATTGTTGAGAATATTGAGTGTAGAACTTTGTTTGCCTGACTGGCCATCGGATTTGAGATCCTAATATCTAAAAAGCAATACTGTTTTCTTATTTTATCGGATTAAAGTAGCAAAGACCACACACTTCCAATGACCGCCAGTCAAACTGCGAACACTTCTACCACGCATAAGGGGGCGTGGTCATTCAGATGACAGGGAGATGATGACGTATGACTGCTCAGATGAATGATTTGTTTTGAACAAGTTATCAGGGGAGAGCGCGAACGCGGTCCCCCACTACCAAAAATTATGCAATCGAATTCGAACGGGTCAGAACAGCATAGGCTGAGCCTCGCCATAGGTGAACCACCTACTTGATCATGGTGTCACCCTTGCATTCTCGATAAAGTGTCACACTTGCCAGGTAAGGACCTGACTCTACTGCATAAGCTTCTAAACCACGGTGCGTTCACTGTAATAACTGAGAATAGCTCTTGCAATTGAAGGGTATATCAAAAAGATATGGTGAGACACCAGGCTGCAATGCCGCCATCGAACACAGGGAGAGCGGGGCTGTTCTATACTTCTTTGGCGCTTTTCCATTTGTCGGCTCGGGTCAGCACGGCACGGCACGGCATGGCACGGTAAAATAGTTCTTGTTCGGGATGGGTAGCGAAAGTTGGGGAAAGGTACTTTTTTGCCAGGCTGCATGTGTGACGCTGCACACCGTTGATTGGTCAATGGAAATCGTCATCCCATGTTCATAGATTTCTTCTCTAACCGCCATCTTTAAATACCACAACAGATTTCGCTCTAGGAAAATGTCACTTACTGTTTCTGTAATAACTTATTAATAAAGATTAGAATAATTATGCTAACCATCGTATTATCTTAGTTTAATGTCATTTCAATGCATCACAGAACTTTTATTTACAACAAGCATAACAAAAAAATCGCTATTATGGCGATGTCCTGTGCCTATGCTGTTCCTCAGTCCAGCGGCAGTCAAATGCTGGTAGATTCACGTCTTGCTCCCTTTAACACATGTCGGCGTTTCCCTGGTTGCGAGATCTAAACTACTAGAACTGAAAGCGGGAGGTAACAGGCACATAACATCCATATGCTGTATATATAAATAAATATATTTGACTACCAGCAAGACACCGGAGCACTCGTATCCATAACAAATGCGGCGATTGTATGAGCCCCGCGTCAGTCAGCCTAGATAGGACTTTCCGTTCAATGGGGGAAGCATGATACTCGCGAGTTCATCTCGCTTTTCCCCCCGTTGATGTATTAAACAATCTAAGCAATCTAATCAGAGCAGTTGTTATTGTGTAATATTATTGATGGATGTGCCATTTTTGATGGAGAGCAGTGAGCGGATGACTTGATGTGAGCATGTATTTGACTAATGCCGATAGATTCGCGTCTTGCTCCGAAACCGGAGCTGTCTACAGCGGATTCTACAGCGTTCCTTCAAACTACCGTAATTCATGAACTATATGCCCAATCTAAAAAATTCAAACAGTTTCTGAAAGCAGAGAAGTTGCACTTTTTGAACAGTTGAACTTTTTTAGGCTTATTACGGTAGTTCACCAACAAAAAAAGCACAGTGCTCAACGTGTCAGGAGGAATACAAATAGAATCGTGTTAGCATTTCATGTCGGCATTTCCCTGGTTGCGAGATCTAAACTAGTCTACTAGAACTGAAAGCGGCAAGTAACAGGCACTTAACGTTACATGTTGTAAGGCTGATCTGTGCACGATAGTGCTGCATTTTGACATAATTCTTATCGCATTTCCCCCACGCTGATCGGTATAGCGGGGGGGGGATCTTATGACACGTAACTCAGTATAATGGAAAAGCGTTTCTGAAAGTACGGCACGGCACGGCACGGCACGGCTCGGATACAAATGCGGCCCGGTTCGGGTCGGTAGTGGAAAAGCGCCAATTGACGGTGTTTTTATTTGGTTCCAAGAAATTCAACACCAATACCCCCCACATCCACATTTCCACTCCCATTGGGCTGAACACTGAGTTGTGATAGAATGGGAGAGAGAGAAAGAGACAACTTGCTTCCTTTATTCTACCCATCATTGGTTTGTGAAGCATTTTTACATTCTATACAAACTCTCATTAAATTAAATGTTTTAATAAATACATTTTGCCCAGAGTCAACATGCTGTGATAACAAACATGTTTCCGCTGAGTAGTCAATCATGATTTATTTTGAAGACTTTATCAGGGGAGAGTGCAAACGCAGTCCCCCACTAACAGAATTTATGCAATCGAGATTCCCACATTTGGGGAATTTGCAGGTAAGATAGAAAGAGTTGAATTTTAAACATAGTCCCCCCATTTCAGGGCACCAAAAGTAATGAGACATGACAGGTGTTTTGGGTGCTTCATGTGTTCGTTACATCCTTTTTGCAGGCATAAGAGAGCTGTCAATTGATTCTAGATTGCTTAGATATTGTTGTGTATTAATCATAAATAACTGAAATTTCATAAAATAAACATGTGAAAGGAATAGATCTGGGTGATAAAACATGTAACTTTACTAATGGATGTTATCAGCATGGACTTAGTCAAGATGTTTGCCAACACCATTGAAGGGGAGGTGTCATCATACAAGGTAGCAAGCAGCATTCCACTGGATGGTGAGCCACTGGCATGGTGGAAAAGGAATGAGGATAAATACTCTCACATTGCCATGATGGCAAGACGCTACCTGGCTGTGCCGGCTACTTCAGTTCCTAGCGAGAGGGTGTTCTCCACAGCAGGAGACATGTGACTGACAGGTCTGCCCTCTCCCCAGACAACCTGGACATCCTCATCCTTTTGAACATGAATAAGACGTTATAAGCTTGAGGCTGCTTTGCTTTGTTTACTTTTTTTTCTCTTCCTTTTTTTCATAATGTAGGCATTTCATTCATCTTTCATGTTTCTGCTTTTTCTCCAGGTTTTGGGATTGTCCGGAGGAGGAGAAAGATGGGGACCACGGCACCGAGGGAACCGTCGTCGTGGGCCTGATAGAGGAGAATGTTTTCACAGAGGGTGAGCTATCTGTTACACGTGTCATGTTTAAATAAACATTGTAAGTTAGAAATGGATGTAATGAAAATCAAATGGATTATCATCGCTTGTCTCGGTTGTTCCTGCTGGTTTTGGTTGTTGCTATACTGACACACATGACATACGTAATGTGAACATGAACTATTTTTCTCCAGTTTGCCTTGTCATGTTATCATATTATCATTCATTAGCTACATGTTTGCTGTGCCCATTTCCCCCATATCCCAGAGCCTGCCCCCATGGCCCTGGAAGAGGAACATCTGAGGACATCGACGACCAGGAGGACAACGACCAAGGAAACCGTGGGCCCGAACCAGGAGATCTTCGCTGAGGGTAAGTCATTTTATTTTATTTTATTTGTTTTATACTGTAACTAAAGTTAGCTAGGTAGTTCAAGCTGGATGTAGTGCAAAGCTAATGCAACATTTACTTAGCATTGCTAAGTTGTGTTGTTTATTGACTGTTGCTACAAAGTTATAACTTAATAGCTAACTATTTCATATAGTATATAATGTGGGTACACCATTTGGCCCTATTCCAGAGCCTGCCCACCAGACACAGATCATTGTTGAGGTGAGATTGTGAGATAGACAGACAATGCCTATATTAATGTTGATTACTGCCAATTTATGTTGCCTTGTATAAAAGTATACTAAATTAGTGATTCGATTAAAGTTTCAACATTTTAAAGCTTTAAAATGTTATTTTTGGAAGCAAAAACGTGTTACCAGGTTATGGTAAAAAAAATACTTTCCACTACTTGGATTTCTTAAGACTTTTTATATGCAATATATAGGAGGCATTTATATTTATATATTCGATACATTGTAAGACAAGTCATCAACGATACATCACAATATGTGACAGGGTTTGATTAATAGGTCCCCATCTCGGCAATTGTGAAACCTCACAATCGAGCCAAACAAGTCTTGTTGTGAAAAAATGTGTTTTCCGGTTTTTGGCATAGGACGACAAACAAAGCGATGAAGAACCCACTCTATGTCATATCCAACAGTTTTACATTCACTAAATACCTACATTTAGTTAGCAAAGTCGGGTGGGGGGTATTATTCCTATTAGTGTGGCAGTGTGTGTAGCCACGCCCACCCCAGCTGTATGTAAAGAGCCATGTGTGTGCGTCTGGACCTGTTGACAAATTTACAAGATGGAGCTGAAGCTGAACCTCTCGCTAATGCTATCAACAGAATTTCAAAAGCAGGCAGAAATATCGACAGTGGGCAATTAATGAAGTCCTTCATATTGGACTATACATAACGGGAACTCCGAACTCCGAATCTGACGATGACAGATGACAACGGAATTTCAGACATTGATCTCCACATCAGTTCACTATTCTTGGGACAGTCGTCTGCACAGACCTTCTGCTGTGTTCTTGGGTAAGTTTTAGTGAGTTACATGTGTTGTTTACTAGGATTTAGTATTGTTTACTTAGGATAGCCAAACAGTTAGTTGATGTTTTGTGAGTAAGGTAGATAGCCCTGTTGTTAGCATCAGTTATCAGACCACTGAAACTGCTCACCACAATTATGCCACCCCTCTACAAAACTAATGAGATGGTGGGAGGAAGAAATACGTTGTCAAAGATAAAACATAATAAATACATTTGTTGGAGACCTACTAAACATGCAACATAGTGTAATATGTTTCATGCACCATTTGACTGCCATCATACAAAATAAAGTGCCAAAAGGCCGAACTGCGCAGAAAGCTGGAGTTAAAATTTGGAAAGGAAGGACTATAGATATCTATTGTATCTATGTGAAGACTGATGTACATGTCCTATTTAGAAAAGAGGCTACAGAGCAGCCAGCAGTATATCTGGGGGGGGGACTTTTATTCAGAAGTATTTTGGGGGGGGACTTTTATTCAGAAATATATTTTTTCTGACTTTTATTCAGAAATTTAAATAATTCATACTTTTATTCTGAAATATTTTTGGGGGGACTTTTATTCTGATTTTCTTTTCGGGGGACTTATGAATGATTTGTTTTGAACAAGTTATCAGGGGAGAGCGCGAACGCAGTCCCCCAATACCAGAAATTATGCAATCGAGATTCCCCCATTTGAGGAATTCGAAGAAGAACTCGAGTCTACCGTGGTGCAAAGTCTATAGTCACTACGCCTTGTGATTGGCGGAGCGACCTTAGACTACCAATCAGATGGCAGAGATCGACCTTAGACTCCCAATCAGATGGCAGAGCCGACCTTAGACTCCCCAATCAGATGGCAGAGCCGACCTTAGACTCCCCAATCAGATACCGGTTTGACTGTTTGACTGAAGACAGTTACGCCTTCAGCACAGAGCGAGCTGAGCAGCAGAGCGATCAGACTCTAGCCTTCAAAACGAGTGAGTAACTAAGTAATTTTGATATAAATATTTAATATTTTAATAAGTCAAAGTATTTCTGTATAAATGAAGCAATGTCCTTCACGAAGCATGCTAGTTAGCGCGTTAGCTAGTTCTTTTCACTCCGAGCAGTGTCGACATCGATGGGGGTCTCCAATCGACTCCATTCAAAGTTATTTACAATCCCGCCCCTCTCCCCTGTCCGGACACATTTGAATTTTCACCGTAAGCCCCGTTAAAACAAAGTTATTAACCCGCAAAGAGTGTGCCCCGGGCACCGTCTTTGTCCGTGAATAACAAGGTGGTAAAAACACAAGACTATGCTGGCTCACTCCAGCATCGCTATACGGTCATTTTGAGCCATCAACCACCCCGCTGGCACCCCGGGAAGTAATGTTTCGAACCCCGAGAGCATGCATAAATGTCTATCCGAAAAGTCTACACTCTCCTCGGCCACTGCACGCGCCTCTCCTCAGTAACGTGGAGGAACGAAAAGCTTACAGCACCGTGTATTCGGCTCGGTTCTTTGTCGGTGTGAAAGCCCTATCCTATCCCTCTGCCTCTCCACTCAATTCATCCTTTATTCATTCATTCATGTATGAATCCACCCATTAGTCCATTATGGACAGTGTGCTAGTTATGGGTGATTGTCAAATGTTTCAGATTTACACATGATTGGTGAAGATGGTATATACTGTCTGTCAGACCATATATCTTTTTTTTTATTCTGGCCCAATATGATTTTCTCTCTCTCCTCCTCTCTCACCCTCATGTCTCTCTCTCCTCCTCTCTCACCCTCATGTCTCTCTCCTCCTCTCTCACTCTCATGTCTCTCTCCTCCTCTCTCACCCTCATGTCTCTCTCCTCCTCTCTCACCCTTATATCTCTCTCCTCCTCTCTCACCCTTATGTCTCTCTCCTCCTCTCTCACCCTTATGTCTCTCTCCTCCTCCTCTCTCTGGTAGTTCAAGGATGAGGTGGTGAAGGAGGTGGTGGAGAGGATGTGTAATGACTTCTCTGGCCAGTGCTGCACCCACAAAGCTGCAGCCACAAACAAAAAAAATTTGTGGAGACAACGCCAACCCAACTCAACCCAACCCTACTTGGTGAAGACAGGAACCACAGGCAACCGGTGAAAATCACAGGCATATGGGCTACCATGGGCCTCATTCATAGAACGTGCTTAGATCAAATTTTGATCTTACCCGTGTCGTACGTAGAAAACCAAGTCAACGTAGTGATTTATACAATTTCAACGTGAGTCAATTTGATCGTGGAAACGATCGTAGCTCGACGTCGAGTATTCAACTTGCTTACGCACATTACCTACTGGTTATGCGGAGTTATTACAGGCATGTGAGCCGCACTGGAAAAACGTTGCCTACTGTAATTCATGCGAAGTTTAAGTGGCTCGTAATAAAATTAACGATGTTGTTACCAGCCGAGAAAATGGGTTAAATTCAAGATTTAAAGGGAACTAATGTTTATGATTGTATTTCAGTCTTTCTTTATATCCCTCCGGAGCTGTCTATCTCTCTTCAACATGCCTATGCCTTGCCCGGCCACGCGCTAAATGATACTGGATTTCGAGTTGAGTCGGGATGAGGGGGAATGGCACCCCCCCTGAAATAAAAACAGTCCAAATCATCCCCCTTCTAAAACTGCCATCCCCCCTTTCCATCCCTTATGTCATTTTATCAATGAACGTGGTATTACTGCCCTCTCCCGCTTCCAGACGCACGCCTACCCTATAATATAGTATTAACGCCCTGTGATAGCGGCTCAAATAGCGTCTGAATGAAGCCAAGTGCTATAATATAATATAATACAGACAGTATATAATATTGTCAGTATTGTCTGTCTGTATTATATTATATTATAGCACTTGGCTTCATTCAGCCGCTATAATTGAGCCTCTATCACAGGGCGTTAATACAAACCTCATTCACCTGCGTTCAATTCCAAGTATGTTTGGTATTTATAGAAGGAAGCACGTACGCAACTTTAAACCATCTCAGCCCGTTTTATAAATAATGCTTACGTCCGTTTAGAAAAATGTGCTTACGTGAAAGTCAAAGATGACGTTCAAGTACTTTTTTATGAATGAGGCCCCATGTCAGGTAAAATAGTCTTACTGAAAGACCTTGTATAAAAAATATTGATGGGAATCTATAGCCTACCTTAATACTTGATGTCTTTTATTTTTAGAGAATCCACAGCTCCTGTTTGAAGGGACCGTGTTCCTGCCACTCCACAGAGAAGATCCCCTGACAGGCTGTGAAGAGTACAAGGAGGGAGCAAAGCTTCTCTTCCCACCCTCAGCCATCACTGACACCCTCCTGTTCCTACATCATAAATGTTTTTGGGAACCACGCCAACTTATTGGGATAGGTATGAAGTCAACTGCCACCAATGGGCAATACTGTGAAATTGTTGATAAAAGAGTAGTCCACAACATCAGGAACACATGCTACCTGAAGAATAGGTTTCTCCACTCTCATATGGAGTAACTCTCCCATGTCACACTGTGATGGTGGTCATTGTAGTCTGTCTGGGATGGAGGATGTCAGTGTAGTCTCTTTCAGAAGGACAGTTTAGTCTCTCTGTGGTGGAGGGGAATCTTGGGGGAGTTGTTACACAACACATTCTTGTTTATTTATTTATTTGTATTTTACATAATTAGAGTTAGTAGATTTGTGACAGCCCCCCAGTGTGTCTGAATTGGAGTCCTAGTATACTGTACTTCCAAATGGTTTAGCATGGGGGGTCAGGTTCAGTACTAGATTTGGGCCGAGGTCCAATAGTGTCCTACCTACAAAAGGTTTTGTACATATAATTGTGTTCATATAATAATGTTGTACACATAATCATTTTGTTCCTATTTATAATAGTTCCTGCAATTTCCTGTAAATGTCTTTATCAATTAGTAATCCACAGTATGATTATGTATTTGTGTATGTTGTTTTTTAAATAATAAAATGCTGAGACAATACTATGACATTCATTGTGTTCTTCATATTTACAAGACATCTCAAGACATCTTAAGACATCTTCATATTTCTAAGACATCTTCATATTTCCAAGACATCTCAAGCCATCTTAAGACATCTTCATATTTCCAAGACATCTTAAGACCCATGTCTATAGACACGTCCTTAGATGTGTATCAAGACGTCTTGACAAATGTGTCTTAAGATGTCTCGAGACAAGGTGATGGCTGGGTATGTAGTACAACGATATCAGACCTTTTTGCATAAATAGCAATAGAAATATTAAAGAACCAGCCTCAGAAATATTTAACTACTTTTCAGAAGAAGAACAGAACAGGAACAGGTACTTTATTTGTCTCACAGTGTGACACACACACACACACACGCATGCAAGTGTCCACCGAAGAAATGTGTCCTCTGCGTTTATCCCAGCCATCGGTCCTTCCCCTGAGGGCAGCCTGGAGCCATGGTCAGCCTTCAGCCTCCCAATAGTCATAAGGGCCTTAATAAAGATAGAAATGATAAATGTAAATAAATGGCATTTAGGAAAAGACAAAGCACTCTCACACAAGTATACTTTTGATAAAATAAACATGTGAATAAATGTAAATAAATGGCATTTAGGAAAAGACAAAGCACACTCACACAAGTATACTTTTGATAAAATAAGCTGTATTTCCATGCAGGAAAATCAGTCCAATAACATGTGAATAAATGTAAATAAATGGCATTTAGGAAAAGACAAAGCACAAGTATACTTTTGATCAAATAAGCTGTATTTCCAAGCAGGAAAATCAGTCCAATAACATCGCTAAGTCTGTTATTGTTATTGTTTGTTCCAGTGATTAAGCCATAGACGGCACTTAGTAACACATGGCTACTTGGTATGCAGGAGATCTCATCTGTCACTCACGGTCAATGTCGCCTCCCCTTTCTTCCTTGAACCTCCCACGTCAGGTGGTGCGACTGTCTATGGACTATTATCCAATCACGTCTTAAACAATTGCACTCCGACACGACGGAAGGGTGTATCATGCCGTATTTAAATACAATACAAACATCGGAATGCAATACACACATCGGAATGGAATACACGTGTAACACCAAATACAATGCAAAAATACGGAATGTTTGTGCCAAAATAAAAGCAATGTGTATTACATTTGAGCGCAGCGTATTCCATTCTAGCATGTGTATTGTATTTGGTCACGAGTGTATTCCATTCTGCATGTGTATTACATTTGAGCGCAGCGTATTCCATTCGGTCATGAGTGTATTCCATTCTAGTGTCGGATACTAATTTGCATTGTATTTGCAAGTGCCATAATACCTACATCGGAATGGAATACAATGCAAATTACACCGGATATCGAAAAGCAATGCAAATGAGTATCCGCCCATATGCAAATTAGTATCCGCCCATAGGTTCTGCCCTTTCCGGCCATAGGATTCGCGATGCCAACGATGACGACAGTTTCTGTAATAGCTTATTAATAAAGATTCGAAAAATTATGCTGACCATCGTATTATCTTAGTTTAATGTCATTTCAATGAATCATATAACTTTTATTTACAACAAGCACAACACAAAAATCGCTATAATGCACCGTCTTTGTCCGCGAATAACACCGGCTGTGGAGGTGGTACACACTTTGCTAACTTCACCATCTGTCTACGGTCATTTTGAGCCCTTAACCACCGCGCTGACACCCCGAGAAGTTATGCTTTTAACCGTAAACTCGATGAACCGGGAGTTGTCCAGTTGACAGCAGGGGAAGAGAATAATTCTACCCCGGAATTCCATTCAAATGCCCGCGTCAGTCAGCCTTTTCCGTAGAAATACATCGCTCCGTTATATATCTAACGTTACATGTTTTAAGGCTGATCTGTGCATGATAGTGCTGCATTATGTTGATCTATTTATATCGATCTATAAACGCGGAGATTGGAGCCCCAGACAGCGCTGCACTCGTATCTATCTTGAATGCCGATGCTGTGGTACTGTGCTGAATGAACCATTCGCTGACTGTCTTAATAAATCAAGTACAGAGATTCCAACCCGTGTTGAACATTCTATTTCCTTGTCAAATCGTGTATGCTGTCATTGCTGTGCACCATGAGATGACAACGCATTTAAGATCACAATCCTCAATAGATTGATTCCATCGTTTTACCGACAAGAAGATTCTACAATCTATCAGCCTTTCCGTAGAAATACATCGCTCCCTGTATAACGATATATATCTAACGTTACATGTTTTAATAGTAAGGGCATTTTACCAGATATTTGACCAATCTGCGAAGTAAATCGTTACCAATAAATTTCTTCACCAATGTGTTTCTAAAGGTGTGTAATAACATGTCCTAAAAGGTTGAAATTCAACTCCTGTGGGAAACCTCATAAAAAACTGCTCAAAGTTGGGGTACCGATAACCGATTTTCGAAAATTCGAAAATGCTTAAATTGGACTTGAGTAACTTTTGAGGGGTCAAACTAGGCATTTTTCATGATTCTGAGTTGATTGCAAGCATTTATTTGTCACCAAGAGCACTTCCTGGTGCAACCCCCAAACCCCCCCCACCCCCATTGGTGGTTGGCATTCAAAGTGAGGAAGTTTGGAGGTAACAGGTAACATTAGACAACATTAGACAGCACCAGCAGAGAGGCACTATCATGGGCATGGACACTTAGTCATAGGCCTCACTACATGTGGAACAATAGAACCAGGCTGCTTGAGCTACTCACACAGCCCAGCAGAGAGGCACTATCATGGGCATGGACACTTAGTCATAGGCCTCACTACATGTGGAACAATAGAACCAGGCTGCTTCAGCTACTCACTCAGCCCAGCAGAGAGACACTCTGCTGGGCAGTAACTTACCTGTTATGGAGGCCTAAAAAAAGGGAGATGAAAGTGAAGCTGAATAGCTTCACTCTCACCTCCCATTGTGGAAGAGATGTACCAACATGAGATGTACCAAGGACTACCAGAGGTGTTCAGCTAGACACACAGCCCAGAGACAACACACCTTCCATCGGTGCTGTGACTAGGCCTGTGGCCCTATGCTGGAGGTCACATGAGCTCCAGGGCCTAACTGCTACTATGTCAGTCCGATTAGGAGTGCTCTCACTGGGCCTAGCTGTCTACCATTCACCCCTCCTCTGGAGCTCTGACCTCCAGGGCCTAACTGCTACTCTGTCAGTCCGATTAGGAGTGCTCTCACTGGGCCTAGCTGTCTACCAGTCACCCCTCTTCTGGAGCTCTGACCTCCAGGTACTATGTGATACACTGCCAGTCCGATTAGGAGAGCCCTCACTGGGCCTAGCTGTCTACCAGTCACCCCTCTTCTGGAGCTATGACCTCCATGATAGTGCCTCTCTGCTGGGCTGTGTGAGTAGCTCAAGCAGCCTGGTTCTATTGTTCCACATGTAGTGAGGCCTATGACTAAGTGTCCATGCCCATGATAGTGCCTCTCTGCTGGGCTGTGTGAGTAGCTCAAGCAGCCTGGTTCTATTGTTCCACATGTAGTGAGGCCTATGACTAAGTGTCCATGCCCATGATAGTGCCTCTCTGCTGGGCTGTGTGAGTAGCTGAAGCAGCCTGGTTCTATTGTTCCACATGTAGTGAGGCCTATGACTAAGTGTCCATGCCCATGATAGTGCCTCTCTGCTGGTGCTGTCTAATGTTGTCTAATGTTACCTGTTACCTCCAAACTTCCTCACTTTGAATGCCAACCACCAATGGGGGTGGGGGGGGTTTGGGGGTTGCACCAGGAAGTGCTCTTGGTGACAAATAAATGCTTGCAATCAACTCAGAATCATGAAAAATGCCTAGTTTGACCCCTTAAAAGTTACTCAAGTCCAATTTAAGCATTTTCGAATTTTCGAAAATCGGTTATCGGTACCCCAACTTTGAGCAGTTTTTTATGAGGTTTCCCACAGGAGTTGAATTTCAACCTTTTAGGACATGTTATTACACACCTTTAGAAACACATTGGTGAAGAAATTTATTGGTAACGATTTACTTCGCAGATTGGTCAAATATCTGGTAAAATGCCCTTACTATTAAAACATGTAACGTTAGATATATATCGTTATACAGGGAGCGATGTATTTCTACGGAAAGGCTGATAGATTGTAGAATCTTCTTGTCGGTAAAACGATGGAATCAATCTATTGAGGATTGTGATCTTAAATGCGTTGTCATCTCATGGTGCACAGCAATGACAGCATACACGATTTGACAAGGAAATAGAATGTTCAACACGGGTTGGAATCTCTGTACTTGATTTATTAAGACAGTCAGCGAATGGTTCATTCAGCACAGTACCACAGCATCGGCATTCAAGATAGATACGAGTGCAGCGCTGTCTGGGGCTCCAATCTCCGCGTTTATAGATCGATATAAATAGATCAACATAATGCAGCACTATCATGCACAGATCAGCCTTAAAACATGTAACGTTAGATATATAACGGAGCGATGTATTTCTACGGAAAAGGCTGACTGACGCGGGCATTTGAATGGAATTCCGGGGTAGAATTATTCTCTTCCCCTGCTGTCAACTGGACAACTCCCGGTTCATCGAGTTTACGGTTAAAAGCATAACTTCTCGGGGTGTCAGCGCGGTGGTTAAGGGCTCAAAATGACCGTAGACAGATGGTGAAGTTAGCAAAGTGTGTACCACCTCCACAGCCGGTGTTATTCGCGGACAAAGACGGTGCATTATAGCGATTTTTGTGTTGTGCTTGTTGTAAATAAAAGTTATATGATTCATTGAAATGACATTAAACTAAGATAATACGATGGTCAGCATAATTTTTCGAATCTTTATTAATAAGCTATTACAGAAACTGTCGTCATCGTTGGCATCGCGAATCCTATGGCCGGAAAGGGCAGAACCTATGGGCGGATACTAATTTGCATATGGGCGGATACTCATTTGCATTGCTTTTCGATATCCGGTGTAATTTGCATTGTATTCCATTCCGATGTAGGTATTATGGCACTTGCAAATACAATGCAAATTAGTATCCGACACTAGAATGGAATACACTCATGACCGAATGGAATACGCTGCGCTCAAATGTAATACACATGCAGAATGGAATACACTCGTGACCAAATACAATACACATGCTAGAATGGAATACGCTGCGCTCAAATGTAATACACATTGCTTTTATTTTGGCACAAACATTCCGTATTTTTGCATTGTATTTGGTGTTACACGTGTATTCCATTCCGATGTGTGTATTGCATTCCGATGTTTGTATTGTATTTAAATACGGCATGATACACCCTCCATAGACGGACCCCCCACAGTGGAAGTCATAAGCATGGGCGGAGCTATCGAGTGTGTGTCTGACTTGAGGGGTCAGTCTAGTCAATTGTCTCTATTCATAGCTTTCATGTGACGTCACAGCATAGTGGAAACGCCCACCTGACGGGCAAAAGGCACTTTTGCGGGCAAAACCCACGGGCAAAACCCACTTTTTGCGGGTTAATAACTTTGATTTCCCGTGGGTTAGGAAAATAATTCCAACGTGTCCGGATAGAGTAGAAGACAGGGAATCCAACACTATTTGAATGGAGTCGATCCTCCACTCCTATCACCGTGGACACAGCAAGGAGCGAATTCCCGGATATAAATATTCCCTCGCCTCGCTGACAGCGGGAGTTGGGAGTTTCGTCCAGCAGCCGGTGAACGCCCGGTTGATCGAGTTTCATATTAAAAGTATATCTTCTCTGGGTGTCAGCGCGGTGGTTAAGTACTCAAAATGACCGTATACTGATGGTGAATTTAGCAATAATAGTCTTATGTTTGTACCACCTCCATAACCGGTGTTATTCACGGGAAAAGCCGGTCAAGGAGGCACCCTTTGCAGGTCAATAACTTTGATTCTCCGGGGGTTAGGAAAATAATTCCAACGTGTCCGGATAGAGTAGAAGACGGGGAATCCAACACTATTTGAATGGAGTCGATCCTCCACTCCTATCACCGTGGACACAGCAAGGAGCGAATTCCCGGGTAGAAATATTCCCTCGCCTCGCTGACAGCGGGAGTTGGGAGTTTCGTCCAGCAGCCGGTGAACGCCCGGTTGATCGAGTTTCATATTAAAAGTATATCTTCTCGGGGTGTCAGCGCGGTGGTTAAGGGCTCAAAATGACCGTATACTGATGGTGAATTTAGCAATAATAGTCTTATGTTTGTACCACCTCCATAACCGGTGTTATTCACGGTCAAGGAGGCACCCTTTGCAGGTCAATAACTTTGATTCTCCGGGGGTTAGGAAAATAATTCTAACGTGTCCGGATAGAGTAGAAGACAGGGAATCCAACACTATTTGAATGGTGTCAATCCTCCACTCCTATCACCGTCGTGTATCTTGATAGTTCTTCTTGAGTGAGGTGGTCTAAATAGTAGGCAGCCATGTTGAGCGATGTTGCAATGATACTTTTTGCCCGTCAGTTTGGTGGTTGCTAGGGAAGAAACCACGTGACTGAAAGCTATGAATTGGCAGACCAGCATCTCCTGGCAGAGATGAGACTGAGAAGCAGCACTATGCCACTACCCAGTCACGGACACGTCAACAGCTGATTGGCCGTTTGCATCAGACTCAAACGGTAAACAGTCACACGGTAGAACTCTTGACCCAGGCACTGCCCATGCTTACTGACTCCTAGAACTTGGAATAACCCCATACTTTCCCCTGTACAACCCATTCACGGTATGACCCACCAAACTCACATAAATTGGACCCAGAATCCTTTGCGGCCCTAATATGCAAATCAGTTATGGCAGTGGCGGCTGGCCAATAGAGGGCGCTGGGGCGCCGCCCCCACCTTCACTTCCTTGTTGCGACTTGTAAAAGTTTTTTTAAAATAAACATTGTTTATTCACAAAATGCGGCTGATATTCTGTCGGCGCCTATCAGCATTCATTAAAAATCCTCCAATACAATAAACATGTTATCTGTGTGTGTGTAAAATTCACTGTTAAAATGCATAGGGGAGGAGTCGGGGCGCCGGCCGAATGCAAGTCTATGGCAGGCCAAATACTTTTGGCTTACACGTGAGCTGTAGCAGCGCTCCAATTGGTTGTCTCCTATTTCCCGGCCGGGGCGCAAAAAATGCGCCCCGGAGAGCAAATATTGATGCTAGATTACATCATATCCGGATGGAGGGGGAGGGATCTCCGCCATAGCCAATTGATCGTCCAGATGGAGGAGGGGGAGGCAACTCCCCATAGCCAATTGTAGACCTCATTACTGTTACGTGACTTTGGCGCCTCACTTTGAGAGTGAAACAATGGAGTCTGCTGCATGTTCTACTGGGAGAAGTGCTTCTAAACTAAAAGACAATTCGGTTGTCTCGCTTAAAGAAAACCCGTTTTCAAGGCGTTCAATTCAAGAACAGAAACGGATTAAAGAGCTTGGACCGGAACGACCCGATTTGCAAATTAATCAGCAAACAAGAGATCGGGGACGAGTTTACAACCGGGCGTTCACTGGCACGGTTTATGAGAAACGGAGTTGGCTAACTGGATGTGGTGTTAGCAATGCCTTTTATTGCTTTCCCTGTATGCTTTTTCAAAGTGCCGGCACCGAGGCGTTGTGGACAACGACGGGGGTAAAAGACCTAAAACATTTTTCAGATAAATGCAAACGGCATCAGAGTAGCCGCAGCCATATTGAAAATAGCATGAGGCTAAGTTTTTTTGGTAGGCTTAGCATTGCTGAACAGCTCGACGAAGGCTACAGAATTGGCATTAGAAGGCACAACGAAGGGGTGAGAAAAAATCGACACATCCTATCCAGAATTATAGACTGTGTGAAATGTTGTGGAGCCTTTGAGTTGGCTTTGCGTGGACATGATGAGAGTGAGACCTCAGCTAATCCAGGAATATTCCGTGGGTTGGTGAATTTTGTGGCCTCCCTTGATGGAGTGTTGAAAGAACACCTTGAGAATGCCACTGTATTCAAGGGAACTTCAAAAATTGTCCAGAACGAGCTACTGCAATGTATGCTGTTTGTTGTGAAGGAACACATCATCAAAGAAGCCCAGAGCAGTGATTTTCTAGCAATCCAGGCAGATGAGACAATGGATATTGCCACAAACAACCAACTTGTGCTTGTGCTGCGCTACATTGATGACAAACACAATGTGCAAGAAAGATTTCTTGAGTTCATCCCTTTGCAGTCAGCTACAGCCGAGTCCATTGCCACAGCACTAAAAGAACGTCTTGCTGCCATCCTCCCTGATGCTCAGAAAGGGAAGCTCATCTGCCAGGCGTATGATGGAGCCAGCGTGATGAGGGGTGCCAATTCAGGTGTTCAGAGGAGAATACAAGATGTGTACCCAAATGCTCACTACATCCACTGCTATGCACATCAGCTCAACCTGATAATGCAACAGGCCACCTCTAGCATATCCAGAGTGAGAATTTTCTTTTCTGACCTCAGTGGATTTGCCAGTTTTTTTTCCAAGTCACCCATGAGGACAGCTGTTCTTGATGAAGTAGTGGCCCATCGACTGCCAACATCCAGCAACGTCAGATGGAACTTTCACAGCCGTTCCATCAATACGGTGTTTGAGCACAGAGAGGACCTCATTCGCTGTTTTGAACGCATATGAGACTCAGATAACTTTGACCCCAACACCGTCAGAGAAGCAGGAGCCTTCGCTATGCTACTGGAGAATCAGGATTTTAAGTTCTTTCTGGAACTTTTTCACCACATCATGCCACATGTGGACTTCCTCTATGCCAAGCTGCAGAAGAAGAAGATAGATTCAGTCCATATCCAGCAGTGCATCCAGCAGTTCCAGCAGGACATACAAAAGATCAGGTATGGGTATTCCTAATATGATTATTTTTATTATGATTATTATTAACGTGTGTGTGCATTTTGTTGACTCAGTACCTGTACTCTGTGCAATGACAACGTTGAATCTAATCTATTATTATGATTCACTTTCTGTCTTATCTCTGTTTTATTCTTATTTTTAATTCTTTGTCCTCGCAGAAATTCTCTCCATGCCATGGTTGAGCAAAGCAGCGCTGGGTCTCAGCCAACAAAGAGACGTCGGGCACTCAGTCTTCTAGAGCAACTAGACTTTTTTTTTTCAACCTTTTCTGTGCCACGGAACATTGCTTACCTTGAAAAAATCCCACGGTACACCGCCATCTCAAATGTTACAAAATAATACATAGTAGCCTATCATATACTTAACATTATAAGAATGTGTCGTTAATACTCACTCAGTGCGAAGCCTGGCCCTGTATGTTGGCCATGTATGCGAGCCTTGCGCACAATTTGTCACTTGCAAGCAGCTTTGCGTCATCACACTTCTCATCAGTTAAAACGGTTTTCAGCTCCTCCCGTAACTCAAACACGCGGGCCGGCACTTTTCCGCGGGACAATCATCGGACCGCCGTATGGAGCAATAACGTCTTATGCTGGGCTCCCGTCTCTTCACATAATGCTGCATATAAGCGTTTTTTCAGAGGTCTTGTTTTTACAAAGTTTACCATACGAACAACAGCATTCAACACTTACGCAGCTGTCCCACTGAAGTCCTCCCCTGTTGTTTTTTTATCCAATGTCTTGCAAAAAAGACATTTTCTGTGATTGTGTCTCCATCCACAAAGCGTGCA
Organism: Nansenia antarctica; assembly: GCF_963989245.1. Classification (NCBI taxonomy): domain Eukaryota; kingdom Metazoa; phylum Chordata; class Actinopteri; order Argentiniformes; family Microstomatidae; genus Nansenia; species Nansenia antarctica. The sequence continues at coordinate 26,993,943 of NC_137681.1, read as the reverse complement.
TTGGTGGCCAAGAGTTGAGCCAAGACTCAAGTTGCAAAGCAAACTGCCCACTGCCACGTATCTTCTCCAAAACAACATTTTCGATGTCTGCAGACATGTCAGCAGAGGCGCCCCGTCCATAGAGGCAACCAAGGCAATTGCTTGGGGCCACCAAACAAAAAGGCCCTCCAAATTTTTTTTCTAATTTTTTTTTTTTCTACAATTTTTTCTCACATTTTGTTTTTCCAGATGGGAGTGTTACATTAGTTTTCTTAAGATAGGATAATAAATAAATCTGTTCAATGGGCATTTGCCAAAGTAGCCTACTGTTAATCAGTATTTATCCTGTATAGAATAGAATAGAATAGAATATACTTTATTGTCGTTGTACAGTTGCCTATACAATGAAATTGTAGTGGCTCTTCCGAAGGTGCAAAAAAACAGAAAACATATTCACATATTCACAAACATATACACATATAAGATAAACATTTATGAACATGTCTTATGTCTACTGTTCAGTGTCTTTGACACAGTGTATGGTGTATATGAAGATGTTATGACGTTTTATCATGAAAATAATGAACAGCAAGCTAGATCCAAAACTAGGGCCAGTGGAGGAGGGCAATTGTCACATTGGACAGACTACCAAACAGAAAAATAAAGTATCTTAACGACAGCAAAAGTGATGGATGTCAGAAATACATTACCTGGAGATTCAATAAGGTACTTTTATATGGCAGGATATGGGTTAGGGTTATATGACACGTGTAGCGAGATAGATAGATAGAGCCAAAAGTAAAAAGTCGCTGAGAGACGCAACCAGGGTCTGGCTGGTAATTGTATGACGCGCCAAACAATCCGCTGAGATGAAAAGTACGTTTTAGAGCATTTATTGAATAGAACAATCAAACTTGGCGACGTACAAAAATAATCCATAAGCGATCAAAACCAGAAAAATAACAAACTATGCGTATAGAATATGCGTATAATGCGGTCAACAAAAATACATCGCTCCCCTCTCTCTCCACTACCACCATGCAAGGTGCGCAGGTGCTTAAATTACCTTGCAATATCACCCCCCATAACCATATGACTTCTCAATATGGTGATCTAGGCAATAAACAAACAATCAAAGTAAACTCACAATAAACCCATTAGCCTGTTATACTAAATACCCCCTAAATCATATTCATACCTCCTACAACACCTCAGGCCTTTGGGTCGGGTGGTTCATGGAGAAAGACTGAAAGGACACACATTCATTGCCTATTTCATAAATGTTCTCTATATAACGACGTCGATCATTGATCGGCAACGACACTATATAATACTTTGCCTAACTGGCCATCGGATTTGGGCTCCTAATATCTAAAAAGCACTACGGTTTTCTTATTTTATCGGATTAAAGTAGCGAAGACCAGAAATTCCCATTGACCGCCAGTCAAACTTCTCCCCTTCTATCACCCAAAAAGGGGCGTGATCATTCTGATGACAGGGAGATGACGCGCAATTGCTCTGATGAATTGTAGTTTATTGATAGCTGGCTAGTCTCGCGGTGCCAGCCGTTTCCACTTCCGCTTTGCTCTCGCTCCAAACGTCTGGAGACCTTTATCCATAGAACGGATTCTATGTGCCGCCCGGAGCGAGCGGCAAATCTAGGACACTGATAGGCCGGACCGATGGGAAGCACCGCCCCCCCGTCCTTCTCATTGGTTCAGCGGGGCAGTTTTTTTTTTTAAGTTAACTATTCATTTGTTACGTATTTATTTGACATCTGGGTACAAAATACAAATAGTTAATACATCATGTAGCCTATATTAAAGCCTTTAAAAATGATTCATGATAAGATCCATCATTTCCATCATCATGCTCCATGTTGCATGTAATTTGTATGCTACTTGTGGTCCAGTATGTCGCAATGTGTAGGTGTGCTACTGTACCTGTGGTCATGTACTGTTTTTACTGTTTCTACTGTTTTTACTGTTTTTATGTAATGTGCTTTTATTATGTCAAATGTAATTGTTGTGTTGTGGCTGTCTTAAAACCGTATTATATTTTAGTGTCAGGGAAATAAATACATTTAAAAATGTCCACATCGTCACCCGCCTAAGACCCTTACCAGGGGCCTCCATAATGGTGTTTGCTTAGGGCCCCCAAAAGTCTAGGGGCTCCACTGCATGTCAGCAATGCCTCTGGCAATCGTCTTAACCGAGAGGGGAACTTTGGCAATTTCTTTAATGACATCAGAGCTAAGCATCGTGTTCACAATGGCTTTGCAGTCCAGTAATATTAATGTCTCTTAGGGTGTGTTGTCACTAGAACATTTGCTTCACTTGGAATCAGAGTTTTTGATAAAATTCGCTTTGCTCTGCGTCGTTTAGAGCTGTGAGAACGTGCATTCGAAAGTTGCCTGTTTCTGTAGTCTGTGTCCTTGTTTTGGAGTGACGGGTGTTTTGTTTGCAGATTGTGTTTAAGCTTGCTAGGGACCATGGCACTGTTTGATATCTGTCCACCACAAAGCACAATGGAGTCGGTGCAGCAGGATCTTTCTTCAAATATGTATCCATCTTTGTTGTTAGCATTGTCACTTAAAAATCAACAACGTCAGATTAAGCTATTAATCGCGCTACCGCCACCTACAGGCCTACCACCTATGCGCAACCATACGAGAGCTGTATGATTTTTTTTCTTCTTTTTTTTTGCGCCTTAATTTTTCTGGACCAATTAAGTGGAATTTGATCATTTCCCACGGCACATCTGATGATCTCTCACGGCACACTAGTGTGCCGCGGCACAGTGGTTGAAAAACACTGGTCTAGAGGACCATGAAAGGATTGCAGCAGAGGTGAGTTGATGTTGTAGAATCAGTCACAGTCCATGTTACACCGGAGGCCTTCCTTTAAATAAAATGAAGGCACACAATTTTGAGAAATGTGACTAAAAATAATTTTGATCCTGAGGCATCATTTACAATAAGGAGCTATTAAAAACAGAAAAGTACTATATTTGACATTTTGGAGAGGGAACTGTGCTCAGTATAGTTTTAACATTAAAGGTCCCATATATTATTTTATATATTAATTCACTTCCTGGTCATTGCTATGTTGCAAATACCCTGCGTTATTAAAATATGGAGAAATATGAATTAGGAAATTATGGAAATACTGTAATAGGTACAGATTTCTGATTTTCACAGTGTTGGCATAAGCCCTCTGAGTACAAAAACAATAAACTCTTTTCAAAGGATATGGGATCTTTAACCTTTCAACGCTAGAATGCTAGAACTCCCAAAACACTAGCATGAAAAAAGAACAGGGTACATATTATTATTTATTATTTTTAAATTCTTCTTCTCTCTGTAAGTCTGTGATACCATACTTGGACACGCCAAGGAGCGCTTCTCCTTCACAAACCACCTGGTCAGTGCCACCTTGCTGCAGGGGGACAGGTTTGAAGAGTACAAGGGGGCCTTTCCGGAGGATGCACTGAACAGCACCTTGAAGGCCTACCCAATGCTCAGTGGAAGCCAGCTGAAGACCGAGCTCAATCTCCTCTACAGCAAGGAGGAGTTCAGAGCCTGTCGTGGTGCTGTGGACCTCTTCCAGCTTTTTATGGAGAACAATCTTGGAGAAGTGTTTTCAGAGACTGTCACTCTCCTAAAGATCCTCATAACCACACCCATGACCACGGCGGAGGCAGAGAGGTGCTTCTCGACCTTGAAAAGGATCAAAACCTTTCTCCGGAACACCATGACAGAGGACAGGCTGAATGCATTGGCCATGATGTCAATGGAGAAGACACTGGTGATTGAAATGACAGACTTTAACCAGAAAGTCATTGAGAGATTTGCAGGCCTGAAGGAACGAAGGGCAAAATTCATGTTCAAGTAGTGTAACTGGGGAGGGACACAGGGTTTGAAAGTAACAAAGAACACATTTATTATCACAATTGCATTGTGTTCCATGTCTTTCTCCATTTAATAAATAATGCCTAGTTGAATGGCTAAACAAGACAACTGTCTGGACAGTACAATCCATTTGAGCTGCTAGAATTATTCACCTTACCGCTGCACAGATAGACAAAGGGTTTAAGTCCATTCTGTTAACATTAGGTCTACTCTGCTAACAAAGACTATTCCAGTTGATTTGTCAGTTGTTGTACATTATATTTTTGTTGTGTTTGCAGTTTGCCCTTTAATACAAGTTATATATATATTCTCATGCTAAAATCCAGATTTTAAAGTTGATATTCTTCCCCGTGGAGCATGCCCCCATAACCTGTGCCCCACCCAAAATGTTTATCAACAGCCGCCACTGAGTTATGGCCTCCCACTCCGCGCGCCACATATTCATCAGGTACTTTCCCCTCCTGTAATGTCCACGCCCCTTTTTGGGTGATAGAAGAGTAGAAGTTTGAATTGCGGTCAATGGGAATTTCTGGTCTTTGCTACTTTAATCCGATACAATTGCTTTTTAGATATTAGATGCACAAATCCGATGGCCAGTTAAGCAAACTCTTATATAGTGTGGTTTCCGATCAATGATCGACGTCATTATATGGAGAAAAGTAATGAAATAGGCAGTGTGTCCTTTCAGTCTGCCTCCAGAGCAGTCATACGTCATCTCTGCACAACGCACAACGACTCGACCTGGGATGGGTCATCATAGGAGAAGTCTGCCTAGAGGCAGCCCACAAGCCTTCAGACATCCAAAGCTACCGCACCAATGTGCTTGAGAACCAACGCCCTTCATTCTTCAGCCCATGTTCGGACTACAACGTTCCTGTTCCGGTTGTCCGTGAGTAGACCGCGAGGGAACGCGAGGGAACGCGGGCGCACACTGGCTGCCGCTCCTCTCCTCTTTGACGAATATAACGATTTAATCTAGCGTTATTAATTGTGCCTTTTTACGTGGCATTTATATCTTATGCAGATATCTTATGCATTTCTGCGTGTTCTGAATTTGAAATACAAGTTGGATTACGACGGATTTACCTACCTGCTGCCTTCTCCTCTCACACCGGCAATTAGCAGGTCAATCTCGGCCATTACTCGGCCACTACCCGCCGGACACCCCCTCCTCTGTCCAGCGCTGCCACTGGGAGGTATACTCCGGGACAGCCTCTCAGCTGTTCCTGGTGCGGTTAGGCCTCGTTGCCTGGGACCGCTGCCTCCACAGCTAGTTGTTAGCTAGCCAGCCAACCTGCGACTGGGAGTCCTCGGCTAAACGGCTAGCGGCTAGCACCATTCACTCTCCCGGCATGATGCTGAAGTATTCCATCACGCAACTGCTGAATCTCAACAACTGCACCACTCCAACGTGCATTCCAGACATCCACAAACTTGGACTTCTACGCCGACCCCGCTACATTCACAGAAGCTCACGCCGAAAGTTTGTCTATTACCAGCCTGGCAACTTCATCACATCTATCTGGTCAACGGAGCGCACTGTCGCACGTCTGCCGCGTCATCGGAACACCGTCGCACCTGAAACTAGTAGCACACCGCTACACACCAAGCAGGACAGAAAACATGGAGTGGATTTCAGTCTGCTTCGGACTCTACAAAGATCTATCACCTCATCCAATGTTAAAATTGAACTCTTTAATGCACAATCTATCAACAATAAATCCTCCTTCATACAAGATCACATCATGGAAAAAGGATTAGACATCATGTGCCTTACCGAAACTTGGCACCAGCCTGAGGTTTATTCCGCTCTAAATGAAGCCTGTCCTCCTGGTTACAGCTATTTGGAGAAAGCTCGCAGTACTGGTCGCGGTGGTGGCCTTGCTGTTATACACCGACAGGAACTGGAGCTGTCCCCCGTCCCTCTGCCCACACAGTCCTCATTCGAGTGCCTTGCATTTAAATGTAAGCCCCCTTTCCCCATGTCCATACTCCTCATTTACCGGCCCCCCAAAGCTAACTCAGCATTCATCTCAGAGATGCACGACCTTCTCTCTACACTTTGCTCAACCTCTACAAACATCATAATCATTGGAGATATGAACATTCATGTTGACACCCCTCCTGTCACCCTGCAGCTGAGTTCCTTCAACTTTTGGATTGCCTCAACCTCCGACAGCATGTTGATGTCCCCACACACTCTAGGGGACACACACTCGACCTGGTCATCACAAACTCTGCCCCCATTACCAACCTACAGGTCTACGATCTGGGTGTGTCTGACCACAAGACCATCTCAATAGAACTGTTGTTCCCCTCCCCCCACACCAAGCCTAAGCGGCAAATCCACTTCAGGAACCTTAAAAACATCAATCCAGACGCCCTGACCCTGGACCTCCAACATCTCTCCTCTGGCTCTGATAATCTCCCTTCAGTCACTGAGTCAGTGGACTTCTACAACCAGTCCCTGCGCAGTCTCCTGGACCTCCACGCCCCTCTTAAATCCCGAACAGTGTCCTTCTCGCACTCAGCCCCCTGGTACACCTGCGAACTGCGGAAGATGAAGACGGCTGGGCGTGTCCTCGAGCGGCGTCTCAAGGCCTCGGGACTGACTGTTCATAAACAGGCCTACAGAGAACATCAAAAGGCCTACGCTAAATCCCTCAGAGATGCTCGCTCACAGTTCTACTCTAACATCATCAACAATAGCCCTGGCAACTCTAAGCAACTCTTCACCACCATAAATCACCTTCTCAAGTCACAAACTCTCTCACACTCAGAAGCCACAGAGGAGAGGTGCAACAACTTCATCACTTTTTTTCAGAACAAAAGTTGACAACATCCGCTCTCTCCTCTCCAGCTCTGTCGTCCTAAATGTCCCGACTGCCGACCCACAGCCTGGGATTGCCCAACCTCTCTCCTGTTTTTCGGCCATCACACAGCGAGAGGTTGAGGACATCATTAGGACGATGAAGCCTTCCACCTGCGCCCTGGACCCCTTCCCCACAGCCCTGGTGAAGTCCAATCTCTCCGCAATAAGTCCTCTCATCACCAAGATCATCAACCACTCCCTCCAGACCGGCCATGTCCCATCTGCGCTGAAAACTGCTGTCATCAGACCACTTCTCAAGAAACCCACCTTAGACCCAGAAGTCCTCGCCAACCACAGGCCCATCTCCAACCTTCCTTTTTTATCCAAGGTACTAGAGAGAGTAGTTGCTGCTCAACTTAAGGATCACCTCAATCAAAACCACCTCCTTGAGTTCTTTCAGTCCGGCTTCCGCCCTGGCCACAGCACGGAAACGGCTCTGGTCAGGGTCACCAACGACCTCCTGATGACAGCAGATACTGGCTCCCCATCCCTCCTCATTCTCCTGGATTTAACAGCAGCTTTCGACACCGTGGACCACAACATCCTCCTTCACCGTCTGCACTCCACCATTGGCCTCTCTGACACTGTCCACAACTGGTTCACCTCATACCTCACTGGCAGAACTGAGCACGTCACCCTGGGAAAGGCGAAATCCCACACCCACAACGTCACCTGCGGTGTCCCCCAAGGCTCGGTGCTGGGCCCCACCCTGTTCACACTATACATGCTCCCCCTTGGCTGTGTCATCCGCAGGCATGGAATGTCATTTCATTGCTATGCGGATGACACACAGCTCTACCTCAGAGTCAACCCCACCTCCTCTGCACCCCTGCCACTATCCACACTAACCACCTGCCTGGAGGAGATAGAGGCGTGGATGAAGCTCAACTTCCTACAACTAAACAGCTCCAAGACCGAAGCCATCCTAGTCGGCACACCACACCAGGTCCGGTCATCCACCATCACCAGCATCACCTTCTCTGGCCAGAACATTCCCCTCTCCTCATCTGTTACCAACCTGGGTGTCAAAATGGACCCTCACCTCACCTACGAGACCCACATTAAACATATTTCCAAAACAGCTTTTTTTCACTTAAGGAACATTGCCAAACTCCGTCCTGCACTCACTCTGGCAGATGCAGAGAAGCTCATCCACGCCTTTGTCTCCTCCAGACTGGACTACTGCAACGCACTCCTCATCGGGATTCCTAGCAGCTGCCTCCAGAAACTTCAATACATCCAGAACAGCGCTGCTAGGATCCTGATGAGGGTGCGCAAATATGATCACATCACCCCCATCCTCAAATCACTTCACTGGCTCCCCGTCTCCCTCAGAATTGAATTCAAGGTCTCCCTCCTCACCCACCAGTGCATCCATGGAACTGCCCCCCCCTACCTCAAGGAACTCCTCCATACCCCTCAGACCTCCTCACGCACCCTCAGTTCTACTGCCACCAACCTCCTCAAGACCCCCAGGACCAAGCTCCGCACGATGGGAGATCGGGCCTTCTGCTCGGCTGCTCCCAGGCTGTGGAATGCTCTCCCTGACCACCTAAGGGCACCACAGTCTGTGGATGCTTTTAAACGGGGCCTTAAAACCCACCTTTTTAATAGAGCCTTTTTTTAGCCTTTTAATTGAATGTTTTTATTGCTTTATCTACTGTGTTGTAAGCACTCTGAGATTTTATATGTAAAGTGCTTTTATAAATAAAATGCATTATTATTATTATTATTATCTCCCTGTCATCAGGACGATCACGCGACCGCTTAAAACTGTTGGCGCCTTATTGGAAAATGTAGTGTCACCATGCCTAAGGCTTGCTGCATAGTGTTTTGCACGGCAAACAATAAAAAAAAAATCCAGATTTACGATTTTCTTTACTTCCCCAAAAAGCAAAGGACAGTAAAAGAACAGATCTGTGGCTTCAGGCCATCCGCAGAGAGGATGAAGGTGGTCAGCAGTGGGACCCTTCCAGTCAATACGTGTATGTCTGTGGCAAACACTTCATCACAGGTTAGTTAATGATGTTAAATGAAGTCAACAGTTATAATGTTAAAAGTCAAAGTAGTGAATGTTGATGCTGCATTGAAAGGGAAATATATAACATATATATATATATAGGGAATATAAAACAAACTGAAAAGCCAAGGAAATCCCAATTTTATGTTAAAGCTTGTAGCTTGTAGCTTTAGCCTGTAGCGTGG
>NC_137681.1:26922477-26979977 GCF_963989245.1 Nansenia antarctica | reverse complement strand
TGGGCGACTCAGACAACACAATGTCAGGAACACACATGTACAGGAGGAGGGGGTTTCATGGACAAGTACAGCGTTTAGCAAAATCAGATTTACGACAGGGCCCCTCTGACAACACAATGTCAGGAAAGGGGAGGCCTAGCTGGGACAGAAGATAAGGTTTTGTAGAATGATGAGCTTGTAAGTTTGTGCGGCAGCAAACAGCACAAGGTCAGAGCTGGGGAATTCACAGAAATAGAACAGAAATGTATAGAGCACATGTACTCTTCAAAATGTACTCTTCAACAAACATATTCACAACATTAAAAATTTATGAAAACATCATTCAACCCTATCAGCCTCTCATTCACACATAAAGCTACCCATGCAAGGCACCTGCCCGCTCATTGGGAGCAATTTGGGGTTTAGTGTCTTGCCCAAGGACACCTCGACATGTGGCCATGTAGGGTTGAAATTGCCGATCTGCTGACCTTGCGATCAGACGCCGGCTCTACCAATGTCATGGTAAAGGGCGGGTGTGGTGCAGGAGGTAGAGAACCCCACATGGCCACATGTGGAGGTGTCCTTGGGATCACCATGACATTAATGTCATGATAATAAAACTATAGGGAATCGAATCATCATGGATTAAATTAACCCATACATGTAATTGTTCATTTTGCAGCAATACACATCATTTACTTGTGAAATGTGATTACGGTAATTGTAATCCAGAATTATAATTGGTGACTATTGAGTGAAGTATCAGCTGGCATACTTAATGACTACATTTGATGAGTGCATTTAATCAAAGCTGTTCTTTTGAATGAGTATCTGCATTTGGCTTACACTTACTCTACTGGTTTCAGGATTCCATGTGAATGATTGTAGTCATCCGGATTATGTCCCATCTATTTTTCCACATCGGCAGCAATTGACACAAGGCAGAGTTAAATGACGGCGCTACAAAAATGCCAGGAAGAGAGAGGCTGGTGATGATGGGAAGGTCCTGTCAGCCAAAAGAAAACAAAGGTCACCTTCAGAAGAAGAACCTCTCACTGAGCCCACTGAAGAACCTCTCACTGAGCCTACTGAACAACCTCTCACTGAGCCTACTGAACAACCTCTCACTGAGGACGGTACACTGAGCAACAGGCCAGTTTCGCACAGGGAGCAGGTTGCTATTGCCGTAGAGGTAGCCAATCTCAGGAGAGAGAGATGAGGCCAGAAGAGAACGTGATGCTGCATTGCAGCGATTGTCTGTGAATGCTGTTCGAGGCAACAACAGTGCATGCAGGGCCATGACTGGGCTTGACTGGGCAGTGTTTGACTGTCTACATCGCTACCTTCTTCAGTTTATCAAGTCACCACCTAAGGTTTTTCGATTGTCGACCGAGGACCAGCTTTTCCTCTGTTTGCTCAAGCTACGCCAGAATCCGTCTATTGCTTCGCTGAGCCAAATACTGGACCAACGACAGTCTACCATCCGCCACATATTCCAACGTTGGCTGAATTTTCTGTATGCAAAGATCACCTTCCTCATTCACTGGCCTGACAGGGATTGCATCAGACAAACCATACCACCAATGATAAAGGCCAAATTTCCTCGCCTCACATTAATCATTGATTGTTTTGAAATCAGAATTGTACATCCAAAGGGGCTTAAAGCCAGGTAAAGACACCCAAAAATATGTAATTCATGATTACTTGGCCAGGTAACTTCTGAATGCTAACCATGCTTTGTTTTTTCCACAGGGCCAAATCTTACTCCAGCTATAAGAGGTGGACTACGGTAAAATATTTGATTGCGTGTAGTCCTGCAGGCAGCATCACCTTCTTGTCCAAAGGCTGGGGTGGAAGAGCATCCGATGTTAAGATAGTGAGGGAATCTGGCTTCATTTCACCACTGTACCACCATCCTGGGGACCAGGTAATGTAGAACTCTACATACTGTATACTATACTGTAACAGTTCATCACATACACACATTTTTTTTACTCATTATGTACAGGTGTAAATTAGTGTTTCACCACAAACATTAAAAGCAATAGACTTACTCTATTCAATCGCATTCCTTGTTTCAGATTGATATGATGCGTTTTGTGTGACTACATGCCAAGTTTGTGTACCTATCAAATATTGCAATACTCATTGTTTAACCTTAAACATACTTTAAGTGTGCCCACTCTCAGTAGTAAACAACATTCTTAGGAGCAGGCATATATATCAAGTAACAGTGAGACCAGTTTAACTCTAAGGACATAGGAGCCTTACTGCAGTGGTCAGCAGGGTGGTACAGCGAAAAGGACACAGGATGGAGCCATGTAGGGGAACCAATGTCATTATATTTAGGACCAGCCGGTCAGCTGACCAGAGTCGGGTAGCTGGGTTGTCATGACGACCAGCCCCTTAAGGAAGATGAGGATTTCTCGTCAACAACCCTATCTAGACTCAACGGAGCCCTGTCTTTGGGATGATTTGCATGACAGACAGCTGTTTGCGTGGTCAGCAACTATTGCCTATATCAAGCCACTGTAAGATGTCATTCTGTGTGTGTTTTCTGTGCCTGCGACTGAACACACCCAGCGCTGTGAATAAACTTGTATCTTAATTGTCTACCTTGAGCAATCTATTAATTAATTACTTGAGAGGGATCAACAAATCTCGGCCTCCGCCCATCATCAGGGAAACATCTATTATCACAGATCTTGGCTGACCGGGGTTTTACGCTTAAAGATGACTTTGGCCTGCTTGGTGCCAGTCTCCTAACCCCAGCCTTCACTCAGGGCAGGAAACAACTTCCAGGCAAAGACGTGGAAGAGTCCAGAAGAAAATCCAAAGTTCGGATTCATATTGGCAAGTATATATATTTATTTATAAATTATTAACAATTTCATTGAAACTCCTGCCAATATTCAACAACACAGCACAACGTATGACTGTAGCCATTTGTATAACAGTGCTATGACAAATACTGAGAACATGGGTAAAGTTATGAGAAGTTTTTCCTAAAAAGATTATCAAAAGACTTTGTATTTTACAGAACGTGTGATTGGCGTCCTGAAGTGCAGATTCCAAATCCTGGGTGGGCCGCTTCCTTTTTGCTTCGTGAAGTCCCTGCGGGATGAGATTGAGAACAGGGATGTAACTACAATTGACAAGATAGTACACGTGTGCGCTGCCTTGGTCAACATGTCAGGTAGCATTGTGTTAAATAAAAACAGACAGGGGGATGTGTAGCCAGTTAATCAGTCCTGCTCTCTTTTCTGTTTGAGCTCATATGAACAATCTTACACCTTAACATACACCGTAATGTGTCTGGTGCTTAGGTCACATTTACTGTAAATCACATCATAGTCAGTCTTTTGACAACTATTTGCTCCCTCATCTTCCAAAATCTACCTTACTGCACTGCTCTCCACCCTGCACTGACTGTGGACTCCACCATAGTCTCCTGTGAATGTAAATACATCATTTTTGATTAATTATGTTTCCATGAACCTCATGAACTCATAACAGCAAATGGTAGCAAATGCTATATAAACAGATATGAACTATAAAAGCATTTCCATATGACTGCAATGCAGTGTTTGAATGCTGTATGTTCTACCAGAAGTTCCTGCTCTGCTTCTGGGACTGCACAGTCTGTGGACTCCACCTCAATCTCCTGAGATTGCAAACACATCATTGGTGATAAATTATGTTGGCATGCACCTCATAATTAACAGAAATTGTTACATTTGTAAATGTTAATTATTTATGTATTTTCCATATTGCAGTGTTTTAAATTGTGTGTATTTTACCTGAAGCTCTCGTTCTGTGTCTGGGACAGCACTGTCTGTGGACTCCACCTCAATCTCCTGAAATTACAAATAAATCATTTGTGATTAATTGTGTTGGGTTTACCTATATTTGTATGGCATATGTTACATATATTACATGACAGACAATGTATTTGCAGTCTCTGAACAAAGTGTGTTGTACCTGAAGCTCCAGCTCTGTTTCTATGACTGAGGTTCCTGCCAGCTGAGGGTAGATGTGCCTGGCCCAAAAACGGCTGATGGTGTCCACTGCCTTACAAATAAAATCTTCATCTTGATGGACACGGAAGATGACCGTTTGCTTCGGAGTCCAGGTGATGAAGTCTGCATAGGTTGTTTTGCACACATACATCTGCATCTGCACCTGTAAAATAAAAGGACAGCATAGCTCTACCACCCTACAATCACCAAAACTGCCACAAACACAGAAAATGAAATTCCTTGTGAAGTGTTATGTATTGTATTACCTGGGTGTAGTAGCTGTGGTTGGTCCTCAGCGACAACAAAGTGTCCAGATGTCCTGTCTTGTCTGTGGGCCAGTGATCAGGTGAAATATCACTGGCCCATTTCAAGGGACACTTTGCCTCAACCACTCCTTTCCCACAGCAATCACATGATATGTATGCATCACAGCTTACACCAATGTAGGGCTTCTCTTTGCACACTCGGAAGCCTGCCCTCCCAATCTTGAGGCTCTTGTGGGCTGTATATACCTCACTCGATAAGGTGATTGCAGTTTGTGCTGTGAATGTTGTTGTTAGGCCTAGGGCATACTTATATGTTTCGATGGCCTCCTTTTCATGTTCCCTACCCCAAACTATGCCTGGAGTTGTCAGACGGTTTTGCAGAGACCCTTTCTGCACAATATCTCTCAGAAGTGATTTTGAGGGTTTCTCAAGAGGTGTGTGTAGTACCCTGTGCGCGGATGTGCCTGTCACCCTCCCAACTCTTTGCAGGTGCCAAGTTGAACATTCTGCCTGGTCTTTAGTTTCTTCCTCTATTGCCAGTACTTGGTCATCAGAAAACCCTAACAGATTTTCATACCATGGCATTGGCCTGAAAGAGTCCGCATATCCATTAAAAGTGCTGAGACCAACGGGCAGTGCTCCAGTGGCAGACAACATGTCAAGGAACTGTTTTTTATTTATTTTATTTTTTTTGTTCTTTTGCTTTCGGAACTACCCCACACTTTTTTCCAACAGCCCTCTTTCTTTTTGCCTTGTCTGTGTAGAATGTAATGTCCTTCACCGTGTCTGCCTCCACCTTTTTGGTACAGACTTTATTCCAGGCACAGGCGATGCTGGTTGGTGCCGTCCTTGTGTAGCCAAGGCGGACAGATGCCTCTAACTTAAAAAGAAGTGCCCCGACGTGGGAACAACTTTCTCCCAGTCTAGAATAAAATAGAATACAATGAGCATTTATTTTCTTCTGAAAGAATTTGATATGGCATTGAGATTAAAACTGTTATGTTATGCAGTCAGCTTACCCTGCCATGCAATCACAGTGAGCTGCTTTAATCTCTCCAGTACTCTTAGCAGCAACCCAAGTGCTGTGGGATTTATCAGTGACCCTCCATGATGGCTTGACCTGGGTCTTGAAAACGGTGATGTCAGCAGAGGGTTTGTGGTGCAGTACCACATCCACCCAGCCACTGGTGAAGAACTTATGTGCTTCCAGGGATTTGTAGTTCTTCATTTGACTTGCCGTGTAAATCCCTAGATGAGAGTGTTACATTAGTTTTCTTAAGATAGGATCATTAATAAATCTGTTCAATGGGCATAGATGATGCATTTGCCAAAGTGATGAACTGTTAATCAGTATTTAGCCTGTATGGTATATATAGTATATGTATGTATACATGTGTATATATATAAAGACGTTATAGCTAGCTAGCTATGAGTTATCTTCAAAATAATGAACAGCAAGCTAGGTCCTAAACTAGGGCCGGTGGAAGAGGGCAAGTGTCACATTGTACAGACTACCAAAACAGAAAAATTAAATCTTAACGACAGCAAAAGTGAAAGATGTCAGAAATGCATTACCTGGAGATTCAATAAGGTAATTGTATATGTCAGGATATGACACCTCAGGCCATTGGGTCGGGTCGTTCATCCACATGGATGGAGGCAGACTGAAAGGACACATGTTGCCTATTTCATAAATGTTCTCCATATAACAACGTCGATCATTGATCGGCAACGACACTATATAATTGTTTGCCTGATTGGCGATCGGATTTGCGATCCTAATATCTAAAAAGCAATACGGCTTTCTTATTTTATCGGATTAAAGCAAAGACCACAAATTCCCATTGACCGACAGTCAAACTTCTACACTTCTCGCACCCAACAGGGGACGTGATCGTCCGGATGACAGGGAGATGACGTATGACTGCTCTGGAGGCAGACTGAAAGGACACACTGCCTATTTCATTACTTTTCTCCATATAACGACGTCGATCATTGATCGGAAACCACACTATATAATAGTTTGCCTAACTGGCCATCGGATTTGTGCATCTAATATCTAAAAAGCAATAAGTTTTTTTTATTGTATCGGATTAAAGTGGCAAAAACCAGAAATTCCCATTGACCGCCATTCAAACTTCTACTCTTCTATCACCCAAAAAGGGGCGTGCTCGTTCTGATGACAGGGAGATGACGCGCAATTGCTCTGATGAATAATCCGCCCATCCTGCCGCACTGATGTCTGTCACTACTATGGCACACACACACCAATTATATAAAAAAGTCATTTAAGTGTTCAATAATGAATAAATAAATAACGTTTTTGTCATTTTGACATTTCTGAAGTGCCAAACATCCAGACCAGACCAATCGACTTTGTGTGCAACGCACATGCCAGGAGAAACATGAACTGGAGGTTGCCATGGTGTGGGACTGACACTGTCAATCACCCTACCACATCTAACAGTACTGACAGTCACTAAGCTCTAGCTCACTAAGCTCTAGAGTTATTTCAATTGTTTAGTATCTGGTCTGAAACGATGTTTCTAATTTAGGGTGCATGCGTTGGTTCAGACCCTCTGCCCTCCTCCATCCATCCCTGTGTCCGGGTACTAAAAACATAATGGGAACAAAAATCAGTAAGTGTTGCTCTGTATGACACACATACACACACACACCTGTCTATCACAAATCATAACATCATTGACAAGGGCTCCGATCAGTCTATCGGCCTTTATGGTCCAACAGCCAATCGGGGCATTCCACAATCTCTTCCCTAAAATTCTGTGTTTCTCCATGTCCCATAGAGGAGCTAGTCGCCATGGTAACCAGTTTACCTGACCTGCCTCGGAGGTATAACTGAAGTATAACTGGCTTGCAGCCAACTCATGTCTGCAGGTCTGTCATAGGAGTGTGAGAGAAAATTATTATATGTAATAAGCTACATTTAAGAATCAAACATCATCTTGGGTTGAATGTCTGCAGCAGACTGTAGAAGATGATTTCCTGTTGTCACACAATAGAACCAGTTTCTCTACTTTAAGCTTGACATTGGCTAAGACAACAACACACATTTAAATGATTACAAAGACCTGATTGCCCTCTTTTCTCCCTGAGTGGACGAGGCCATCTGGAGCAGTTTTGGGTTTTTGTGTTGCCCAGACCCGGTGCTCTGGGACCAGACTGAACCAGTTGTGGCTATTGTGTTCCGTTTTCACCTTTGTCTCCCTGGGAGAAAGTGGGGGCCGATTCCCCCCTAGCCTTCATCAAAATCATCTTCATCCATGTACAGACTCACGCCCCTTGCTCGTGATTGGTCTGGACCTCACCCGAGGGCGGACCCCTTACCTGTGGAAATCTGATTGTATAAATACTGACATATAATGAATGATCGTCACTTTTGGGAGGAACCTTTGAAACGTTCAGATGCGTCTGACGGACCTGTAAACTTCCTCCTTCTGCAGAAGAATATTACATATATTTTCTTATACATCTTGAAACGAAACAGGCTGCCATTATTGAATAATTTGCACTTACAGGAGACACAGTCATGTTTACTCGAGGGTGACTCGCTGGCCCAGAGGTGTTGACCAGTCATACAAGGTACACACAGACACAGACACAGACACACACACACACACACACACACACACACACACACACACACACACACACACACACACACATTCATGTTAGTGTTCCCTGGGGGAGGCTTCCTGTACTGACTGTGTTTGCTTGTCATCTGTACTATACTATATGGAGCAACACCGCCCTCTGCTGGTGACAGAATAGATGTACTGTACCGCACAGTATTCTCTATTTGAGTAACAGGTGGGCTCTGCAAGTACAGAATACACCAGCTGACCACAAACAGAAGATGGGGACAATCAGACCAACCCAAGAACGGAGATTCTTCTGATCTATTGTACCTATGCTCTTTCTGAAGCCTTTTAAGCTAACACTTTATGTGCCATGATGCCAAAGTAAAAGGAGGATAATGGGAAGTTGAGGCTAATACTACATCTGGGCGGGTGTGGCTCAGGAGGTAGAGCCAGCGTCTAATGATTGTAAGGTCTGCGGTTCGATCTCCGGCTGGCCATGTGTCAAAGTGTCCGTGGGCAAGACAGTGAACACCCAAATTGCTCCCGATGAGCGGGCCGGTGCCTTGCACGGTAGCTTGCCGCCATTGGTGTGTGAATGTGTGTGTGTGAATGGCTGAATGAGAGGCCATTGTGAAGCGCTTTGGAATAAGGGGCAATATATACTATTATATAAGTGCAGTCCATTTACATCAGCAAAGGTAATACGTGTTGACATAGAAACCCCATATGCAGTGGCGTAGCGCAAAATCCCGGGGCCCCCCCGCAAGGTGGCGGCGGGGGCCCTTTCGCAACGGAGTAAAAAAAAAAAAAAAAAATGCGTTTTTTAGAGGCCGATGCGTTATTGACGTTGCGAAATTTCGCAATATGCACTCTACATTCTTTTTGATTGATTGATTGAAAACTTTATTAGAAGATTTGCAGAAGTAGGTACATGAAAGTACATATTACATACAAGGTCAACTAACAGGATAAAAACCCAAGAAAGCCACTGGCTTATTTCAATTGGGGTCCTTGATTCTCAATTCATCGTTACATGTAAGACAGACAAAAAAGCTAGTACTATCTACAAGATAATACAGACAAATAACTATTACTATCTACAAGATAAACACACATCCATCATGGGAAGAACAATACAACAAAACATAAGGTATGTACAGCGGGTAGGACAGGTGGGGACATACACCACAGGTGGGGGCGGGGGACAAAACACAAAGTATGTACAGTGGGTAGTTCGGGTCTTTTAATCTGATTTTTGATTTAGAGGGTCCAGTTACGGATTGCAGCCTCCTGTAAATGTTTTTTGAGAGTGGTTTTGAAGGTGGGCAGTGTTTTGCACTCCTTTAAGATTATAGGAAGGGCGTTCCACATTTTTACTGCATAGTTTGCAAACGAGTTTAACCCCTTGTTTGTGGTGCAACGCGGTTGAACGTGGTTCGTGGAGCTTCCTCTGGTGTTGTATGTGTGGACGTTGTTCACTTTTTGGAAGTATGTTGACAGGTACTTGGGTGTCTTTGTGGTGTAGCGTATCTTGAAGACCAGGCCCAGTGCAAGCTGCTGCACTCTGTCAACTACTCGTAGCCAATCAAGGCTCAAAAAATGAGCAGCGGTTAGATGTGTCCTAGGGTTGAGACCTAGCAGAAGCCTTCTAAATGCTTGACTTAGCAAAAGGTACAAACAAGTGAGAGCAATAGCCTATAACTAAAACCAAATGGTAGACTACACTACATCAGTAGAATGTATTATAAGTAGAATAGTACAAGCTTTATTTATTTTAACAAAGTGTGGTGTGCACAGCAGTGTGATATCTGTAAACATATCTGTAGACTCTCCGCTAAGGGTTGCCAGATGGGATTGAGAATTTCCAACCTAATCAATCTAAAAACTTCTAAATCCACCAAAACCCAGCCAATCTGGCAACCCTGTCTCCGCTGCATCAGAGTCTACTTGTTGCGTAAAATTGGCCAGGGTTAGTCAAATCCTTTGTTGGACATCTCGTTTCTTAAGTCCTGGTATATTGTGGCATTTCTTTACTGTTTGCCATCTGGTCTAGGAATACCCAGGGAGACGCAGACAGCAGAAGTAGAATAGAATAGTAGAATAGAAAAAGAAACAGCTATATATATATAGCCTAACCATGCTGAATTATGTACCTGTATGATGCACTGACAGCCTGTGACTGTGAACCTGGCCGGACCCTGCCTTTCTGCCTGAGTTTGAGTATGATGCTGCCCAAATAAATGTTATTGTTTAGTGCTGTACGCTTTCGTGGTATTATATTGTGTGAATTATCATCTGTATGTTGTTTTTCTTTCACTCGACTAACCGCCGAGATAATACTTGAGACATGTACTTCCATAAACATACATTTTTTATTGGATTTTTTTACAATATCGGACCGACAGTCCCACATATAGCGGCTATAATGTCCGAATAGAGAATCTATCACCACCTAAAGAATGCTTATTGTACTTTGTATTGTATTTTCGCTTGCTCATTTTCCTTGTGTCTCGCTGCCTACGTGTGACGTCAAAGTCATGTTGCTATTGGATACGGCTAACCATGTATATATTTTTAAATATAGGCCTATATATTAAAATTAAGGTTGACACAATGAAGGGCCACTTATTTTCTTTGTTTTATATATTTTTAAATTATATAAAATAAAAATAAAAAGTGGATCCAATGTTAGGGGGCCCCCTAGTGGCTGGGGCCCCCCCGCGGTGCGTCGCTTGCGGGCCCGTCCGCTACGCCACTGCCCATATGACAGGATGGAATCTGAATAAATAAATATCCCTGATCTAAATTGATTAACTGCACTTTTTTAAGGAATGCAACAGGAGTAATCATCTGAAGCATAATTGAATGGAAATGCCACGGGAGAAAGATGGTGTGTGTTTTGTGTTTTGTTATTTTACATGAAGCCTATAGATGTTTAAGCCTAGTTTTCCCACATGTACCGTATTCCCACATGTACCGTAACATGTATTATAACACTTTACTATTGTATTATAACACTTTACTAATGGGCTTTCACACTGCGTCCTCTGGTAACTTGGTTTAATCCCATGGCGGAGGTTTCTTGGCGTGCTTTGGAATTCCCTCTCACTCTGAAGGAGGTGCTGTTTTCCAACACTCCACCTGCTCAGTGTGTAGGCGACGGTTTGGCCTAATCATTTCTCAATTAATCAGTGTCTGGCGAGCAATGACGAAAACATGCAAACTGCCCTCTGGATGGAACCCCTGCTCACCAATATTTAATAATGATGCACTCTTAATTGGGGGGCGTCCGATTAGATTCCAACAATGGGCTGACGGGGGTTTTCATTCATTGGGCGATGTTATTGGGGATAAAGGTCTTCACTCTTTTGAAGAGTTACGAATTCAGTTTAATTTACCACGCTCCTCCTTTTTCTTTTATTTACAACTAAGGGCTGCCATGAAAACCTATGGGGTCCCATGGAAGGAGCCACTTCACAGGCACCCGGTGCTTGTTGTTCTGGACAGGGTGGGTAGTACGAGGGGCATAGTTTCCACATTATATGGGTACTTCTTGCAGAAAACATACCTCCCATTGGCAGTTGGATCGGTATGGAAGGTGGACATTCCGGACTTAGACCTAGAATTTGACTGGGATAAAGTGTGGTCAGATGTCCTACAAACATCAAGGAATCCTGATCACCAACAAATTCATTATAATTTTATTCATAGGACTTATATGACTCCTCGGAAGATGTGTATTATGAAAGGATTCTGGGTCCAATTTATGTGAGTTTGGTGGGTCATACCGTGAATGTGTTGTACAGGGGAAAGTATCGGGTAGTTTCCAAGTTCAAGGAGTCATTAAGCAAGGTCCGGTCTTGAACTTTCATCTGACCAAGGTGTGGTGTCATTTGAAATGGTTAGGCTGTTATGATCACTTCACAAAGTTGAGTGATAAGGTGGCAAGGATTGATAAGTTTTATGTTTGCTACTCACAGACAGCATAGGCCTTATTGATCGACTTGCGTATGACTTCATGCCAGTGGCATTTCAACATGCAAGACATCTGTCAGACGCTTTGCCACCCCAACCACCCCCTCCATCATGTCCTCACTGGGCAAACCAGCAGCTCCCGGACGGAGCGATATAAAAAATCCTTCATACCGGCTGCACTAAGACAATGGCAACTAAAGTAGTAGTCGGGGTCAAGGCTCTGTCATGCCAAAACCTGGCAGGCCTAATCGTTTCGAACGCTCTTGCTGATCGTTTGCTAATCGTTCGAACGTTCAGACTGGGTGGCGACTGTGACGTCATTCTACTGCGCTGTGTTTACTCCAGCAGTTGTGTAACACTGTAGATCCGTCACCACAGAACATGACTATGAGCATGTTCATCATTAGTACTGAAACATTAGGTAAAATTGTGTCACAGCTTAAACCGTCTACGTGTCCTCTTGACCCTATTCCTACCACCTTTTTTAAGGACATTTTTGAATCTGTGTCTGATGACATACTAGGCATTGTAAATCACTCACTACTTAAAGGGATGCTTCTTGAGCAACGACTCCAGGCGGGTGTGGCAGGGGGTTCAGCACATGACAAACTTCAGAGCCAACAGGCTCACAGCCGCAGAGGACGACCCCCTGCTGGCGGAAAAGCTGAACTCCTTCTACGCCCGGTTCGACGAGGGGCGAACGGAGGTAACCACAACACAAACACCACTCTCTCCAGCTCTCAGCAGCCTCACCCTCACAGAGAATGAAGTGAGACGCGTGCTGAAGGCGGTGGACCCCAGGAAAGCCTCAGGGCCGGATGGCGTCCTGGGACGGGTGCTGAGGGACTGCGCCGACCAGCTGGCCGGGGTTTTCACCAACATCTTCAACCAGTCCCTGTCCCAGGCCACCATCCCACCCTGCCTGAAAACCTCAACTATCATCCCAGTCCTGAAGAAAAGCACGGTGAGCTGCCTAAACGACTACCGCCCGGTGGCACTCACACCAATCATCATGAAGTGCTTCAAGAAACTAGTCCGGGCCCACATAGTCACACGCCTCCCGCCCAACCTGGATCCATACCAGTTCGCCTACAGAGCCCACAGGTCCACAGAGGACGCCATCGCGACGACTCTCCACTCCACTCTATCCCACCTGGAGAGGGGAAACAGCTACGCGAGACTGCTCTTTGTGGACTTCAGCTCTGCCTTCAACACCATCCTTCCAGACAGGCTAGTGACCAAGGCTGAGGCTAGTGACCAAACTACTAGACCTGGGACTATCACACTCTATATGTGCATGGATCAAGGACTTCCTGTCCGACCGCCCCCAGAGGGTGCGGGTGGGCTCCCACACCTCCACAGCCCTCAGACTCAGCACTGGGTCCCCCCAGGGCTGCGTGCTAAGCCCCATCCTCTACAACCTCTACACCTACGACTTCACCCCCGTCCACCCCAGCAACTCCATCGTAAAGTTTGCAGACGACATGTCGGGTTCTGGTTCTGGGCTTAAATGCTATATTCTGTTCAGCTTGTTTGTAAAGCAAGCCATGCTAACCCGTCGCTAGTTCAAACAGACCGTAGTAGACTTTAAACAACAAAGAGACACGGAGTTCATCATGATCGCCATTCTCTTGCAAGGAGAATGAATGCGAAGTCTCCCCCTAGAGACTCCGAATTCAGACTGCCTTATCTTGCAAGGAGCAGGTCATTTTATTCTTAACAGAAAGGCACACATGTCATTATTCTCATACAGAATGCAAAGGAGGAGGCAGTGGTGATCCTATCAGTGTCCTAGAAAAGGAGGTGGTGTTCAGAACGAATCATTAACAGATGTGGCCGTGAGCGACTCAAAACCTGTTTTCGAAAAGTGTCATGGAAATCTGATAAGCAGGGGAGAGACAGAGTACAAGGTTCACACAATCATTAGGCAAGGCAAGGCAAGGCAAGTTTATTTGTATAGCACATTTCATACAACAGGGGCAATTCAAAGTGCTTTACATGCATTATTTAAAAATACAGCAAGAGGAGCATAAGAAAATAACAATTACAATGAATAAAAGCAAATATAAGAAGTAAATAGATAAAACATTTAAAAAGACAATAGTTAATGGGAAAAAGACATTGATAGAAGTGTTTGTGTTTAATCATATCCCTCCACATCCTTCTACATCCCTCTACATCCCTCTACATCCCTCCACATCCCTCCACATCCCTCTACATCCCTCTACATCCCTCCACATCCCTCTACATCCCTCTACATCCCTCTACATCCCTCTACATCCCTCCACAACCCTCTACATCCCTCCACATCCCTCCACATTCCTCTACATCCCTCTACATCCCTCTACACCCCTCTACATCCCTCCACATTCCTCTACAATCCTCTACATCCCTCTACATCCCTCCACATCCCTCTACATCCCTCTACATCCCTCTACATCCCTCCACATCCCTTCACATCCCTCTACATCCCTCCACATCCCTCTACATCCCTCCACATCCCTCTACATCTACATCCCTCCACATCCCTCTACATCCCTCTACATCCCTCTACATCCCTCTACACCACTCCATATCCCTCCATATCCCTCCACAAGAGGAGCATAAGAAAATAAAAATTACAATGAATAAAAGCAAATATAAGAAGTAAATAGATAAAACATTTAAAAAGACAATAGTTAATGGAAAAAAGACATTGATAGAAGTGTTTGTGTTTAATCATAACTGGTGCAAAACAGTTAACAGAGCCCAGAGACAGGCTGTAACAGAGTTTACACAGTGATACAAGGTTCATATACAGAATATCCTGTTTTAACCTTATTCAACATTATGAAAACCTTATTCAGCCCTATCACGACACCACCGTGGTGGGCTGCATCTCGGGGGGGGACGAGGCGGCGTACAGGGATGAGGTAGAGCAGCTGAGCAAGCTGTGCAAGGTTAACAACCTGCTGCTAAACCAGTCAAAGACCCAGGAAATCATCGTGGACTTCAGGAGGAAAAAATCTGAGGTCCAGCCCCTGCTCATCGACGGAGGGAGCGTGGAGAGAGTCTCAACCCTCCGATTCCTGGGGGTGCACATACAGGATAACCTGTCCTGGAAGAACAACACAGCAGCCATCATCAAGAAGGCACAACAGCGGCTCTTCTTCCTGAGAGTCCTCAGGAAAGACCACATCGGACAGGAGATGCTGGTGGCCTTCTACCGCTGCGCAGTGGAGAGCATCCTCACCTACTGCATCTGCAACTGGTTCTCCAGCTGCACAGCCGCAGAGAGGAATGCGCTACAGAGAGTCGTGAGAACGGCCCAAAAGATCACCGGCGCCCCCCTCCCCTCTCTGGAAGAGCTGTACAACACACGCTGCCTCAGGAAGGCCTCCAAGATCTCCAGAGACCCATCCCACCCTGGGTACGAACACTTTGCTCGGCTGCCCTCGAACAGGCGGTACAGGACCATGTTCGCAAGGACAAACAGACTGAAGCTCAGCTTCTACCCCAGGGCCATCCAGGCCCTGAACACAGCAAAGACCTAGGTTCTGGGCCCTGGACAGTCTGGACGGATTGATGGCAGCTGCTGGATTGAAAATCAGGTGTAGTGCTGAGGCACAAATGTGTACATTTCAAGCCTGCAAACTGCGACACTTTAAATGAATGTGCAATAACACTATGTGCAATATGACAACCCTAGGGTACATGTTGTTGTTTGGTACCTGTACTATATCAATGACAATAAAGACCATTCATTCATTCATTCATTCATATTTCCAGCGGCACTTAAAACTGCCCTGGTTAGACCCACCCTGAAGAAAAGTAACCTAGATCCTTCTGATCCAAAAAACTGTAGACCTATATCCAATCTCACTTTTCTAAGCAACATTTTAGAAAAGGCAGCGTATAAACAGCTTCATTAATTCTTAGTCTTAAATAATAGGTATGACCCACTTCAGCCAGGTTTCCGATCATACCACAGCACAGAAACCGCTTTACTGAAGGTAACTAATGACCTTAGGATAAATGCAGACTCGAAAAAACTCTCGATTCTTGTACTCTTAGACTTAAGTGCAGCCTTTGATACCATAGACCATTCCATACTTATTGAGAGACTTGAAAACTGGGTTGGCCTCTCAGGTCCGGTCTTAAACTGGTTCAGGACTTACCTGGCTGACCGAGACTACTTTGTAGCCCTTGGTGACCATAAGTCAAAAACTTATTGCGCAACCTGTGGAGTTCCCCAGGGGTCCATTTTAGGACCGTTGCTTTTTAGCCTATACATGCTACCCCTCAGTTCTGTTATCAAGAGGCATAGCGTTAACTACCACAGCTATGCTGACGACACTCAGCTTTACATCTCAGTAACTCCCAACGACTACAAGATGATCGACCACCTGATAGATTGTATTGCTGATATTCATATTTGGATGACA
This sequence comes from Nansenia antarctica, assembly GCF_963989245.1. NCBI lineage: Eukaryota > Metazoa > Chordata > Actinopteri > Argentiniformes > Microstomatidae > Nansenia > Nansenia antarctica. The sequence goes on along the minus strand of NC_137681.1, from coordinate 26,963,712 downwards.
CAACATTTTCTCCAACTCAATCAAGAAAAAACAGAGGTATTGATCATTGGCGAGAAAACTGGGTGAGAGAAATTATCTGCACACTTGAAAACACTAGCTCTTAACACTAGTGTCAGGCTAGGAATCTTGGTGTCATAATTGACCCAGATCTAAATTTTGAAACTCATATTAATAATACTATTAAAACATCCTTCTACCATTTAAGAAACATCACTAAGGTACAATCATTTCTCTCCCAGGCAGACACCGAAAAATTAATGCATGCGTTTGTTACTAGTAGGCTAGATTACTGTAATGCTCTCCTGACAGGTCTCCCCAAAACATTTATTAATAGACTACAAATGGTTCAGAATGCTGCTGCTCGTGTCCTTACTAGGACCAAACGAAGAGCGCACATCACACCTGTCTTGAGATCACTACACTGGCTCCCTGTCAGTTATAGAATATACTTTAAGATCCTTTTACTAGTCTATAAATCACTCCACTGCGATGCGCCCAATTACATGGTGGACATGCTCATAAGATACACACCAGCTAGACCCCTAAGGTCTAGTGGCACGGAACTTCTAATAGTGCCAGAAGCTAGGACTAAGAGATTTGGAGGATCAGTTTTTAGCATATATGCTCCTAGATTGTGGAACACCCTACCTGAGGGCTTGAGGTTGTCTAAAACTCAGGAAATTTTTAAGCGAGACCTCAAAACCTACTTATTCAATGTCGCCTTTTGCTACTAAGGGGAGACATTGGACATTATAGAACTAGGATCACTAGGCCATTACACCATACTCGTGTTTTGAGATTTGTGTTGACAGGAAAAAGGACCTGGGTGCTGATGAGGCACTGTCAGCTCCCAGTAGCACCTAGAGCAGTACCATCAGGTTGTATTGCTGTCATCTTTATTGTGTTGTTGCATCATAACTGCGCTTAAGATTCTCTTTTGGCAGGACCTGTGCCCATGCTGGATGCAGAACGATGCAGATATAACACTACATTTATGGACAGTGTGTACGCCGATAATATGCATGGAACTTTTCCTGGATACATGTTGTACAGGTTTTTCGCCCTTGCTTGCTTGCTTTGCGCCGGTGGTCCTTGGGCCTCCCCTTGGGGGCCCCCGGCTGCCCTGTGTGCCTGGTCTGTTCCGCCGCCGGGGCACCTGCTTGGCCGTCCTTGTGCGGGGCCTTTGTGGTCTGTGCTTGCTTGGCTGGGCCGGGTGTGCTGGTGGTGGGGCGGGCTGGGTGTGTGGGGCGGCGGGGGCTCCCCGGGGGGGGGGGGTGGGGGCCCACCGCTGGGTGCTGGTAGGCAAACTGGCTAGTAGTCGCTCTATGTGTAGAGGGCTGCAAGGGAATTTTCCTGGCTACATAGTGTACAGGTTTTTACTTTTGCCTGCTTGCGGCTCTGTCAGTATTGATTGATTGATTGATTGATTGATTGATTGACTGAGAATGTTCATTATGTGAAGCGCATTGAGTTGCATCTTGTAAGAAATACGCTATACAAATACAATTTCATTTGATGATTTGATTTGTGTCAGTGTTCCAATGGCGGTTGGCGGTCAATAAAAGCTCGCGTGAGTACGTTGTGTGCAAGTCCAATCTATATCAACGCTACAATACGTACACCCTACATACAGTGGCTATCGTTAGACAACACACCCCTTCACTTTTTCCACATTTTGTTTTGTTTTAGACTCAATTTAAAATTGATTAAATAAATAAACATTTCTGCAAATATATAACCATTTAAACACAGAAATACCTCCTGACGGAGGTCCAGTTTAGAGAACACGCTGGACCCGTAGAACTGGGCGGTGAGCTCCTCTATCGTTGGCAGGGGGTATTTGTCAGGGATGATGGCCTTGTTTACCGCTCTCAGATCCACGCAGATGCGCAGCCCCCCAGACTTCTTCTTCGCCACCACCAGGTTGGAGATCCAAGGCGATGCATTCACCTGCTCAATGATGTCGCTATCGAGCATGCTCTGTAGTTGAGAGGAGATGTCATCGCGGAGAGCCAGGGGGGAGCGGCGGAGGGGCTGTATAACAGGCATCACCGTAGGATCTAACAGAGGCTGGTGGGCAAAAGTGTCGAGGCAGCCTACACCGCTGAACAGCGCAGGCCACTGTTGCTGCCAGGGGATGGAAACGGTGTGAATCTCTGAGCCAGCTGTGTCTAGCAGGGTGAAACCGAGGGCGTTGAACAGGTCGAGGCCTAACAAGTTGGTCCCGTGGCGTGCAACGTTGAACCTGAAAGCCGGCAGTGTCCTCTCCCCGTACTTCACAGGCAGCTGAAAAGAGCCCACAATGTCAATCTTAGAGATGGCATAGCCACGCAGGGTGGTGGAGGGCAACCCCAGGGGCACATGGGAGAAGAACTGTGTATAGGTCGTCAAGTTCACAAGGGACACTGTGGCTCCAGTGTCTAGGAGGAGCGGCAGAGTGACATCACCAACCATCAACGAGCATGTTTTGAATGGCGCTCGTCCTGAGCTGACATTATGGATGACTGTGGTAGGTGACTGGGAAGCTCTAGCTGGGGCAGACCTGCAGACCTTGTGAAAGTGGTTTAGTCTCCCGCAGTTGGAGCAGGTTTTACCACGGGCTGGGCATGTCTGAGCTCTTGAATTGTGTGCAGAAGAGCCGCAATTCCCACACGGCTGGTGTGGCTGGTCGCGTGACCGAGACGCCAGTAAAATGCTCTCCCCGCCGCTGGTTGCACTCACGTGGAGGAGGGGCACCTGTAGGCTGTGCGCGCCCTCTGCCGGTGAGCTGTGTCACGGCCAGGCTCATGACCATGACAAAAACGGGAGACACACACACGATCTTAGTAAGTAATGATAAGAAAATGTTTATTGTAAACTAAATGAGGCCTATATAACAATAATAAGATGAGGTGTGGTAGTCAGTAAATCAGTGGTGTAATGTGAGTGTAGTGGAAAGTGGTGAGGTGAGTGTTGCATGGTGTGAAACAAGGAACAAACTAAATATAATAAAGAATAATGGTGCCTAGAAGGGGGCCTCCATACTGAGGCCTGCATAGATCTTTTATGCCCTGGATCCTGGAACCAGGTGGGGCACAATCAGCTGTCCACCAGCTGACCTGCCTTTCACTGATTGGTAACCCTGTCCAGCAGGAGTACTCTCTGCAGACAGGGAAACAGATGTTTATTACAGGCCAGGACACAATATGGGGCCAGGGCCGTCACACCCCCTCCCATAGAAACAGGGTCCCAAAGGGAACACTGAAATAATATATAATCACCTGTATTCAGGACCAACCACCATTACTCCAACCTCGGCAACAGGTACCAATGAAGCCATAATTAAGAGGAGCAGGAACAGTAGAAGGGTAAAAACAGGAAATTAGTTAACACAAAAACAATTTTAACAAGGGGCCCTGGACAATGCATCTGCCACTACATTGTCCTTCCCTTTTATGTGACGTATGTCCAGAGTATATGATTGTAAAAATAATGACCAGCGAATCAGTCTCTGGTTAGGGCACTTTAAAGAATTGAGAAAGATCAACGGATTGTGATCCGTGAAGACTACCAATGGAGCGAGACCGGACATAATGTACACATCAAAATGATGGAGAGCCCAGACCAAGGCAAGGGCTTCCTTTTCAATTACTGAATAATTGAGCTGACAAGAGTTGAACTTTTTTGAAAAAAAACTAACAGGTCTGTCAATGCCAAATTCATCGGTCTGTAGAAGCACCGCCCCTGCTCCCACGTGACTGGCATCGACCTGTAACTTGAAGGGTTCATCCATAAGAGGAGCAGCCAACACTGGAGCAGCACAAAGAAGAGCTCTAACATTAACAAAGGCCTGTTGACATTCTGTACTCCAAACATACATTGCGTCACCTCTCAGGAGGTTAGTAAGTGGAGTGACTACCGTTGAAAAATTGCGACAGAAGCTGCGATAATAGCCTACTAGCCCTAAGAAACGCTGCAGCTCTTTCTTAGTGGTAGGTCTGGGGTACTGCTCTATAGCCTGCACCTTAGCCTGGACCAGAGAGACTTTACCATGACCAACCACTCGACCGAGGTACCTCACCGATGCCCTGGCAAACTCACACTTTGCCAGGTTGACGGTGAGGCACGCACCAGCCAAGCGGTCGAACAAGGCACGCACACGCTGAAGATGGGTGGACCACGAGTCAGAATAGATGACGACGTCGTCTAGATATACAGCGCACCCCTCCAAACCACCTACAACCATGTTCATCAGCCGTTGGAATGTGGCTGGAGCATTTCTAAGACCGAAGGGCATGACAGTATACTCATAAAGACCAGAGGGGGTTATAAACGCCGATATTTCACGAGCCCTCTTGGATAAAGGCACCTGCCAAAATCCTTTGAGCAAGTCAAATTTGCTAATAAACTTAGCGGAGGCTACTTGGTCAATACAATCTTCCATCCTGGGAAGAGGATACGAATCTGGCTTTGTCACACTATTCACTTTGCGGAAGTCTGTACAAAACCGCAGTGTGTGATCAGGCTTTGGAACTGTGAGACACGGGGACGCCCAGCTGGACGAGGTAGGCACTGCAATACCAGTCTCAAGCATATACCTGATCTCGGAGTCCACGTGTTTACGTTTGTCAGGACTAACTCTATAAAAACGCTGTCTGATAGGTGAAGCATCCCCTACATCTATATCGTGTTCGATTAAGGGAGTCTGCGTGGGAGTGTCACCAAAAATGGATGGATAATCCTTAACAAGATGCAGCAGTTGGGTACGTTCAACCTCTGTTAAATGCCCCAACGAGCTCCCAAGATCACGAAGGGACTCTGAATTTTTCAATCTTCCAGTCAACAACTCCTGGCCGGGACTGGATAGGCCATCCTCCTCAGGCTCTGCCACCACCTGAGGGGAATCCCCTACTGTACTGGCTACACACGCCGGACGAACAGGAACTGACGCCTGCTCCACAGAATCAGACACACGGTCATAATACGGTTTCAATAAATTAATGTGGCAGAGCTGATTAGGCTTCCTACGCAAAGGTGTAGCAATCAGGTAATTAAGATCAGACACTTGCTTTACTACAGTATGTGGACCAGTAAATTTAGCACAAAAGGGGGAATCAACCATGGGCAAGAGTGCCAGAACCTGATCACCCGGGCTAAACTTCCGTGGCTCAGTTCGGCGGTCATAAAGGCGTTTCATTTTCTTTTGTGCACTAGCTAGTTTTTCTTTTGCCAGCTCACCGGCTTCATAAAGCCTATGCTTAAAGCCGAGTACGTAACTAAGCAAGTTTTTTGGTGGTTCGGACTCTTTCCAATCATCTTGGATAACGGCCAAGGGGCCACGTACTGTGTGTCCGAACACCAGATCATTGGGACTAAAACCCGTACTTTCCTGGCTCACCTCCCTGGCGGCTAACATCATCCAAGGAAGCCCCTCCTCCCAATCTCCGTCCAGCTCAGTACAGTAGGCGCGCAACAAAGATTTCAAAGTTGCATGGAATCGCTCCAATGCGCCCTGGCTCTGCGCGTGATAGGCTGACGCCCTGTTGTGCTTAACGCGCAGCTGTTTCAGGACCTGAGCGAACAGATGGGAAGAGAAATTAGAACCCTGGTCAGACTGGATGATTTTTGGTATGCCAAAGATTGAAATGAACTGAGTCAAGGCACGGACTACAGACTTGGTGGTGATATTGCGTAAGGGATAAGCTGCAGGATACCTGGTAGCCTGGCACATAACTGTCAGCAAATACTTAGCCCCAGTACGAGACGGAGGGAGGGGACCTACACAATCAATAATGAGATGGTCAAACGGTTGACTGGTTGCCTGAATCGGACTCAATGGAGCCGGTGTAATGCTCTGATTCGGCTTTCCTGTCAACTGACATGTATGACATGTTTTTACATAGGCTGCCACATCCCTCTTAAGGCGAGGCCAAACGAAGTAACGGAGGATGCGATCATAGGTCTTAGAAACTCCTAGGTGTCCACCCTCATCATGTGACACCTGCAGAACCAAGCTGCGATACTTGGAGGGCACAACAATTTGGTAAATGGGGTCTCCCACAAACTCAACGCCATGGGGAACCCACTTCCTCACCAATACCTCATTGTGAATGAAATAGGCATGGGCGCTGTTCCTCACCCCCCCAGCAGGGAGAGCTCCCTCAAACAGCTCTTTCAGACTTGGATCTGCCCGCTGCTCTCTCACCAGTTCACTGTGAGGGACAGACAGGGGAAAATCAGACAGTGATATCACATGCTCCACATCATCCACCATTTTGTCAGGGTCAGGCGTGGCACGGCTCATGGCACGAGTTACGGCACACGCAGTGAACACCTCAGGAAACTCCCGTTCACTTTCATCAGGCTTGCTTTTAAATACTGGCACAGACGTAACCACCACAGGTGGCGCCACATCTGCCCACACTCGTGCACCAACCAAGCCATTACCCATGATCATGGTCACCCCCTCACAGGGCAACGCTGGGCGCACACCCACAGTCATCTCACCCTGAAACAAATCAGATGAAAGAATTATTCTGTGCAGAGGAACATGCAATACAGCCAAACCCATACCACGAATGGGAATGGAGTCACCTGTGTCAGAGGCATCAGAAAATGGCAAAGCAGAAGCTAAAATAAACAAATCAAATGCCCCAGTATCCCGTAAAATGTTTACTGGGACCTTCTCATCCCCACCGACGAGGGACACCAAACCATCTGTAAGGAATGGCAAGTAAGATTCAAGGTCAGAGGATTGTGGAGACTCAACATGTGTAGAGCGCACCTGGGACAGCGAATCACAGGCTTGGGCAGCAGACTTAACCCGCTGCACCACCGGCGCCGCGCAACCAGCCCCTTTAGCCCCATCCCCATGAGACACTGGAGCCCAAGGCTTACCTCTAGACTTTAAAGCATAGCATTCAGATTTAACATGCCCCTTTTTATGGCAGTGACTGCACACTTTCTCATAACTCCTTGAACTATTCTGATTCTCATAACTCCTTGAACTATTCTGATTCTCATAACTCCTTGAACTATTCTGACCTCTACGACCAAAATCAGTTGCAACTGACTGACCAGCAGGTGGCATATCAAAACCAAAGGTACTCCTCTGAAACCCAGACTCTGGCACATAAGCGCGAGACTCACCAAACATGCGCGGCTCTCCAAACTTACCCCTGCTATGAGTCAATGTAAAATCATCTGCCAACGCAGCAGCTTCAGCAGGAGTAGTCACCTGCTTTTCACTAATATAAGTGGCTATATTCTGGGGAATAGCATTTTTAAATTGCTCCAGTACAATCAGATCACACAAATCATCAAAATCATCTACATCAGACGCCTTGCACCAGCGATTGAAATGCAAAACTAATTCTCTTGCAAACTCAAGATGTGTCTGACTCTTGTTTCTCCTCCAATTCCTAAATTTCTGTCTGTAGGCCTCCGGAACCTGTTCATAAGATTTAAGCACTGCAGACTTCACTTTCTCATAAATCAGAGAATCCTCACGGCTCAGGGACGAATATGCCAACTGTGCTCGACCTGTAAAAACACATTGTAACATGAGGGTGCGTTCAGCATCTGGCCAACCACGAGTGTCAGCGACGCGCTCAAACAACGAAAAAAACAAGTCAGGATCCCTTTCATTAAATTTAGGTAAAAGTTTCAAGTTTCCTGCTATATCAAATAAGCCTCTATTTGCTCCCCTGGAAGCAAAAGAACCCCCACTACTTAAGACTTCACTACTGATTTTACCGCCTTCAATCAAATTCAACCTATGTCTCTCTAACTCCACAGTTTGCATTTGGATTTCACATTTCATTTTCTCAAGTGCAAATTCCTGGTCTAATCTCAGTTTGAGCAATTCTTTTTCCTGGTCAAATGTAAAAGGGTGCTTAGCAACAGGCGAAGATGAACCCTTGACAGGCTGTGGCAAAATTGCCATCTCGACCAGTTTCGACTCTAAACATGCCCTAAGCTCATGTTTCTTTTGTTCTACCACCGCTACATCATAATGTTTTGCAACCAATAACAATTGAGCTTTAGTAAAACGGTACAATAAGTCATAGGATGGAGCTGCTATAAACCCCTCTACTCCAGACATTTTTATTTTATTAAATCACAATATTAAGTACAGGACAATGTAGGCCTATGGACCCAAGATGACGTATACACTGACAACTCAGCGCGCATCAGAGGAAATTGACAACCTCGCAACGGAGCATGCCCCTATCTGACTGCCTACCCCAGGACCTGACTGAGTAAGCTCAACCCTAGTCTTCATGCGTTAGCGGGAGGATCTTTAAACACTAACTCGTCAGCCCGGTTAGACCCCCAGCAAGCTGGTCGCCCACCTGACAGCTAAGAATGTGTCCCCGAGACAATTGCTCTAGCCGCCGTACCGCAACACTACAGAAAAACGCTCAGCCAGACTCAAAGGAGAGAGACCGTAAGCCTACCAGGGCAGCCCCGTAGCCTACATGTGCGCAACTGACAGCCAATTGTATACACCCTCTTGCCCCAATAGAAAAAAAAACTATCTAAGCACCATTACAAACAAAACGATCGCGCAGATCAATTAACAATAGGCTATTATATACAAAAATGCGATAAGTGTGTCTCCAAAATGCTTAATATGCCACTCAATGCTTTCAAAAAAAACACCCGCAGGCGATAATTTTGAACTGGTGGGGAATTGACTACGACACCAGTTTGCAGTTCATTCACCAAAATCTCTGCCTAGGCTACTAACAGAGACACGCGTTTATTAACTTAACAAGGCACCCCCTGCCAATCAAGGCAACAAGCCATGGGAGTCGCACCACAAGTAATGATGAACCACAATGTTTTAACCATCAATTAAGCAAAAAAGTCAAACGACCGGGTAGAATTCAATAGAAAAAAAAGCAATATTTACTTACCAAAAGGTGATCAAAATAATGCTAGAAAAACGAAAACGGACGAGCCCCCAATTTGTCACGGCCAGGCTCATGACCATGACAAAAACGGGAGACACACACACGATCTTAGTAAGTAATGATAAGAAAATGTTTATTGTAAACTAAATGAGGCCTATATAACAATAATAAGATGAGGTGTGGTAGTCAGTAAATCAGTGGTGTAATGTGAGTGTAGTGGAAAGTGGTGAGGTGAGTGTTGCATGGTGTGAAACAAGGAACAAACTAAATATAATAAAGAATAATGGTGCCTAGAAGGGGGCCTCCATACTGAGGCCTGCATAGATCTTTTATGCCCTGGATCCTGGAACCAGGTGGGGCACAATCAGCTGTCCACCAGCTGACCTGCCTTTCACTGATTGGTAACCCTGTCCAGCAGGAGTACTCTCTGCAGACAGGGAAACAGATGTTTATTACAGGCCAGGACACAATATGGGGCCAGGGCCGTCACAGCTGGGAGAGGCTGAAAAACTAACTGCACATTCTAAAGCTGTTTCAACCTGTTCAGAGCTGCTGATAATGTAAGTTCATCATTTTCCAGTAACAGTTTTTCCCTAATCTTGTCACAGTTCGTGTGTAAGATGAGTTGGTCTCTTATCATTTCGTTCTGTAATGTCCCGAACTTGCATACGCTCGCCAAACCCCGCAGATCAGCCACATACTGTGTCACTGTCTCACCTGTTCGTTGGTGTCTTCGTCTGAATATGACGCGGCGGAGAAGAGCGCTTTGTGGAGGGGCGAAGTGTTGCTTCAATAGTTCCACAGCGTCTGTGTATCTCGCCGCAGGGCCGAGAGTTTCAAACACGCGCTGACCCTCCGCTCCCAGGCAGTGCCGCAACAGCGCATATTTCCTCTTGTCTGATACATCCTCCAAGCCGGCAGCTAGGATGTATGTTTCGAAAGAGGAAATCCAGCGGCCCCACGGAATCGGTGGTTCTGCCGGGACTGCTAGGAAAGGAGGGGGTGTTGGTAGAGAACAATCAGCCATCCTCGTCGCCAATGTTATGTTCAATAACGGAGTCGAACTCAGAGCTTCTAGTCGGAGCTGGCAACTCCATTTTATCAAACACGAGTGTAACACAAAACGTAATACGGCACGTCGTAAAGTCCCAACTGTCGTAAAACTACAGACGTAACAGGTAAGTCGAGTTAATGGAACTCTATATATTCTTCTGACGTTAGCAGAAGAATATTTCTTCCAATAAAGACTTTTTCTTGCTAGCCTGACATTAGCAGTTTTTCTGGTAGTTTACCGTATGCCGCCCCCAGGGTTGCCAGATGGGATTGACAATTTCCAGCCTAACCACAGTCTAAAAAACCTGCTAAATCCACCAAAAACCACCTGCCCAAAACCTAGATTGTCAGAAAATTACTATTGGTCAGGTGCCCATCTCCTGCTCCTAAACTGTATGTCTGTTGCCAATGATGTTTGTAAAATAAAAATAAAAACCTGCACATTGTATGTAGCTACTATTCATAGCTTTCAGTCACGTGGTTTCTTCCCTAGCAACCACCAACCTGACGGGCAAAAAGGATCATAGCAACATCGCGCAACATGGCGAGTGGACGCAAACGGTTAATAAAATACAAAGGTTCCATCTCACAAAACATAATGTAATGTCAAAACGTTGACGCTCAATATCTCTGAATTACCCTAAACGGAGATAGAACCTTCTCATTCTAAACGGAGATAGAACCTTCTCATTCTAAACGGAGATAGAACCTTATCATTCTAAACGGAGATAGAACCTTATCATTCTAAACGGAGATAGAACCTTCTCATTCTAAACGGAGATCCTTCTCATTCTAAACGGAGATAGAACCTTATCATTCTAAATGGAGATAGAACCTTATCATTCTAAACGGAGATAGAACCTTATCATTCTAAACGGAGATATAACCTTATCATTCTAAACGGAGATAGAACCTTATCATTCTAAACTCACGAGTTATCTTCAGTTGATGGATTTGACTTAGGGGGCATTCATTTGAAGTAACGTAATGAACATACAAGTAACAACAACAGGTTAATGCAGCCAGCCAGCCAAGCAAAGACCATGACTATGCCCAGTTTATGCATTATAATATAATTGTTAGATTGCCAGGGTATTCGCTACAGGTTGTTGTTTTGCTCTTGATGCTTCATGCTTGGTTCAACAGAGCCTCAAGCCAATATGTGTCCCATATTCTAAATAAGAACACAGACCCAAACAAAACGAACTCCTTTTAGGTTGAGTCAGTTTTATAAAGTGTGTGAGTGTGTGAGTGTCTCCTGGCCCGGTCAGCTGGGCCGTGTCCCTGGCCACATCTGACGCGTCTGACTACCTGAACACTACCTGAACACTACAGTGCACTTGTCACTTTTGGTTCCGACAGCACGTGTAGGCTAGTCGCCTGGAAGCATGGCCAAAAAGCAGCGTGCGTCTGGGTCGCTATGTATCGTGATCTTAGAATTATAAGGTTCTATCTCCGTTTAGAATGATAAGGTTCTATCTCCGTTTAGAGCTTGTTAATTACACACAACACAACGCCACCACCAAACAGGTGGCTGACTCCTGCTAAACAATAGCCCATATCCTGATAACAAAAAGACATTTAAAAAAAAAGAGACGGAAAAAAACCACTTGAGTAAAACGCATAGACGTTGAATAAGTGTAAGCTTCGATGTATATAATAATAATATAATAATAACATTTATTTGTATAGTACTTTTCCTGCAAACGTCGCAGCTAACAGGCACTTGGAATAATGTGTAGGCATGCATATTCAAGTGAAATGTTATTGACTCAAACCCTTACACGATGGTCAACATAAATGAGAACAGACTAATTAATCATTGGTTCGAGTAGTGCAATTTATTTGTAATCTCACATTGCACACACATCTAATACTGAATGCATAATTAGCTACAACAAAAACAGAGAGACAACATCGAATGACAATCCATACATTAATTGTGTCAATAATCATTTAAACCAGTTTAATATCAACCAGTCAGTCATGTTCAATCATATTTTCGTTTCATTGATTTATGCTTGATCCTGACACGTGAGGGTGCGACACAGTTTTTCAACCATCACGATAAACCACCACATTAGAAAAGATGTATTGTTTTGTTTGATACACGTTTTGGTTTGATACAAGTTATTTTGTTTGACAACTTTGCTTTTGAATTCCGATCGGGGATAGGCCCGACCCAGAAGTGACACACATACAAACAAACATTTACATACGCGTACATACCACACTAACATAATATATTATATTACTTTCGTTTGTTACTTTTATTTGGACTTTGGAATACAAGACCACTTCAATTCATGGAAAGGTCCAGAGTCTTTGTTGCAAACGGAGGAACTACAAACAAACAGGTGCGTTGAAACCAACACCCACTCATGCCAGGACGATGGCTAATTTGATAATTTGACAGACATGATAGCCATCACATTAAGTTGAAAAACTCTCGCAAGTTGAGGAACTCGCGCAAATTGGAAACACTGGGAAACGTTCGCCAAGTTGGACATACCTTTCATGTTGTGTTTGAGACGAAGCAAGACTGCTCGTTTGGAAGGACATTGGATGCGTATGTATAGTCACTCATTAGTTACGTCCACAAGAGCACATACCACAACACAACACACATCTCACACTTATCATGGCCAAGCATGAATCTCTGGTGAGTCTCTGCCTATCTCCTCGCCGGTTTGTACACCCGATTGCACAGCAACTATCTGACATGATTGTTTTCTAACCAATGCTACTGTGTTTCCTGGTGCAGTATGAACGCCTTTTGCCCGTCAGGTGGGCGTTTCCACTATGCTGTGACGTCACGTGAAAGCTATGAATAGTGTGTGTGTTTTAACTTCACGCATTTTGTAACTTTCAGGCACTGACATTTTGATACCGCCTAAATGCTGTTTATCCAGCCCAACCGCCTAAATGCTTTTTTTCCGGCCCAGTGTGATCAAAAGTAGCCCAGTCGGTGGGAACCCGCCCTATCTGGCAACCCTGCACGCCTGTTAAACCCAATGTTAGGCCAGCATCCTCCTCATCTCAGGTGAGACAGGTGTGCTGTGAGCATGCTTATCTCAGGTGAGACAGATGTACAGTGAGCATGCTTATCTCAGGTGAGACAGGTGTACAGTGAGCATGCTTATCTCAGGTGAGACAGGTGTGCAGTGAGCATGCTTATCTCAGGTGAGACAGGTGTACAGTGAGCATGCTTATCTCAGGTGAGACAGGTGTACTGTGAGCATGCTTATCTCAGGTGAGACAGGTGTGCTGTGAGCATGCTTATCTCAGGTGAGACAGGTATACAGTGAGCATGCTTATCTCAGGTGAGACAGGTGTGCTGTGAGCATGCTTATCTCAGGTGAGACAGGTATACAGTGAGCATGCTTATCTCAGGTGAGACAGGTGTGCTGTGAGCATGCTTATCTCAGGTGAGACAGGTATACAGTGAGCATGCTTATCTCAGGTGAGACAGGTGTGCTGTGAGCATGCTTATCTCAGGTGAGACAGGTATACAGTGAGCATGCTTATCTCAGGTGAGACAGGTGTACAGTGAGCATGCTTATCTCAGGTGAGACAGGTGTACAGTGAGCATGCTTATCTCAGGTGAGACAGGTGTACTGTGAGCATGCTTATCTCAGGTGAGACAGGTATACAGTGAGCATGCTTATCTCAGGTGAGACAGGTGTGCAGTGAGCATGCTTATCTCAGGTGAGACAGGTATACAGTGAGCATGCTTATCTCAGGTGAGACAGGTATACAGTGAGCATGCTTATCTCAGATGAGACAGGTGTGCTGTGAGCATGCTCATCTCAGTCAGGTGAGACAGGTGTACAGTGAGCATGCTTATCTCACACTGATGTTTGTTTCTAGTAATATAAACTACTAGTTTGACATTCATTTAATAGCTAACCCGCCTCATTGTTACTGAATTGTGACAAGATCTTGACTTCTATGGCATAGGATGTAAGTCCACTTGTCCTCTATCTATGGAGTTGCTGGTTCAAGTCCTTCCTACCTCAGTGGCTGTTGGTGGTATCTGTGCTATGGTCTGTCTAAGGAGGAGTGTGAGAATGTCCTGTTGGTGGTATCTGTACTATGGTCTGTCTAAGGAGGAGTGTGAGAATGTCCAGGAGTTCTGTTGGTGGTATCTGTGCTATGGTCTGTCTAAGGAGGAGTGTGAGAATGTCCAGGAGTTCTGTTGGTGGTATCTGTACTATGGTCTGTCTAAGGAGGAGTGTGAGAATGTCCAGGAGTTCTGTTGGTGGTATCTGTACTATGGTCTGTCTAAGGAGGAGTGTGAGAATGTCCAGGAGTTCTGTTGGTGGTATCTGTACTATGGTCTGTCTAAGGAGGAGTGTGAGAATGTCCAGGAGTTCTGTTGGTGGTATCTGTGCTATGGTCTGTCTAAGGAGGAGTGTGAGAATGTCCAGGAGTTCTGTTGGTGGTATCTGTACTATGGTCTGTCTAAGGAGGAGTGTGAGAATGTCCAGGAGTTCTGTTGGTGGTATCTGTACTATGGTCTGTCTAAGGAGGAGTGTGAGAATGTCCAGGAGTTCTGTTGGTGGTATCTGTGCTATGGTCTGTCTAAGGAGGAGTGTGAGAATGTCCAGGAGTTCTGTTGGTGGTATCTGTACTATGGTCTGTCTAAGGAGGAGTGTGAGAATGTCCAGGAGTTCCGTTGAGGTTTTGCAGTTGGGGTCAACATGGATATTAAAATGGCCTAATAACAGAATAGATGGTGAAATGGCACAAAGCTGAGTTCGACATTCAGATCAGAAGGAAATTGGTGATGGTAAGCACTCCTAATACAAGTTGAGACAGGCGCGCGAGACCACACACCACACATCTGCCACATCATACCTCCATCCCACATGGATTTATCATCATCTTTTTCAATATAAGACGGAGGTAGGGGGTCGGTAGATGGCAGCAGTAACCAGGGGTTTAGGACCAGACAGTTTGGTCTACAGTAATCAAAACCTTTTGTGTCACCTTCAGAATGTGTTCTCGTGATTACTGACGAGCTGAGACTTGATCCGTTGGTTGGATATCACGCTATTGAGTTACTTGAAAGGTAGGAATAATTTCTCAGTACTTTACAAAATCAGTTAGGTCTATAATTGAAGGTCTTGTGCGGTGAAATGCCACCTGAATGTAGGCCTGTCTGTTCTGAATGATGTTCTGATCTTTGTGTTACACAGGTTCATGATTAAACACCTGGAGGATCTGTTTTCTCCACGCACCCCCCCACCAGGCGCTGCTGGGGGTCAGGAGGGAAACTATGAGGATCTTGTTTATGAAAAACTGAGAGAGAAATTCACACTCATTATCCTGACTTGTGTGCAACTCGCAAGCAAACTGTCTTTGCACAGTTGTGTGAGTTCTGAGAGGCGTTTCCATACCGACATTAGAGCTTCATTATTATGGCAGTTCTTTTTTCTGGCTTTTGTCATTTTAGTCCCCTGCAGTCGCTTTTAAATACAAAATACGCACAAATATGTAATATCCACATGTGCAGCTATGCATAAGTAGGTCTCAATAAGTAGGTCTTAATGTATGTATTTTGTACATTGTCATGGCGCACTTATAAAATAGATCTTAGGTATAAACGTGATTCCCCAGCTAAAATACAGGTTAAATAAGTATTATCCTTTACTGGTACAGTAGCAACTGATATTTTAGAATCAGAATCAGAATCACTGATGTAGTATATTCAGTATATTCGCACATACAGGAAACTGACTTGGTGTGGTTGGTGCATAAGACACACAGATAGCAATATAATAAAAGAACAACAACAATGTAATAAACAACACTATATAAGCAAAAATAGTATTAAAAATAATAATAAAAAGAGACAGTGACAGAAATGGGCAGTAGAGCAATAAGACTGTAAATTAGAATATGTCAAACTAATATATATTACATTGTCAGTTGTGTGTGTGCGTGTGACGGAGGGGGGGGGGAGTGAAGGCAACCTTCTGTCTTTCTGCCAGGTCGTTGACAACAATACAGCCGTGCAGTTTCTTCACTCCATGGGCCACAGCGTCTCCAAACACACCCTCCTCCAGTCAGAGCTGACGGTCCTGAAGTGTCTGGACTTCAGGCTGAGTGCCCCCAACCCCCTGGCCTACGTGGAGATCCTGCTGGAGGTGCTCGGTACGCAGAGATAAGACAGGATTTTTTAATTTACTTTTTTTATTTTACCTTTATTTTACCAGATAAAATCAATTGAGAACAAATTATCATTTACAATGAGAAGAATAAAAACAAGCATATAAACAGAAATACACCAGGTCAACACAAAACAATACATACAATACATAACAATGGCAAAGACAGTGAAGATAAAATAAATAAAAACAAAGTCAACTAACCTTTGTGTGGAAAGAGAGAGGGGGGGGGGTTGTGTGTGTCTGTGTGTGCGTGTGTGTGTGTATCGGGGGGGGGGGGGGGGGGGGGGCAAATCCGCAGGAACAATAGTCAACCTGTTGAAGTTTATTTTTGAAAATGGTAAGTGATGTGAGTGGTGAGTGCTGTTGAGTTTGAGCGTGTTCTGCAAAGTGGTCCAATCGTTTGCTGCAGGATCTCTGTGGTAAAGAGGTGTGTTGGAAAAACATGGCCACCTGTCGACCCCTGTGTTATGTAGTTGTTGTTGTTGTTGTTGTTGTTGTTTTTCTTGTTAGGGGTAGGGTTAGGGATAGGGATAGGATTAGGGTTAGGGTTAGACATGCCAGCATGTACCAAATCGACGTAGCACCTAACCCTAACACTAGTTTTCCCACATGTACCGTATTCCCACATGTACCGTAACATCTATATATATATTATCAACCACCCTGGAGGACAAACGATCTGCCACCAACTCCCTACCGCCATCATTATCCAACCACCAACAGGCAATTACCTTTGTCCGTGAGGGGGCAAAGGTTACCAGGAGCAGCTCGACACCATCTGAGCGAGGCCAGCTACGGTTGGCCCGCGACTGGAAGATGCTGACTGATATTGGATGACAGCTTGTGTTTCCTAAAGAGATCGCCATAACCACCCTGAGACCTGACTTGGTTCTCTGGTCCCCTTCTCTAAAAAAGGTGTACATCATTGAACTAACCGTACCCTGGGAGGACGCAGTGGATGAAGCTTACGAGCGGAAACATCTACGCTATGCTGAGCTCGCCGCCGAAGCACAACACCGCGTCTGGAACACTGAAGTCCGCCCAGTGGAGGTGGGGTGCAGAGGGTTTGTGGCAAGATCTACCACCAGATTGTTTACAGACCTGGGAATCAGAGGCCAAAGCCTGCGTTCAGCCATCAAAGCTGCATCGGAAGCAGCCGAAAGAAGCAGCCAGTGGCTTTTTATGAGAAGGAAAGATCCCTGCTGGGCCCCGAAGTAGCCAACCAGAAGGTATGCGGTCAGCTTAGGCCTGACTCAGGGAAAAGGACGCCCCTGCCTTGCATAGTCTCATGAGACGTCAGCCATTCTCATGACGAATTAGGATTGACGCAAGTTCGGGGCTGATCCCCCTGAGCTGGCCACCTCTGGCGAGGGTGTATAGTGTGATGGCCGAAACACCCCATGACCTGGAGGAACACTACTGATGATGCGTCCAATATTAAACCTAAACCCCCTAATTTTTCCGAAAGAAAAGTCTGATCATTACATCAGATCCCGACATGAGGACCTAAGCATTAGAACGTGTCACACATATATATAGGAGGCCAATTAGAAAACATTTAAATGTATCTCTATATATATATAGATACATTTAAATATTTTCTAATTGGCCTCCTTCTACAGGGCACAATGAGTCTTCCATCCCTGTGGAACAGCTGCATCAACTTTGTCTCCATGTGCTCCAGTTCTGCTACCTGCAGAGGAGCCTCATCTACCACTCCTTACTGCTGGTCACCACCCAGACCCCCACCCCCAGCCAGGAACAGAGGTAGTCCTGGTCCCCACCCCACCCAGACCCCCACCCCCTCCCAGGAACAGCGGTAGTCCTGGTCCCCCCCCCCACCCAGGAACAGAGGTAGTCCTGGTCCCCCCCCCCACCCAGACCCCCAGCCCCTCCCAGGAACATAGGTAGTCCTGGTCCCCCCCCCCACCCAGACCCCCAGCCCCTCCCAGGAACAGAGGTAGTCCTGGTCCCCGCCCCCCCCCACCCAGACCCCCAGCCCCTCCCAGGAACAGAGGTAGTCCTGGTCCCCCCCCCCCCCACCCAGACCCCCAGCCCCTCCCAGGAACAGAGGTAGTCCTGGTCCCCCCCCCCATCCAGACCCCCAGCCCCTCCCAGGAACAGAGGTAGTCCTGGTCCCCCCCCCCATCCAGACCCCCAGCCCCTCCCAGGAACAGAGGTAGTCCTGGTCCCCCCCCCCCATCCAGACCCCCAGCCCCTCCCAGGAACAGAGGTAGTCCTGGTCCCCCCCCCCCCCACCCAGACCCCCACCCCCTCCCAAGAACAGAGGTAGTCCTGGTCCCCGCCCCCCCCCCCCCCACCCAGACCCCCAGCCCCTCCCAGGAACAGAGGTAGTCCTGGTCCCCCCCACCCAGACCCCCAGACCCTCCCAGGAACAGACTCCAACAACTCCCTGGTTGTTGTTTTTTTGTTTCCTACAGTAGATGATTTTTGCTTTGTTTTTATAACAGAGAGAAGTTTGAGTCTGTGCGTGAAGACTGCATGCTCCTCGGGGTCGGTGTCATCGCCGTGGGCGCGTACATCCTGAATCTTACCAACTGGGAACAGGTGAATGAATAACCTATTAGCATAATTAAGCATTATGAAACGAGAAGCCGTGGTATATCGTGGATATTAGCACAGCTAGCGGGGTGGTTAGGCGGTGCCGCATCAATATGCCGACGGACCACGATGCCGACGGACCACGATGCCAAGTTTATTAGCGGATTTCTGCAAGAGCTGACAAGACGGTACATGTGGGAAAACTAGGGTTAGGGTTAGGTGCTATGTCGACTTGGTACATGCTGGCATGTCTAACCCTAACCCCAACCCTAACCTTAACCGTAGCACCCTAGCACCTAACCCTAACCCTAGTTTTCCCACATGTACCGTCTTGTCAGCTCTCGCAGAAATCCGCTAATAAACTGTCGATTTTGTAAGGCGATCAACTTCTCCAGAATCGATTTAATTGAGTCGTCACTTACAAGCGAGTTCGTTTAATCTCAACGAGACGTCCTTGATATCTCTTCTTAAGATAAAATGATCCAATCAAATATTAGGCACCACTACTGAACTGTTCATTAAGATAATATTTATTCAAGCACATCAGCAAGCAATAATAGTTCATTTCCAAGGAAAAGTGGTCCCATCTAGTTTCACCTCTGCAGGCCCGTATCAGCTAGCCGTCAACAAGTTAACTGCAGAAGCTCCACCAAACAAGAAGCCCCTTTAGCCTTCGTACATAGTCCTTTATACATTTGATTTAACATTTGGGGCTGGGCTGTCCCTCCCCCCCTATCTGGTAGTTTTTTAATTGTCAGCATAAAATCTGTTGCAGCTGTGAGCAAGTGTTTTAGTTAGCTATGCGGCCTTCAACTTCTCTCTGTGGGTGCGCGAGAGTGTACTGTGTGTTATCTTCTTCTGGCCTCCCGTTGTCATGGTGATATACGTACTTGTGTGAGCACAGAGCAGAGCAGTGTGTCCTTATCAGTAGCATGTGAAAACCTAACTATTGAAGTTACACAGTAATATGAGTTAGGATTCGATTTACAAGTTAAAATATAGTATAGAAGAATAGACTTATCATTAATCATTAGTTATGATAGTATAAAATCAGTACAGAAAAATAGAATATCATAACAGCAGGTATAAAATGGTTGTTAGCACATAGGTAAAAATAAGTAATTTACAGGCAGTTTGAATCATAAAACGTTCTTTTAGTCAGGAGCTTGTCTTCTTCTTGTCGCTCAAAAACAGAACCTCTCTTTTGGCTTTGCGTGACCTTCCTATTGTTCTCAACTGACCTCAGTCACATATTATTTAAATGAGCACATAGTACATGATTTATCACTTCTAGTTATTTTAATACAAATTCCCAACAGTATCGTGGTTCGTCGGCATCGTGGTCCGTCCGCACAGCGGGTGGGCCCCGGTTAGGCACGACGCTTTTATACAACGGTTACCACATCTATCTATCAACATTTCACAAAAGAAAGACAAGACAAACTTTTAATGAATGTATTTTAATGGAACTATGTTTTATTGTAAGTGTCTTCATCCGCTGAGCAGTTGTTTATCAGTTGCTAAGCAACGGTAAGAATGTAACTTCGATAACGGTAATATATCCAAACGCGGGGTAACATGAAAAGATGTGCCACCAACATTCCATTTAGCCGTGCGTATGTCACGGATATCGCAAACTGACCAATCAGAGACAATGGACCGGATCTATCCGTTGTATAATGCAGAATGAATCTATCATCGAAAGAGACCAGCGGTGTCGTGGTGGTTTGTCGATGTGCTGTATAGAAGCAGCGCCTGTAAGGGAAGGTTTATCCGTCTTCTCCTTCTTCTGTGCTTTATGTCCCACAGGCAGGGCCGCTTGGGAGATATGCGAGGCCCTGTGCGAAGTCAGATTTGCGAGGCCTTTTATAATGATGTAGGCTACTGTTATAACCGCGCGACACGCACGCACCGATATATTGCAAGAAATGCGCTCACATGCTGTGCTGATAGACAATAGCATATCTACTTATTTAGATAGTTTACAACCATGTTTGTTTCATTTCAAACCTTTTATACTCGTAAAGGATTAGGATTTAGGATAAAGCAGTCATCATACCCAACATTAAATACGCACAAGCCATTATTGACATGAATAGAGATGTTACTCACCACCATGTAGGCCTATCCTTTATGTTGAAAAGCTTACAGCAAAAGCAAAAAGACATGTCCCGTTTTTGAGAGTACACAAGCCACTTTCTTTCTATTTTTTCCCCATTTGGTAGTTTTCGGAGAAATAAAGTTTCACTAAAGTTCCTGTTCTCATTATTTTTAGGATAACTAAATCCAGGTTTCATCTTTGGGGGACCTCTTCTAATGATCACTTCTGTAACTGTAGAGTCCATATGTACCGGCCAATTTACCAGGATCATCATACATGACATATCTAACATAGGCTTGTCTTGCGTTCCATCACTCTCAGCCCTGCTGCTGCTCTGAGTAGCTCCATCTTCCGCCTCCGTATGGAATGGAATGGACTTTATTTGTCATTGCTACAGTACAGGTACCAAACAACGAAATTTAGGAGGGGTGGCTCCCCTGGTGTTTAGGAAAGGAAAAAGAAAACACATTTTAGAAAGAGCATAGATGCATAAAATCACAAGAAGGTAAGGAGCTGGTTTACATCAATAAAGGCTATGTACACAATCCACTGTACTATACTGCACAGATAGTCAACTAGGGTTGTCATATTGCACAAAAAGTATTTTTTCACATTATTTTAAAGTGTCACAGTTTGCAGGCTTGAAAATGTACATGTTTGTGCCTCAGCACTAGCTGCCATACAATCCGTCCGGACTGTCCTGGGCCCAGAACTTAGGCCTTTTCTGTGTTCAGGGCCTTGACGGCCCTGTGGTAGAAGCTGTTCTTCAGTCTGTTTGTCTTAGCGGCCGGGGTCCTGTACCTCCTGTTCGAGGGCAGCTTGACAAAGTGTTCGTGCCCAGGGTGGGTCGGGTCCTTGGAGATCTTGGAGGCCCTCCTGAGACAGCGTGTTTTGTACAGCTCCTCCAGAGAGGGGAGGGGGGCGCCGGTGATCTTCTGTGCTGTTCTCACGACTCTCTGTAGCTCGATTCTCTCCGCTGTTGTGCAGCTGTGGAACCAGTTGGAGATGCCGAAGGTGAGGATGCTCTCCACTGCGCCGTGGTAGAAGGCCACCAGTATCTCCTGCTTGTTGTGTTGTTTCCTGAGGCATCTCAGGGTGTATAGCCGCTGTTGTGCCCTCTTGATGGTGCCTTTAGTGTTGTCCTTCCAGGCCAGGTCATCCCGCATGTTGTGTCCCAGGAATCGTAGGGTTGAGACTCCACGCTCCACGCTCTCTCCGTCGATGAGCAGGGGCTGGATCTCGGACTTTTTCCTCCTGAAGTCTACAATGAATTCCTGGGTCTTTGACTTGTTTAGCAGCAGGTTGTTAACCTTGCACAGCTTGCTCAATTGCTCTACCTCATCCCTGTACGCCGCCTCGCCCCCCCCCGAGATACATCCCACCACGGTGGTGTCGTCTGCAAACTTTACGATGTAGTTGCTGGGGTGAATGGGGGTGAGGTCGTGGGTGTAGAGGTTGTAGAGGATGGGGCGTATCCTCTACTTCGCCACTCCTGACCATCATCACCTGGGGCTGGGCAGCCCCACTGCTGCCGGTGTAGCAGTTGTCCTCCTCCACCTCAGAGACATCATCTTTGCCTCTCAGGGGGGGCTGTGCCGTGCTACTACTAGCATTGCTAGTGCTAGCAGTAACGTTAGCTTCTTCGGTGCTAACGGGAGCCTCACTTGTTTTTAGAAATGTTTCGAACGAACCTCTAAGCGAGGCCCTGAAGCCTTCCTTTCTTTTATTTGTATTTCTTTTTTCAGCACCCGATTAACATTTTCTTCCTCGGTCTCGTTCCCTCTGCATTTTGTCCGTTGCACTAAGCAGTCACTATCCACAACAAGTGTCAACACGCGCCCAAAAATTCTTTTCACGTTTCACGTAAGGTGTCATAGGGGGAAATTACTTTTTTCTGTTGCTAAGAATCTCCCTGTCCTACAGGTATGCTAGATTTTAGATGTATGATTGACTATGATTATCACATGTGTGAACATTTAGAAATGTATTAAAGGCAAAAATTATAATATGGTCCCTTGCCTGGCGCTTTGGAGGGCCTCGCCAGCCAGGGTACAAAAAACAACAACAAAAAAAACAAAAAAACCTTTTTTTATTTTTTACCCTGCCTCACGCGAGGCCCTCCAAAGCGCGAGGCCCTGTGCCACCGCCCCAGCTAGCCCCCCCTTAAAGCGGCCCTGCCCACAGGTTGTGGAGGAGCTGAGTCACATCACAGGCGTCTCGGTGAAGAGCATCACTGTCTTCACACACGTGACTCTGATGCACATCACCCGTCCACCCGGCTCTGCTGTCACATCTACCTGAGGCCAGGACACTTGTCCAGTTGACGTTGATTTATTGGTTGTTTTATTGCTTTGAAAAACTCAACAAAAGTGAGTTTTTACAGCTACAGTCAAGTTAAGTTGAAAGATGACAGACCACGGGGAAGAGAAACAGAGCATTAAAGGTGTCTGTGTTCTAACACCGGTGCCCATCGAAGGGCTGAGATATGAGGGTGAGGTAGTGTAGCTCCCTGAGTACGACTGGTACAGTGGACTGATTTCCTACAGAATCTTTCCTGTGGAGTTTGCTGAATGTTACCTGTCCTATTATCTAGTTTGCGTATCTTTACTGTTGCTAAATTTCAAGAGCCTTCACCCATCCTCATGTAAAAAAAAGTCCTGAACTTGTTTAATTTCTGCTAAATCTCACTATAAAACTAAAGCTGTTAAAACTCTTATGTAATAGTACAATAAACAATATAGTACAGTGAACAATTGATTTGAATGATAAATATCTTTACTGATATACCCACCTCTCTGTTATGTGTTTATTTGTCCATTCTCCAAATGGTGTGTGTGTGTGTGTGTGTGTGTGTGTGTGTGTGTGTGTGTGTGTGTGTGTGTGTGTGCGTGTGTGTCTGTGGGAATCATTTCATGAAATAAAAGATTACAATAAATTAATCATGAAGTTCACATCATGCAGGTAGTATTTAAAAAGTGTGTGTGTGGTCGTGGTGAGGTGGGACTAATCATCGTGTCCCTGCTGTGTGGTTGTCTCTCTGGCTCCCTCTGCTGGCTGTTCTCAGTCTCAGGCTGGCTGTTCTCGGTCTCAGGGAGAGATCTGGGAGAGAATCAGATTACTGTCAGTATTTCTAGTATTTTTACTGATTTGTTAACCTACCGTACCTATGACTCAAGTGCTCAAAGTCGGCTGATCCTAATTATGTTAGTGTTGATTCATTTAGATTTAAGTAGAGTATTGCCGTCATGAAATGATCAACATTTGAGAACATTTTACCTTTTTCTCTGTGACTTACTGGTGGGCCTACCTGTTCTCTGAAGCATGTACAGTCTGAGAGCCGTCAGCTAAGATAAAGACAAAATGTCTGACCTTGAATCTAACTCATACTGTAGCAGATAATACTGTTAAAGATTAATGGACATTTAGAAGTAGTCTAGAGAATACCCTAACACTGACTAATCCTTACAGATATCCCCTGTGAGTCGTTGATGCATACATTGCTATGAATTATTACCGGAACATGTCATGTTTGAATATGGGCTCTCTGTCTAATGTCTGCACATGAATAGCATTAAGTCTGTAACTACAGTCTATCTATGGCCACGTTCGTAAATTTGCTGTGAGAGCGCCCGAAGCGTCCACGTGACTGCCTCTTGTCCAATCAAATTACTTGGTTCCATTGTGACGTCGAACCCATTTACGAAGGTGACCTGTTATGGCTCTGGTCTGAAGCATTAGGGAAGAGGAGCTTGTTGTTGTTGTTGTTCTCCCTCTCCCTGTTGAGGAGGTCCTCACCCAGGGGACGTCGACACATCTACCAATGACGTACACTGAGCCAAAACATTATGACATCCTGCCTAATATGCTGTTGCTATTATGTCCAGGAGTACCCCACACCTAACCCTGACCCTAACCCTGACTCCGTCAGTATTTCTAGTATTTTTATTGATTTGTCAATTGGTCATAATGTATTGACTCATCGATGTATTACCAATGAGTAGTGTAGAGATGTCAGAAATCATTGTTATTGTCTATAAATGTATGTTTGTGGTGGTGATAGCAACATGATGTAATATGTTGAGGAGGTCCTCACCATGGAGACGTCATGGTAACGTGCCTGCGCCTCCAGCTGGACGAACAGCTCTTCTCTGTACATGACCCGCTCCTCCTAGGACGACCAGGAGGGGCAGGGGAAGAGAGTTGTAAAGACACCGCTCTACTTAACACTAGAACAGCCATGGGTGGGGGGTCACATTTGACCATGGGAGTAAAAACTAAAATGTTTTATATCTTTGCACTCGATCAAATTTCAGGACCCTCCTTTCATGACTTTTCCTAGATATGTGCGTTCTACCACCCAGTATCCTTACATTTTCAAAATCACATCAGGATAAGCTAATATAAAGCTATTCTTGCAGTTTTTCTGTGTAGGAGGCAGGCTACTTTACAAGACGCGCCAACTAGTGGTCTTTGTGTGTAAGTAGCAGATTCCCATTGTGAAGACTATGGCCATTTGACCCCTGAGGCGGCTCTTATAGTAGGTGAAATAGACACGGCTGTTCTAGTGTTAACTCGTTTAGTACCGAGGGTGAATGAAGTCGCCCCAATTGTCGACGTTCTACCTAGAGTGCCAAGGGTGACTGTATTCACCAAAAAATGCATAAATTATGATGTTTAATTTTGTAGCCAATCAAAGTGTTGTTTCTAGGTAAACACCACTTAAAGACATGTTGTGTTATCTTGCTTAAAGACATAATACTGTATAATATTACATATGTTGCTATCACCACCACAAACATACATTTATAGAAAATAACAATGATTTCTGACTCATTGGTATACATCGAAGAGCCAAAACATGACCAATTGACAGGTGAAGTGAATAACATTGATTATCTTGTTAACAATGACACCTCTCAAGGGGTGGGATACATTAGGCAGCAAGCCAACAGTCAGTTTGTGAAGTTGATGAGTTGGATGCAGGAGAAATGGGCAGGAGAGTAAAAGACCTGAGGGACTTTGACAAAGGACCAAATAGTTACGGCCAGACGACTGGGTCAGAACATCTCTGAAACGGCAAGGCTTGTGGGTCAGTGTCAGGGTTAGGTGTGGGGTGCTCCCGGTCAGCAGTGGTGAGTACCTACCGACAGTGGTCCGAGGAGAGACAAGCCACAAACCTGAGAAATCTAAATGGGTGTTGGGCGACCCAAGGCTCACTGATGCACGAGCCTATTAGACAAAGGCTGTGTTCGGAATGGCATACTAGCATACTACTCATACTAGAAATGATGGAGATTTGAGTATGCGAGAGCGTTCACACGGTACAGTATGTGAGATCTGAGTATGCAAGAAATGTAGTATGTATACGATATTATCTGAATTATTTAAGTACGATATGACTGGACACTACTCGGGTACTGAATCCCCCAAATGCATTGCGCGTCTCTTCAGTCTCGTCAAACTGCGTCATACAAACTCGTCATACAGCTGTTGTTTACATTGTCTGATAGCCTGGAGACCGAAAGCTCGCAATAAACATTTTGCACAGATTTGAGTGTGCAGATGCTGTTTTTTTGCACTCTATTTGATACTCTTCAGCTGCAGCACCCCAGCTAAGTCTGATCACGGATGAGCGGTGGTATTTTCACTATATTGGGAATCTACATGGTGAAATGCATTCTTAGACATGTCTACATCGTCATAATTACAAAGATGCCACTTAAAATGCATGAAATCCAAGTTTATTTGTGTCCTACACTACGGTGACCAGACGCCCCCGATTTCCGGGGACAGACCCCGGTTTGGGTGACCTGTCCCCGGCAACAAACTGTCCCCTGAAAAGTCCCCGTTTCAAGTGTTGTGTATTTATCTTATTGGTTATGAATCAAAGAACAGTTATTGAGTTTAAGACAATTTAATCAGAGTTACGAACAGATATATACATTACATGTGTTCTCCTGTGGCCTGGGCTGGAAAAGAGGACGCTCTCTCCCTCCTCTCCCCGTTTTGTTCAAGAGGGGAGGGGCCAGAGTGTATGTGTGTGTTTGCCCAACCCCCAGAGGTCTCTGATAGCTGGTCCAGGGGCCATCTGTTAATGATCAGTGTGTGTGTGTGTGTGTGTGTGTGTGTGTGTGTGTGTGTGTGTGTGTGTGCGCTCGACTATGTGGTCTGTCGTAACCTGACCCCCTCAGAGAGCTTGCCTGTAGGCCCAAAGGCTCCGCTTTGGAACAAGGCGTCTGCCAAATGCCATAAATGTAAATGTAACTGTTACAAAGCCTTATCATACAAATCCAAGGTATGTGTGTGTGTTTAAGTAGAAAATATACGACACATCCCCCCTCGGACCACCCAGAGGGTGTTCCGAAACTAAACTACCATAAAACAAAAACAAAAACACAAAACCCCACAAAACATCCACAAAAAAAATAAAAATAAAAAAATAAATAAATAAACAACAACAGACAGAAAAACTACACCAACACACAACACAAGAAACATAACAACACAGACCAACCCAGCACCAGTACCAGCAACCAAAGATATCATATAAACCACCAGTACCAGCAACCAAATACAAAACAATCAACCAAATACAAAACAATCTGTCTCCTAAGAAAGTCAAAAATCATGTCTGCTATAATATTCTACAATGCATTCACGTTTTCCTCATAGAGATGGCCTCTGTGTGTGTCCTTCCTCAAGGACAAAGAGTAATGGAGTCTACAGTTCTGCTTACAAAAATAGACTACACAGAATTATGCATGTTCTGGGTTGTAGTGGATCTAACCTAAAGTCACAATCTATCTTTACTTTTAACAAACTATGACAAATATCTTTAAACTACTTTAAATATCCCGATGATCAATTCACTATCTTTCTATCTCTAAATTACTACAATCTTTATATGAATGGATTTAACTTTATCTTTTATGCAACAATCAAATTCAGCTACCCTTTTTTTCTACAAGGGCTTTCTGCTGCATGTACGATACTATAGCCTATTGTGCGCGTGTGTGTTTTAGCGCGAAAGCGTGTGTATTTGAAAAATGGAGGACAAAGGGGGGTGAAGGCAATTTAACAATCCTTTGTCTTACTTACCGCCTCTGAAGAAAACCGCTGTGGACTCTTAGATTAATCTTTACAACATAACATTGCTTTCCACAATAATGTTATTTTCCACGACACAACAATTTCACGATTATCTTTCAATCCAGTTAAACTATTATTTATCTCATTCAAATATTCTACAATGCATTCACGTTTTCCACTTTTCATAAAGAGGGGTCAATGAATGCTTTTCCCGTTCTCTTCATAGAGATGTTAAAGGCCTCTGTGTGTCCGCGTGTCTGCGCGCGTGCCTGAGCGTGCGTGTTATCGCTCCGTTCCCACAATGGACAATGGCGTCTGCTTCTTTCTAAAGGGCTCTGCACACACTTCTGCTACAGTTCTACAATAATGCTCTTTCTTACAAAACAGACTTGTTACACTTTATCAAAACACAATTTTACACACACACTCACGATATTCCGTAATACCCAAACAATAACTTTTAGTTACACAACTAATATGTTAACACAATTTTTACACAAAAAAGCGAATTACCAAATTCGGCCCTTATCACCAACCCAGGCTTATTAAAGATTATGAAAGGTTTGTTTCAATACATTCTTTTGACTATAACTTATCTGAGATTTACAGTCTATTTTGAACACACCAATCGACTAGAGAGGGGTCTCTGCAGAAAACCTACCTTCTTCGTTGGATTGAAGAGTTTGCAAAATACTGTAAATTAAGCTATATTTATCTCCTGGCTAGCTCGCCATTAATGTTGTGTATTTATCTTATTGGTTATGAATCAAAGAACAGTTATTGAGTTTAAGACAATTTAATCAGAGTTACAAACAGATATATACATTACATGTGTTCTCCTGTGGCCTGGGCTGGAAAAGAGGACGCTCTCTCCCTCCTCTCCCCGTTTTGTTCAAGAGGGGAGGGGCCAGAGTGTATGTGTGTGTTTGCCCAACCCCCAGAGGTCTCTGATAGCTGGTCCAGGGGCCATCTGTTAATGATCAGTGTGTGTGTGTGTGTGTGTGTGTGTGTGTGTGCTCGACTATGTGGTCTGTCGTAACCTGACCCCCTCAGAGAGCTTGCCTGTAGGCCCAAAGGCTCCGCTTTGGAACAAGGCGTCTGCCAAATGCCATAAATGTAAATGTAACTGTTACAAAGCCTTATCATACAAATCCAAGGTATGTGTGTGTGTTTAAGTAGAAAATATACGACACAAGCATTTCATTTCCCCCCCCATTTTTTTAAAATCTTGGCTTGTATTGTCACCGAACCTGCTGCCAAGGGTCCTACCCATGGGGTCCTCCACCCCTTTATAACGTCAATGTATGCATATTACCCGTTAATGGACGATCGTTACATTCAATAGAAAGCATTTCAGCCCCGATTGTTCCCCATTAACGAGCTCATTATGATTGAATGGAGCAATAACAAGGTCATTCTTCACCACTCAGTGAATTACTATTATTATAATAAAGCTGCTGGAACCTCAATTTGCTGTCCCAATTCTGGGGTTTGTCATAACATTAATATTTAACACCTATGCTCTGTGCTGCAGTCCTGGAATTGGAATAGTTCAATCTAATCAGACTAGTGGAGAAGAGCTTATGGGGTGGGTGGCTATTATTATTAATAAGATAATACAATGAAATATATGCAGTGGGTGTATAAAGTTGTTTTAAATTATTAATAAAAATACAATACAATATACAGAATTTTGACAACATCATTAGTCTTATGTTAGGCTTAAACATTATGTTAGGCTTAAAGTATGAGTAGGGTAGTGGAGATAAAAATTGGCATAAAAAGCACAATAGTGTGTACAAATTCACCAGAATGCAGGAAATTAAGTGTTAAATCCTCATTTTTTCTGGGGGAGGACCCCCAGACCCCCCGCTTGGTTGATGGTTGGCTCGTAAACCTGAACAGTTCTAAGAATTACTTTTAATACCACTTACAGTACACTGACACTAATGTTGAGAGGCACATTCCAGTTGTTACACTTGAGTATTCTTGCTTGAATGTGTATACATTGGTCAAAATAAGGTCAAAATAAATGAAACAGCAATTGTCCCCGTTTCTGTATTTCATCATGATAAAATGTATACATTTTTCCTAAAAAGTTGGAAATGTCCCCAGATTGCATCTCAGAAATCTGGTCACCTTATCCTACACACATGTTCGCCTAGTATTTGACTACCTGTAGCCCAATCACGAATGATCCCAGTATTGTAGCTTCAGACAGACAAGTTGGTTGTTATTGGGCTTGCTGCAGCCCACGATATGTTATTGCTCAATGCTCATATATATTTATTTTAATCATGTTCTTTTACCAACTGCTAAGACAACAATATAGTAAGCTAGTTACTTGAGCTAGCTAAAGATATTGGCCCCCCAAATCATTTTACAACTTGTTGTAATTATGTTACGATGTTTCTGTCGAACTCCGCAGTGAAGGTATGTAACAACGCCGGGTGCGTTCGTAAATTCACTCTGAGAGCGCCGGATCGCACACTGGGTTCAACATCGTAAAGGGACCAGGTAATTTGATTGGACAAGAGGCATTCCATGAGTGCTGATCAGATTTCCTGGGCGAATTTACGAACGCAGCCGTAATGTAGCTAGCGAACAGAAGACGGAAAAAAACGTCAGATCAGATATATAAACGGGTTATTTTGATAAACTGGACACATTTTGGGAATATATGCATGGGCGTCACCACCATATATTTGGGGGGGGACGTGTCCCCCCCACCTTTGAAACAAGGTCGTTTGGACCAGGGGCGGCGCTAGGGGGTGGCTACTGGGGCTCAAGCCCCGGATGTTTTCTGAAAAGCCCCGAATGTTTTACTTAAAAAAAAAAAAAAAAAAAAAAAAAAAAAAATCTCGTGAGTAACGTGCAGTACCGGAGTCCAACAGAGAGGCAGCAGCTGCGCGACATTAGCCTGCGTACTGGGTAGCCTACCCTGCCCTGAAGAAGAAGTGATCTCAATCAGTGCCTGACTTGCAAAATTGTAAGGATGGATATCCCAAAGTTGTTTCAACAAAACAAGCGCCTTGTTGCAGCAGCAGTATCAGCAGCTGACAACAATGACATCACCAGCAGTAATGACATAGATGATGTTTCAGGTTTGTGAATCTTATTAGAAAGGTGACTGACTCACTGACACTACTTTTCCGGTTTGCTAATGCTAGCTGGCTATCATAACATAACGTTATGTTATAATGAAAATGAAACATAGCAAGGTACTGTTACGGTACATGGTAAGAAATCAAACAAAGGATAATACTTATACAAATAAAGTGAATAACAGGCTGATAGTCTTTGATATCTGTACTCTGGTTGACTGAGTAACAAGTGAAAAAGAATGATGTAACGTTAATGTTACAGCTAGTAAACATGGAGTAACCACATTAAGTATGCCCTTATGGTAGTATGTATGTATACAGAACATGACTCAAATCTATCCTAAGATGTAACGCTAACTAACTAAGTTTGTTTAATGTCCCAGGGGGGATTTGATTTCACAGTACTATACACAGGCCAACAATACATGTAATATATCGTCATATAACACAGGACAAGACTCTAAATACAATATAAGTGGTGAGCACAGAGACTGCCCTGATATAATAACTATAGCCATCTCTTTTATCCACTTTTTTATCGTGATCTCGCTGTTTTTTTATATACCGTATATGGCTGGCTCAGTGTTGTTGTCTGTCCTTTATGTTGTGTTGTTATGTGTTGTTTTTAGTGGAGTGGCGTGGCAGAATGAATTTCCCCACGGGGATAAATAAAGTATCATTGAATTGAATTGAATTGATACATACTGTAACATAACTAGCCTCAGCCCATCAATTATGTAATTCTATACAAATATAAATGATGGTGACTGACAGGGGGAGCTACCAGTGGTGTAGTCTAGTTTTTTCTAGTGGGTATACTGTGATTTTGCCCTCCCAGTCAGAGCGACACCTGTCCCGTAGCGACACCCCATACGCACCACCACACTCACTTATGCATACAGTATGCATCTACACCAGTGTTTGCTGCCTTGGGGGGGGGGGGGGGGGGGTGGCATGGACTGTACTTGTACATCAAGCTGCCTCACGCTACAGAAACAGGAGATAGGCTCCTGCCCCCTAAGGGCCGTTAGGCTCGAGAACCATCGGTTCTCAAGGCTACTTACGTGGTCTTGACTACATGTCCACTTTCTCACCTGGTTCTTGCTCTCTCTCTCTCTGGTGTGCCGACACCATCCTGCTCTCTCTCCTTCTCTCCCTCTCTATCCTCCTCTCTCCCTCTTTTGCTGTCACCCAAAAGGCAAATATAACAACCAGAGTATTTATAATTTAATAAGAGGTATACATTGAATTCATATAAAATCATAACATCATTCTAATTGAATATTGGGTTGCTGTGGGCAATAGAGTCAGATACTGTCTTTAATTACTCTCTCACCTGTAAGAAAATCGTATGTCCAACTACAAAAAACAGACATTTCCAATGAGTGAGGGTTTGTTCCAATGCTTCAATCCACTGTCCATGTACTGTAAATATGCCATTATGGTATTACCATAAAGCCCAATTCTAGCAGAATAAGAAAGATTGTATATCTACTTTAAGTAAAATAATAAAGTGCCTCCAGTTAGCTCTTTAGCTGGCATGTGTGCAGCAGACTAGCTCATCTAATCACCTCTGAGCTAGCTAGCTAGCTTGCTAGTTCTTTGACACTATTATTCACACCATGAAACTATAATCAGACACTTGAATGAATGAATGAATGAATTAATGAATGAATGAATGAATCGTCTTTATTGTCATTGCTACAGTACAGGTACCAAACAACGAAATTTAGGAGGGGTGGCTCCCCTGGTGTTAGGAAAGGGGAAAAAACACTTTAAAAAAAATCACAAGAAGGGAAGGAGCTGGTTTACATAAATAAAGGCTATGTACACTATCCACTATACTATACTGTACAGATAGACGACTAGGGTTGTCATATTGCACAATAGTGTTATTGCACATTTATTTAAAGTGTCGCAGTTTGCAGGCTTGAAATGTACATATTTGTGCCTCAGCACTACACCTGATTTTTTCAGTCCAGCTGGCTGGCGAAATGAGGGAGTGCTTCGCCAACCAATCAGGTAGCGGTATTGCCCTGCCTCCCCCTACCATCCTCGGTTTCGCAAATTCGCGGCCCGCCCACCCCAAGGCTCTGTAGGGGAAATACTGAGACTAGCATTCTGAACGACTGGTTATGTGATAACAAACATGTCAGAAAGTTCGAAGTAAGTGCTTCGTAACACAGGTCTACGGGGTGAATTTTATGAATGAAAGTGAAAGTTCTGTCACAAAACGCCGTTACGTATCCTCGCGCATTTTCTAGTGGGTATACGCAAATCCTTGGCCTTTCCTAGTGGGTATACGGCGTAGTCCTGCGTATCACGTAGACTACACCACTGGGAGCTACGTGTGCTGACCTCCCTCTGTGCCCAGAACCACCACAATTAGTTTGCTTCATTAAAGGGTGTGAATGTATATGTGTTCTCCAGTGCCTTTTGTCTGCTTTAAGGTGGTGGTAAGTTGAAGGTTGAAGGCAAAATTTTCCGGCGCGCTCCGCGCGCACATTATATTCTCCCTCTGGGCTAAGCCCCGGATCTCCTACGATCCTAAATCCGCCCCTGGTTTGGACCCAGGCACGCGGGAAGGTATTTTGACTGGGGGTGCTGAGGTGCTGTCTATATACGCTACAGGGAAAAAAATTGCCAGGGGAAAAAGTATAACGATTTCTCTCCCTCCCTCCCTCCCTCCCTCTCGCTGATTGCTCGTTCGCTCACACGCACACAGTGGCATAACGACGGGCCCCAATGCACGGGCAATAATAGTTAAGCACGCACGCACCCGCACACTACAAAGACGTAACGTTAAATATTTTACCAACAATGTGTTGGAATTTACAGTAATTTCCACTCAGCTCACAGTGTCCCACAATGTCCACAAACATGATGTTGACCATTATTACAGACAGCACTCCATGTCGATTGTTATTGCCTCTTAACGGAAGCCCTTCGCTGCCGAAGAATCGGATGGATCTGAATATCAGTTCTAATACGTTTCTGGCCGTCTGTTGCTCTTTCTCAACAACGTCCGACAGTAGAGCATTAATGGGAGTGTTGTTAAGCTCAGCATCTTCTTCCAACTCCACTTCAATTGTTCTGGCTGATTTAGCATTTTTGCTAAAGAACTCAGAGATTCCCTAGCAAGATATGACCATGTGATCACTAACATTAAAACGAACAAACACATTTTTACATTTATTACAAAAAACACATTTATTTTTATTCCCAAAAGCAACAATAGTTATTATATTGTTTTAAATTATTGTTTGAATAATATTTTTATTTTTTAAATTCAGGCAGGAGGAGCTCCTTCTGCCTGCCGCTAGGGGGTGCTGCAGCACCCTCAGCACCCCCCTTCCCGCGTCCCTGTTTGGACCCCCCCACATTTGCCATCAAAAATATGTTGCATGACTGGTCAGCGTTATTTTCATTGCTTCACAATCAAATCCGTTCCACTTTATGAGTAGGGGATTGCCCATATCCAGAAGTCCACTCCGCGTTTTACTTCTGTTTTTAACACGGCAGCAGCAGAATCAGACACGCACGCAGATTCAAAACATTCAGACTGA
The DNA here is from genome assembly GCF_963989245.1 of Nansenia antarctica. Lineage (NCBI taxonomy): Eukaryota > Metazoa > Chordata > Actinopteri > Argentiniformes > Microstomatidae > Nansenia > Nansenia antarctica. The sequence goes on along the minus strand of NC_137681.1, from coordinate 26,929,164 downwards.
GGCAAGACTATATTTAGATCATCCACCAAGATGGATATAAGGAAAAAAAATCCTAAGAAGAGAAAAGTAAGTCAAAGTCATCCAAGTTTTCCCGTGAGTGGCCAAACAGCAACATTGCGTTCTCCCAAGGTCAAACACAGCCAGCTTTTCTGATAAGAATGTTAGCACCTTATGAGACATTCTCTGTATTAGCAATAGAATTAGCATAGCCTACTAGCAACCAAATACGAGCTAGATCAGCTATATGGCACTAGCAGTTTTGTTAGGCATTACTAGTGCGGTTAGACATGTTTAAATGCAGAACAGACACAGGCGAAATGTAATCAAAAGCACAGAATGGCGACAAACACCTCACAGTGCTTACCTGTCCTGTCATTATTGCATCTCCTGCCCGTGTTCATTGCCCTGAGCATTTGCACAATTTAATTTGGCCATTGCACCCACCCAAAGAATCAATTTGGCATCTGATTGCTTGAGCTAGGGTTAAAAAAAATAAGAAGAAAACACCTGTTCCATTTATTTTTCTATTTCTAAAATGCTTGTGATTGTATTTTTTGTATTGATGATTGTATTTCTATGTCAAATGTTCTATTAGAGAAAAACAATATGAACAAGTGCTCAATGCATCCCCATTTCTCCTGATATAGGTGGTTGAGAATGAGAGTGAGTCAGAGGCAGGGGCAGCAGGCAGGGGCAGTGGAGACAGCTCTAATTCACTCTTTGATTTTTGTTTGTTTGTTATAGTTGTATGTTCTGCAATGCACTGAAGAGGGCTAAGTTTGATTGTAATAGGCTCTGAGTAGCCTAGGTACATATTTTATGTTTCCTCATAACTTTTTATTCAATTTGTTGACTCAAAGTTACCTCATTCTTTTCTAATTCACTCTTTGATTCTTTTTGAATCTTCATATTTAATAAAGTACCTAAAAAGTGCCACGTGTCAGTGTCAGGCCTCTGTGAGTTAAACCAAAACATAATAGTAGTCAGTAATTGCAGACCATGCCAGCTCCAAGGAAAAACAAAGAAAGAGGGAGATTATTTTGGGTGTAAAACGCACCAGAATGCAGGAAATTGAATCTACTATTTAAAAAAATTCGGGGGGGGGACCCCCAGACCCCCCGAAAAATAAGTGTCCCCCCCACATTCAAAAAGCTGCTGACGCCCATGAATATATGTGGTTACTTTCTCACCTGAAAACATATTACAACTTCATAAAATGACATGTTAACATTTGTGACTGCTCCTGGTGTTTCTGGACACCTCTCGGAAATGAGAAAGACGTCAAATTCGTCTTTAAAGTTTTTTTTCTTTTTTTTTCAGATTTTCGTTTTTTTAGCTAACATTCAACTCGAAGATGTGAAGTACCCACTCGTTATTTTTCCGAACAGTTTTACGTTCATTAAATAAGTGTAATCTATAACACAATGACTTCGTTTCTTGTTGTTTGATGGGGATTCATTATCTTTGATGGGGATTTTCTGTGCTTAGTGATTTCCGGTGTAGCAACTTTCAAATACTCATGTCGTCTTCAATTTGTTTCCGATTTCAATGTATGATGCATCATTTGAAAGCTTACAATCTGTAGTTTAAGCACATGTAAAAGACTGAAAAATGATTTCGCCTACAGGTAGCCCTTTTCATTGGGCTGTGTCACATTTATAAAGCCCAAATTACAGTTTTTAGCCAATGGAGGTTTAAATTCCTCGCTCCCGGCTGGTACGAAATGTATTCTGGTGTAAACGGTCGGCTGGTTTTCGCATAGCTACTTATTATGAATTTAGTAGGTAGTATGCAGTATATACTCATTGAGTATGCTAGTATGCAGTATGCTAGTATGCAGTATGCTAGTATACCATTTCGAACACAGCCATACAATAATAGCAACAGCATATTAGGCAGAATGTCATAATGTTTTGGCTCAGTGTATGTCATTGGTAGATGTGATGGAACACACTCACCTGTGTCTGGTCGGACAATTCCTCCACATCCAAGTCCAGATCCACTGTTAGACTCCCCTTACACAATTCACAGGTTTTGACAGCAGTTAGTGTGGACCCTGGAAACACACACACACACACACACACACACACACACACACACACACACACAGAAGACACACATCAGTTCAGACCATAAGTGATTTAAAAAAAAGAGATCATCACATCTCAGTCACAGCGGCAGCCGGTGTTCAGCTGACCTGACTGTATCTTGGTCTGGATCCAGGTCTTCAGACAGTGGTGGTGGATGTACTGCAGGCTCCCAGCACACAGGCAGGGGGTAAGGAGGGGGTTGGTGGGGGAGGCGGCCCCAGACTGGCAGATACGACACTGGTCTCCTTCCTCATCGTCAGACGGCTCCGCCAACAGGCTTCAGGGTCAAAAAGGTGTCAAAAGATTATTAACACTAGAACAGCCGTGGGTGGGGGTCATTTGACCATGTGAGTAAAAAAGAACGTATATCTTTGCGCCCGATCAAATGTCAGGATCCTCCTTTCATGACTTTTCCTAGATATGTGCGTTCTCCCACCCATCAGGATAAGCTAGTATAAAGCTATTTTGCAGTTTTCCTGTGTAGGAGTCAGGCGGCTAATTTACAAGACGGCCAACTAGTGGTCTTTGTGTGTAAGTAGCAGATTCCCATTGTAAAGACTATGGTCATTTGACCCCTGAGGCGGTTCTTATAGTAGGTAAAATAGGTACGGCTGTTCTAGTGTTAAGGATGAACGTCTTGATCTCACACCGAATAAACTCCTTCACTCACCTCTCTTTGATCCTGCGCAAAGTCTCTGGTTCGCTAGGTCGCGGTGCTGATTGTCCCTCCTGGCGAGTCGTATCACTCCTGTACTCACTCCTGTTATTATTATCAGTTACATAATGATTATTGCTCTGTGCCGCCATTAGGATTATGGTCAGGCGATGCATAAACTCCCAACTGTAGCTACCAGCCCCTTGAATCTCCTCTGTTTCTTCCTCCTCCTCCTCCTCCTCCTCCTCCTCCTCCTCCACCAACACCTCCCCTTGCGTGGTGAGGAGCAGAGTATGCCTGCCAGGGAAGCTTGGCCTGACCCTGGTTGCCTCCACCCTCCTCATTGAGTCCGACCAGGGTCTTCTCCAGGGGTTGAGCTCCAGCTCTGGGAGGCTTTGGTCGATGTGGTACAGGGTAGTGACGGTTCCCCTATGGACTCTGTGACTCTCTGTGACCGAGGGTGAAGGTGAGGTGGAGACCACTCGGGCCACTGGCACTAGAGAAGGAGGCATGGGGCTGTATCCCGACGAGGTGCTGCTACTGAACGAGGAGGCTCTACTCTGGCTTGATTCTCTGGGGCTGCTGGACTCTGAGAGCTGAGACTGGAGGTCCCTACCTGCACTGTGAGACCAGCTGGGGTCAGGTGAGCTGGACTGAGAGCCCGTCCACTCCAGCGGGATAGAGTAGAGCGGGATAGAGAGACTCCGTCTATCGGTTTCCAGCCAGGTCGGGAACGCATCTCCGTCTTCCCCGTCCGACGCGGAGGACAGCGCCTCGAGTGTCCGGATGTGGCCTCTGAGGGGACCTACGAAGGAGTCGCTGAGGGAGTTCTCCGGGGTCCAGGTGATGGAAGAACACGGCGAGGGGAGGGACTCCTGGACGGATGACGGACAGGTGTCAGTCAAGCTCCTGGAGGAGAGGCCCCCTCTGTAGGTGCTAAAGTCCTCCTCTGGGATACTACCGTCCTCAGACAAGCCCTCGAAGGGGTCGGAGATCAGCTGGAGGTGGGCGTCGTCGTCGTCCTCTGGGCTGGGGGTGCGGTACTGAAGCGGCGGGAGGCGGGGCCAGTCTGTGTATGCGTATCTCCTAGGAGGAGAGGTCAGGGGTCGCGGGAGGGAGTGGCTGTCTAATGGGCGGACTGGGTCGTGTCTGGTAGAGAGGTTTAATTTATCCAGGTGGTCGCCAGGCGCTCTTGTTTTATTCTTCCCCCTCAGGGTGTCTTGACGCTGTGCTTGTTTCACTGTGTTCGACCTCTCATTACAGGAGGAGAACTTAGAGGCTCTGTTTTTCATATCCACAGATCTATGTAGAGATGGTTCTGTACCTGTTAAACAGGAAAAGGGAAAAGCAGCTATTCAATTATTCGTTCTTTCAAGGCCGTCAATAGTGCTTTTTGAAGTTATTCGATTCTCTCTGAACATAAATGATTAACATAGACATTAACATACGTTTTTTCATGTTTGTTTTGTTTTAGATTAAACATTTACACAAGTAGTAGAGTACAAAATAACCCAACTAGAGAGAGAGAGAGAGAGAGAGAGAGAAAGACCCAGCCAACTCTAAGGGGGAGACTATCGGTCAGTTGAGTTGTGTCAGAGGAAGCCTTTGCCATCTGCAGTGAATAAATACATTGTAAGAAGTTACCGCGGCCTGCCGGAGGGACGGTGGCTCTGCGGGGAGTCTTTGAAGAGGTTGCCAGTTCTGCTGCGGCAGTCCTACTCTGCTGCGTTCCGCTGGAGATGGCTGGGAGGCGGGACACTGAGCCTTTGTTCAGCGCGTTCCTCGTCTCAGATCTGGTCGGCTTCATCAAGCCGCTGAAGGACGACGGCTGCAGGTGGTGGCGAGACAGAGACAGAGACAGAGACAGAGACAGAGACAGAGAGAGAGACAGAGACAGAGACAGAGACAGAGACAGAGACAGAGACAGAGACAGAGACAGAGAGACAGAGACAGAGACAGAGACAGAGAGACAGAGACAGAGACAGAGACAGAGACAGAGACAGAGACAGAGACAGAGACAGAGACAGAGACAGAGACAGAGACAGAGACAGAGCGGTTTAGAGAGGAATAGTTTGAGGGGATAAGAGGATGGAGAGGAGAGCGGTGGAATTTTTACCACCACCACCACCACAAACTGTCACACATTAATTAATTGTACAGATGTTTTCAATGACATCATATGGCACTATATACCAGCTCAGTGGCCTTGCGGTTAGAATGTCGCCCCCCTGAGATTGGGAGGTTGGGAGTTCGATCCCCGGCCGAGTCGTACCACCAAAGACTATAAAAATGGTACCCGATGCCTCCCTGCTTGGCACTCAGCATTATGGGTTGGATTGGGGATAAGACCCTGCGACATACCAGCGTCATGTCCAGGGGGGTGTACTTGTACATCAAGCCTCCTCACGCTACTGAAACAGGAGATAGGCTCCTGACCCCTAACGGCCATTAGACTCGAGAACCATCGGTTCTCAAGGCTTACTTACTTATATGGCACTATGCATTGCAGATCATCTATGGCAATTACTAAACACAGACAATGTACGTGATGGTTGGCGGTGGAGAGAGGTAGTACCTTCCTAGTGGATGTGACGGACGCTTCTTGTGCCCACGGTCTTTCATACGTGCGGGATTTGAACCTGTTGGACTGAGGTGGCGATGATGTCCTTACTGTGTGTCCCTCTCTCTCCACCTCTGCGTCTGCCCTCTCCCGTTGCCGCCTGCGCAGGTGATCCTGTAACAACATCGTCAAATTACATTTTGTCCATATTGTATTACAGTAAAAAAAGAAAAAGAAGTATCCATGTTAATCTATCCAAAGCAAAGAGGGGTAATGAAAGATGATCAACCATTGCAACTCAACAGCTCTTTTTCTTGTTTGCTTTTCATAAGAACATCCACGTACTGTACAGAAGCTGAAACAGAAGCTGAAACATGTTAAACACCTGATTCTCCAGATCTGTCCTCCTCCTCACATCACGCATGTGTTGAGCATTGTCAGCTGCGTGGCTTTCCCGACTGTACATGGTGGAGGCTTTTGAAATACAAGGATATTAAGCATTTTACAAAGATTTAGGGTTGGGGTTAATAGAGTTGGATTATGAGGCTGATGCTAGATTCTTACATGGGAATTCAAAAGAAAGCAAATCACTAAATAGTTAACTTAGATTACTGTACACATTACTATACTGTACATGTTTGCAGGAAAGGTGCTATACAAATAAAGGTTATTATTATTATTATTATTATTATTATTATTTACAGCAACTTACAATCAATTGTTAGCTAAACATGTCAGTTACAGCCAGATAGCAACAACCAGAGTTAGGGTTGTTAACCTTATAGCTGATAATCATTTCGAAACTTACTATTGAATCGTTTCATTTCAAACAGTCGGTCAGCGGCGCATTTCTTCGTCTCCATAGAAACGAGGCGCGCTCCCGTGTTGCGCTGCCGTGCGCGCTCCCGTGGCGAGCGAGTGTCGTGGTCGCGCATGCACACCCTGCTATTTTCCCTCTCATCCACACAGGCGAGTTCATGCAATTGCAGTGCAATTTTTGGGTCTGTCAAGAAAATGATCCATCAATTCACAACTGAGTTATCCTTCTAGGCATACTGAGTGGCCAGCACAGACAGACATCAATATGCTTCCATGTCCAACAATATACAACAGCTCCATCATCCCCATCCATATGGTCACCATGGAAACACTGCAGCGGTTGGTGGTAGTCATTGGGGAATTCCTTTTCTTTCTGGCTCACATATGAGGCCAAATAAAGCAAGTCAGCTCTTTAGGGGCCCTGGCTTTTTGCCTTTCCATAGCAACTGGTTGCTACGGTTGCCATGTTGACATTGTGCATGAGATTCATAATAATATTAATAATAATAATAATAATAATAATAATCACCATTATTTGTATAGCACCTTTCCTGCAAACGTTG
>NC_137681.1:26902477-26907477 GCF_963989245.1 Nansenia antarctica | reverse complement strand
GCAGAGTCTCTACCTATCTGCTGTCAGGACTGCAGAGTCTCTACCTATCTGCTGTCAGGACTGCAGAGTCTCTACCTATCTGCTGCCAGGACTGCAGAGTCACTACCTATCTGCTGCCAGGACTGCAGAGTCTCTACCTATCTGCTGTCAGGACTGCAGAGTCACTACCTATCTGCTGTCAGGACTGCAGAGTCTCTACCTATCTTCTGTCAGGACTGCAGAGTCACTACCTATCTGCTGTCAGGACTGCAGAGTCTCTACCTATCTGCTGTCAGGACTGCAGAGTCACTACCTATCTGCTGTCAGGACTGCAGAGTCTCTACCTATCTTCTGTCAGGACTGCAGAGTCTCTACCTATCTGCTGTCAGGACTGAGGAGTCTCTACCTATCTTCTGTCAGGACTGCAGAGTCACTACCTATCTTCCGCCGTAGAGTACATCTCTTCAGGCTACATCTTAACTGTCCCTCCTAAAGACCTCCTCATCTCCACTACCCCCCCCCCCTGTACAGTTTCTCTACTATAAAATATAAAATATAAAAAGAAGAAAAGAAAGTCTTCCTTCCTCTAGCATTGTCGCTGCCAGTTGCCCCTGGTGGTTTTGGCATTTATTATTATCTCTTATGATGACTGATGGATAGACGTTTCACTTCCTTAGACAAATGTATTTGTTTGTAAGTCGAATGCCCAAAATGTAAATGCAACGTAAAAAAACCAGTGCAGTTAGTGTCAGTCTCTCTCTCAGTTGCCATTGCGTATGCTATTCTATTCCACACTCTTCTCTTCTGTTCCCAGCAGGTGTGTTGATGTCGGGGAGTGTTTGTGTTGACACACACCGTCGACCGTCAATCCTCGTTTACTTAGCGCTCTATCAAACCTAGCTCGTAACACCTAACGTGTCGCCCTGCTAGTAAAACCTGTCGGCTCGGCTGCCATTACCGAGACAGAGGTTAGCTCTGAGGCTGTCTCACTCTGTCTCTATAGCGTTCTGTCCTCATCCCTGTGTGAAAGAGCAAGAGGTTAAACCTGCGGCACCGCCTCCCCCCTCTCCAGGAGGAGCCTGGGAGAAGTACATACAGTACATTATAAATCAGATTACAGCCTTTAAATTTGTTTGAGAGTAATGGGAAAAGCAGCCAGCTTCGCACTCTGGCTTGTATTTCAAGGGAGGCATCTTTTATTTCCCTGGGGGGTGCTTTAGTTAAGTCACGGAGCAGATGAGACGACACCAAAATGCCTTGTTTCTTGTGTGACTCTCTCTCTCTCTCCCCTCTCTCGCTCTATCTTTGTTTTTCTCTTTTCTATCTCTCTCTCTCTCTCTCTCTCTATCTTTGTTTTTCTCTTCTCTCTCACTCTCTCTCATTCTCTCTCTCTCTCTCTCTCACTCTCTCTCACTCTCTCTCTCTCCCCTCTCTCGCTCTATCTTTGTTTTTCTCTTTTCTATCTCTCTCTCTCTCTCTCTCTCTATCTTTGTTTTTCTCTTCTCTCTCACTCTCTCTCACTCTCTCTCATTCTCTCTCTCTCTCTCTCTCTCTCTCTCTCTCTCTTTGTGTGTGTCTGCTGTTGTTCAGAAGATTTGGCCTGAGTGTTGGAACCTTGAAGATGTTGACAGACAGGAGAATAATTCCGCTGTGAAGTACCTGTTTCCCCACGCTTAGGGCGACCTCTAGGCTGCCAGAGCTCTTTCCTGAAAGACGACAGAGCTTTTCGTTACGGCAATTTTCAGATGAAAGTTTCTGTCTGCTCCTCTGCTAACCCCCTGTAGTGCTGCGTGTTATTGCAGTTTTGGTTATTGTTTGACTGAATGTGAATTTTAAACGGTGCCTCGTTGTATTTTGACCAAGTTATTTTCTAGATACTCTTATTAAAATGTTGTCGGCTCTTTATTAATTTCGCTCGCTCGCTCGCTTATTCACTCGCTCACTCACTCACTCACTCATTCACTCACTCACTCACTCACCCACACACTCACTCAATCACTCACTCACTCACTCACTCACTCACTCACCCACTCACTCACTCACTCACTCACTCACTCACTCACCCACTCACTCACTCACTCACTCACCCACACACTCACTCAATCACTCACACAATCACTCACTCACTCACTCACTCACTCACTCACACAATCACTCACTCATTCACTCACTCACTCACCCACTCACTCACTCTATCACCCACCCACCCACCCATCAATTCACTCACTCACTCACTCACTCACCCACTCACTCACTCACCCACCCACTCACTCACACAATCACTCACTCACTCACTCACTCACTCACCCACACACCCACTCACTCACTCACTCACTCACTCACACAATCACCCACTCACTCACTCACTCACTCACCCACTCACTCACTCACTCACTCACTCACTCACTCACTCACTCACTCACTCACTCACCCACTCACTCACTCACCCACTCACTCACTCACTCACTCACCCACTCACTCACTCACTCACTCATTCATTCATTCAGGCAGTTTTAAAGATAGGTATTTATCCAGACTTGGAGCCCAGTCTACCACACATGAAGGCCATGCTGAATCTCCACTAACAATGAACAGATCTCAGCCAAGAGTAGCCTGCCCTGAACATCAGCCTAGACAATATTACTGTTGTTTGACCACCATGACAGAGGTCATAGCCTATGCCATTCTTATGCATGCTTATAAACCTGACATTGTTCAGTCCTCTTATCCTCTCGTATGGCATGGCTGCGCTCCTGGATCGTTACCAGGACGACTACACAGATGTAGTGTTTGAGGCCTGAACGCTGAGTACAGGCTGCTTGTTGGACGGATGTCACAGCAGGAGACTGAGACAGACACTGAGGGAAGGTTTCACAGACGAGGCTTTAGCCTAATCCTAGACTGAGGAGCAGCTTCAATGGAGATTTTACATCGAAAGTGTGATTTAGTCCAGGACTAGTCTTAAGACATGTCTGTGAGACCGACCCAAACTCAACCCTCTTCAACACTAGAACAGCCATGGGTGAGGTCATTTGACCCTGTGAGTAAAAATTGTATTATATCTTTGCACTCTATGACATTTCAGGACCCTCCTTTCATGACTTTTCCTAGATATGTACGTTCTACCACCCAGTATCCTTACACTTTCTAAAATCACATCAGGATGAGCTAGTATAAAGCTATTTTGCAGTTTGTCTGGGTAGGAGGCGGGCTAATTTACAAGACGCACCAAGTGGTCGTTGTGTGTAAATAGCAGCTTCCCATTGTAAAGACTATGGTCATTAGACCCACGAGGCAGGCGGGTCTTATAGGACGTAAAAAAGGCACGGCTGTTCTAGTGTTAAGTGAACCAAGAGGTGAAAAAAAGTAAATAACTGTTTGAACAGTAGCAGTAGCTAGCAGCAGCAGTAGCTAGCAGCAGCAGTAGCTAGCAGCAGCAGTAGATAGCCCTGTGCCCTGAGGCGGCCTTCGTAATGGGCCAACATGGTCTTGGAATGGCTTGGGAAACAGGCTTTTTTTCTTTATGAGGAAGTTGTCAAACTGGATAGAGAAACAGATGCATTGTCTGTTTTTTTTTTTGCTCCCGGGGACTAAGGGCTGTGATGGGAAAATAAGGAGGGATGAAATGATGCCAACACCAGGGAGGGGTATTGTCCTCCTCCTCCTCCGCGTGACATGAACAAACATGTACGAACGGTTTTATTTTTTCCAATTAAATGTCATTAAGCCTTAAACAGAGAGTGAATAACATTGATTCATGGGTAACACAAGAGATTGATGTTTGGATCCATTTGAGTTCCTCCCATTCTTCTTCTTCTTCTTCTTCTTCTTCTTCTTCTTCGAGAGAGAGAGAGAGAGAGAGAGAGAGAGAGAGAGAGAGAGAGAGAGAGAGAGAGAAAGGGGGAGATCAGATGAGGTCAGTGTTGTGTCCCTACGCTTCAGAGCTCTATCACTTCACCTGAGAACCTATTCCTCAAACTGTCATCTTGTCGTCTTGGGCGGCGCCAAAGGTTTCTTTGTGTCGTGCTGCGATATATCCTAGCCCGGCATTAAAGGCAAACACAAGCAGCCAGGCAGCTCCAAAGACATAAATAAGACTTAGAGCCAAGAGCTCTCAAGGCGAAAGAAGCGGAACAGAACAAGAGAGAAGAGGAGGGAAGGGAGGGGAGGCAGGAAAGCATTTACCTCACCCATTTATCAGCCCAATAGTGGCTTTTAGAGCTGTTCAGGAAGGTAACATGGATTTATTCCGCTATTCATAACAGGAATCATGCCCTTCTAAACGGAACGGAGCGCTAGGCGTGCATCATACAGCTGGGAGCGCTGAGGACGGCGGTGGCTGTTGGTTCTGGTACTCTGGTTCTGTGGTGGAGGTAGAGCAGGCCTGGAGGTGTTTATGACAACAGCTGATGCAGAGAGAGTCCTTTCCATCCCTCCATCCCTCCCTCCATCCTTCCCGCCCTCCTTCCCTCCCTCCATCCATCCCTCCCTCCCTCCATCCCTCCCTCCCTCCTTCCCTCCCTCCCTCCATCCCTCCCTCCATCCCTCCATCCCTCCATCCTTCCATCCCTCCCTCCATCCCTCCCTCCCTCTCCGTTGTTTCCTCTGTAATCTGATTTTATCCTCTAGGGGGCAGCTGGGGACTGGGCTGCTCGGTGACCCCTGACCCCCCGTGCGTCTAGACTGGTGAATCATTCCCCCCTCCTCCCCTTTCTTTCTCCCGGCAAAACAACTGCTTACTTTCCCATTAAAAACCCTTTCCACGCGAATTCACATTCAGCCCAGTATGTGAGGTGTTTATGGACTTACATCAGGGCTACTGCTAGGGGTTATTTCATGTTTGAAACACAGGGTGTTACATTGGTTCATATCACTGCGTGGCGTTGTATAACGCCGACAGAGCAGACAGTGCCGCTCTCGACATGACTCAGCCGTAGACTACAGAATGTTGTTGCTTTAAACACACAGAGCATTTTGGTGCCTTGATTAGTTAATGTCTAGCCCCGGCAGTATGAAAACTC
>NC_137681.1:26891216-26893716 GCF_963989245.1 Nansenia antarctica | reverse complement strand
GCTTCTGGCGGCTGTGTGTAAAAAAGGCTGTGGTGCTGCTGGCTGGTGTGTGTGTGTGTGTGTGTGTGTGTGTGTGTCTGTGTGTGTCTCTGTGTGTGTGTGTGTGTGTGTGTGTGTGTGTCTATGTGTGTGTGTGTGTGTGTGTGTCTGTGTGTGTCTCTCTGTGTGTGTCTGTGTGTGTCTCTCTGTGTGTGTGTGTGTGTGTCTCTGTGTGTGTGTGTGTGTGCGTGTGTGTGTGTGTTTGTGTGTGTGTGTGTGTGTGTGTGTGTCTGTGTGTGTCTCTCTGTGTGTGTGTGTGTGTCTCTGTGTGTGTGTGTGTGTGTGTGTGTGTGTGTCTCTGTGTGTGTGTTGTGTGTGTGTGTGTGTGCATGTGTGCATGCGCACACGTGTGTGTGGGAGGCGGCCCGGCCGTGGAGGGGGATGCAGAGTGACAGGAGCAGCGCAGCATGCAGTATGTGCAGCTCCCGCGCAGCGCCGTGGCCCCCTCGCCCCCGAGACGCAGCCCGGCAAATGGAGTGGAAGTACAGACCCATTAGACCCCCGCTCCCCTCTGAGAGAGGCTAACTGCTCTGAGCAGAACACTGGCCTCCCTGCCTCTCTGCCTCCCTCCCTGTCTCCCTCCCAGCCTACCTCCCTCCCTGTCTCCCTGCCTCCCGCCTCACTCCCTGTCTCCCTGCCTCCCTGCCTCCCTGTCTCCCTCCCTGCCTCCCTGTCTTCCTGCCTCCCTCCCTGCCTCCAGCTCCCCCTCTCCTCTCCTCTCCTCCCCCCCCCTCTCCTCTCCTCACCTCCCCTCCCCTCTCCTCCCCTCCCCTCTCCTCTCCTCTCCCCTCCCCTCCCCCCCCTCTCCTCTCCTCTCCTCTTGACAGAAAAGCGCTGACACAAGCTTTTGTCTGACTAAAGGCTTTCTGACCGTTGACACTGGCGCTTTCCACCAACACTTTCCTTCCTTTCCTCCGTGACGAGACTGTTGCTGCGGTGGTGGAGGAGGAGGGTGTACCGTGGAGACGCAGTCAGTCAGTCAGGCAGTCAGTCAGGAAGTCAGTCAGGCAGGCAGGCAGGCAGGCAGTCAGTAAGTCAGTTAGGCAGTAAGTCAGGCAGACAGTCAGTCAGGCAGACAGTCAGTCAGGCAGTCAGTCAGTCAGGCAGACAGTCAGGCAGACAGTCAGTCAGGCAGACAGTCAGTCAGGCAGGCAGGCAGGCAGGCAGGCAGTCAGTCAGGCAGTCAGGCAGGCAGTCAGTAAGTCAGTCAGTCAGGCAGGTCGGCAGTCAGGCAGTCAGGCAGTCAGGCAGGCAGGCAGACAGGCAGGCAGGCAGGCAGACAGACAGTCAGGCAGACAGGCAGGCAGGCAGTCAGGCAGGCAGGCAGACAGGCAGGCAGTCAGTCAGGCAGGCAGTCAGTCAGGCAGTCAGACAGTCAGGCAGGCAGACAGGCAGTCAGTCAGTCAGTCAGGCAGTCAGTCAGTCAGGCAGGCAGGCAGACAGGCAGGCAGTCAGTCAGGCAGTCAGACAGTCAGGCAGGCAGACAGGCAGTCAGTCAGTCAGTCAGTCAGTCAGGCAGTCAGTCAGTCAGGCAGGCAGGCAGACAGGCAGGCAGTCAGTAAGTCAGTCAGTCAGGCAGTCAGTCAGTAAGTCAGTCAGGCAGTCAGTCAGTCACTCAGGCAGTCAGTCAGACAGGCAGGCAGGCAGTCAGACAGGCAGTCAGTCAGGCAGGCAGGCAGGCAGGCAGGCAGGCAGGCAGGCAGGCAGACAGACAGGAGGAGGAGGAGGTGGGGACACGTTACTGACTTGACACGTTCCCAGCAGGTCAGATCGAGGACAGGGTTGTTGAGGACAGACAGGGTTGTTGAGGACAGACAGGGACAGACAGGGTTGTTGAGGACAGACAGGGACAGACAGGGTTGTTGAGGACAGACAGGGACAGACAGGGTTGTTGAGGACAGACAGGGACAGACAGGGTTGTTGAGGACAGACAGGGACAGACAGGGTTGTTGAGGACAGACAGGGACAGACAGGGTTGTTGAGGACAGACAGGGTTGTTGAGGACAGACAGGGTCGTTGAGGACAGCGTTGTTTTGATATTCAATCAACATGGCTTCCAGATGCATGCATGGACACCTGCTAGAATGTGCACGCACACACGCACATACACACGCATACACACACATAGACATGCACACACACACGCACACACACCCACACACATTTACATTTACATTGTTGGCATTCAGCAGACGCCTTTATCCAAAGCGACTTACAACAAATACATTTGTCTAAGTAAGTGAATCATCGACCCATCAGTCATCATAAGAAAAGGTAATCTATGCTCAGGCCAGGGGCCATTGGCAGCTACAACGCTAGAAGAAGGAAGAATGACTCCCTTTTTTTTTTTTTACAGTAGAAACTGAACAGAGGGGGGTAGTGGGGATGCGGAGGTCTTTCGGAGGGACAGTTAAGATGTAGCCTGAAGAGATGGAGGTCTTCAATCTACGGCGGAAGATAG
>NC_137681.1:26883716-26888716 GCF_963989245.1 Nansenia antarctica | reverse complement strand
CTGTGCTGCAGTGAGACACCAACCCCACTGGCTGGCTAAAAAGCTGCTTTTCATTGGCTCCAGAGTCTCTGGCCCAATCCCAAGTCACCCCTTGGCCCTACCACTTAGCCCTACCCGTTCATTTTGCGTGTTTACGTGTAGGGGTAGGGTGTCCCGATTCTTGTTGACATGGAGGGATAGGGTGAAGTGGTAGGGCTATTTGGCCCTCCAAACAGCGTTTTTTCAGAGGCACACTCCAAAGCGAGGATTATTTAGTGTTGAAATCTCCCATAATGCCTTGCAAATCATCGGCAAGATTATTATTTTCTTCCACAAATGTAATTATTTTCTTAATTAATAAAGATTTAAAAAATAATGATAACCATCGTATTAATGTCGTTTCAATTCAATGTATTATAGAACTTTTCCTTAGCTATCTAACGTTACAACAATGTTCTAAGGCTGATTTGTGCACGACAGTACCGCATTTTGACATTTCCAGGTCGCATTTCACCCCTTTGATGGCATGTGACGCCCAAAATGTTACTTAAGTCCAGCCGCGAGGTTGTTGCACTTGTTAACGCTCCTCTAATACCAGTGCAGACTGGCAGGGTAGGAGCACGGGTTGCTAGCCTTCAGAGCACCTTTATTCTGTCATGAATTGGCCTGGTAATGAAGTATTGTTCTTTTTTATTTGATGACTTGTTTGATTGGGCCTCTCTCTCTCTGTGCTTCTCCATCCCTTCCTCCCTCATCTCCCACCGTTTTCCTCTCTTCTTTTTTTGCAAGCTGCGCCTGCAGTCTCACCAGTTGCCAGCCTGCATGCTAACACTACGGCACGCTAACACTACGGCATGCTAACACTACGGCACGCTAGCGCTACGCTCGCCTGTTTGTCATGCAGTTCATTAAAACATTCAAGGCTGGTGGGTTTGAAGCTGGGCACGTTGGTTAGCCCGGGCCTGGGTGGCACAGGAGGGAGGGAGGGAGGGGAGGGGAGAGGAGGGAGGGAGGGATGGAGGGAGGGGAGGGTGAGAGAGGGATGGATGGAGGGCGAGGGAGGGAGGGAGGGCGAGGGAGGGATGGATGGAGGGATGGATGGAGGTGGAGGAGGGAGAGAGGGAGAGAGGGAGAGAGAGAGAGAGAGAGAGAAGGGGAGGCAGCTGCAGAGAATCAGTCGCTCAGGGGGAGTTAATCAAAGGAGCAGATGAAAGGACCTGAGTGGCTTTTCATGTCCCTCCTAGTCTGAGGTAGACCTGTGTGTGCCTGACCAAAAAATAAATAAAAGAAGGCCTTATCACTGTAGTTCTTTAGTCTTTTTCCTCTTTTTTGATTGGGTACAAGTAGGTAAAGAACTGGAGGAGGTGTTTGGAGTTAGACCATCAATTTAAGGGCTATAGCGTTAGCGTAGCGGCTGTACCATTAGCATAGTTGTTCTCAATGACGACCTTGTGGTGATGGAGGTAGGAGAGAGGTTCGAGGACCTGTAACGTTGTCTCATCCTCTGTTTAAGTGGCAAATGTTGGCACTTGCTTTGAAAACCTGCTTTGAAAACATCTCAATACATTGTAATTCAAGGGCCTTTGGGAGAAGGAAAAAACAAAACAATCACACATTCAGTGTGTCGTCAAAGAGGTGTTACGCCACAATGTGCTCTCCTCAACCTTCGGATTTACATTCATATTCATATATTTCATTTCTATGACGTTTTCTGGGAGGTTCACTGCATAATGAGACTGTCCAATGTCAAACACCAGGACAATGTTTTCAGCCTTTCTGTCATTATGGGAAAATGGTCCAATTATGACCCGATCTTGTTCAGTGGCAGAAATCAAGGCAAGGCAAGGCAAGGCAAGTTTATTTGTAGAGCACATATTTTCATACAACAGGGGCAATTCAAAGTGCTTTACATATAGCATAAAAAAGGAGGATAGTACAGTGACAAGAATAGATACATATATATATATATAGAAAATAAATAGATAGAACATTTAACAATATAATAAGACAATGAATAAAAAGATATAGATAAAAGTGTTATTACTGCAACTGTATTCAAGCGCTGCTCTTCCCGATACGGCGTGTGAGATGGCAGGCACTGCGTCTGTGTTTAGCCGCTACCTTCTAAATCAAGGTTGGAGAGAGAGATCCGTCTTAGCAGTGGTGTCGTCTAGGTGATATGCAGGACTACGCCGTATACCCACTAGGAAAGGCCAAGGATTTCCATATACCCACTTAAAAATGTGCGAGGATACGTAACAGCGTTTTGTGACAGAACTCTCACTTTCATTCATAAAATTCACCCCGTCTGTGTTACGAAGCACTTGAATTTTGGACCATTGGGACTGACTATAGCGTCATATACCATCAACGGGGGGAAATGCGACATGAAATAATGTCAAAATGCAGCACTAGGTGCCCCGCGGTGGTGTAGCGGTCTAAGCACTGGCCACTAGTGCAAGCTGCCCACCGGGGACTGGGATCGAATCCCAGCTCGCCAGATCCGGATATGGCTGGGGCACACACGGGGAGCGGCATACTGGGCGGCCGCTCCCGAGGGCGGTATAGGAGTATTTCCGGACAAGGATCCGTCGCGCAACAGCGCCCCCGGGGTGCCGGAATAACAGGTGCTGGGCTCGAGGAGCCAGTCAGCTAGTCGGCCTCCTCTGGCACTGCCGACCACGGGGTCGTGCGGCGGATCCTTCGCAATAGGCAGGGGATAATTGGATGCTAGGTTGGGTTCAATTGGCTACCAAATTGGGTGAAAAAGGGATAAAATCTGAAAAAAACAAATAAAACAAATAAAATAAAATGCAGCACTATCATGCACAGATCAGCCTTATATAATGTTAGACATATAACGTTAGACAGGGAGCGCAGATTTATTTTGATGGCGTTCCGAAATGAACGATATGAGGCTGGGAGGGTAAAATCACAGTATACCCACTAGATAAAACTAGACTACACCACTGCGTCTTAGCTATGCTAGCGGCCCTTTGAGAAATAACTGTCCGTCAGTGTTGAGCGCAGCCCAGTCATCCCTGTATAGCTGGACTGAAGTGCTCTCTCTCTTCTCTCTGTATTCCAATTTTACATTTGTCTAGAAGTCTCCTGCTGGTAATTGTTAACTGGGTGTTTGATAGTCGCTGTGTGCGTCTGAAGAGGGATGTTGTTGATTAATTTTGCTTTCCGGTCGCGGGCAGGTGGGTGACTCATTCAGTCGTGTTTCATGGACGACTCATTATCTGTTTTAAGGAGTTTCTTCTTAGTTTCCTGTCTGTTTTTTTTTCCAAAGTGTCGAAAAAAAAGCCAAATGTTTCAAAAGAGCCCTCACCATCATCATCATCATCATCATCATCATCATCATCATAGTACCTTCTGCTCGTTGAGGAGACATCACAGACAGCCGCAGACATCAGCTCCCATGCAACACTGAGCATGGGTAATGAACGTGTTGGATGGCGGGCCTGTCACAGATGTACAAGGTACACATAAACAGCAGATCAAATGAGATTAGCCATCTGGGCTTTAGAGGGAATTCTTAAAACCCAAATTCCTCTGGGAGTACGGATGCATGCACAGCTTTGCTCTAACAAATCCGCTCCCCACGCTCTCCCCTTCATACACTCACGCGTGAGCGTGCACGCACACACACTCACATACGCACGCACGCACACGCACGCACGCACTCACACATACACACGCTTGCACACTCACACGCACACGCACACACTCACACACGCACACACTCACACACACACACACACGCACACACTCACACACACACACACACGCACGCACACACACACACACACACACACACACACTCGTCCTGTGCCAGCCGTCACTGCCAGCTGCGCCCAGACAACAGCTGCCTCCCCTCAGTCTCCTCAAAAATCAAACAAACGGACGAGAAAAAAATAGATAAAGATAACATGATAATCACACACATCACAAGTTCACTCAAGCGCACGTTTTATAATGTAATGTTGGAGCGGAGGAGGGAGAGAGAGAGAGAGAGAGAGAGAGAGAGAGAGAGAGAGAGAGAGAGAGAGAGAGAGAGAGAGAGAGAGAGAGAGAGAGAGAGAGAGAGAGAGAGAGAGAGAGAGAGAGAGAGAGAGAGAGAGAGAGAGAGAGAGAGAGAGAGAGAGAGAGAGAGAGAGAGAGAGAGAGAGAGAGAGAGAGAGAGAGAGAGAGAGAGAGAGAGAGAGAGAGAGAGAGAGAGAGAGAGGGAGGGAGGCTCGGACTGTTGTTTTGGAGGCGTGTCTGACTAGATCGTGCTGACCGCTCCGCTACGACGGGGGGTCACGCAGGGAGGTCTGATGCTCGGCCCTCTCTTAGTGGTGTGGCGTATCTAGCGGTTACGTGATGGCCGCCTGCTAATTGCCTTGTGGACGTGGTGCCGGTGCTTCAAAGCGAGGGGAAGAGTGGGGGGGGGCAGGAGGGGAGGGGAGGGGAGGGGGGGCAGGAGGATCCAACGTCTCGATCGCCCTCCTGGGACGCCTGGCTAAGTCACACGGCCCCGTAATGAGACCAGGCACAAAGCAGACCGCATTAATACACACACGTGTGTGTGTGTGTGTGAAGTGAAGTGAAGTGAAGTGAAGTGAAACGTTATTTATATAGCGCCTTTCGTACATGAATGCAACTCAGAGCACTTTGTGTGTGTGTATGTGTGTGTGTATGTGTGTATGTGTGTATGTGTGTGTGTGTGTGTGTGTGTGTGCGCGCGCGGGTGTGTGTGTGTGTGTGTGTGTGTGTGTGCGTGAGTGCGAGAGAGCTTAGTTAAACACTTCCTTGTGGGGAGGGTCAGTGGACTGTCTTTATGGTGCTAAACCTGTCTTATCTGATAAGTCAGATACCACTCTACTCAAAGAGGCCATTGTGTGTGTGGTATAAGATGACACTGTCTTGCTGACACCTACCTTGAGGGTGAACTCTAATAATCTGTCTGGTTTCTATGTATACACACACACACAGCAAACACTCCAGGCAGGTGACCCTTCTTCACTAACTGCAAG
>NC_137681.1:26878716-26881216 GCF_963989245.1 Nansenia antarctica | reverse complement strand
CCAGAAGAGGCTATTGTTTGTGTGGAGGGTTCGTTAGCAAGCCTCCTCAGCTGCAGAAGGCCTCATCAGCGAGACACTAAAACACAATCACAGCCCATTCAGCTCCGTGTCTCCTGAAATAACAACAATCTGGCAATTCGAGGGGTTGTTTACGAGGCAGTTAAGACTCATTGTCCCAAGTGGAAATAATAGGCATGGAAATTATTGCTAATGGCTGTTCTCCCGTACAGTGGCTATAGAGTACTAGAGAAAGAGAGAGCGTTAAAGAGGTCCGAGGTAACATTTCAGATTTACTTTACCTGACACCTGTGTGGTAGTCTAGCGTAGAGATACCTATAGATGTACTTTACCTGACACCTGTGTGGTAGTCTTGCGTAGAGATACCTATAGATGTACTTTACCTGACACCTGTGTGGTACCACCTTTGGATGTCTGGAGGAGTTTGGATTAGCCTGTCTGGCTTGGAGAATGTGCTCGCAATTTCAATTGGATGTAACATTCCGAGGCCCCTCCCCCCACACGCCTGTAGAACGTTATGGGTAGGACTATTTTATTATGGAGTTGTTGACTTTGCTAGCTTGAAAAGAAGAACATGGAAGAAAACCTGAAGGAAAATGTGATTTCTTTCTTTTTTGACAGTTCCGCTCAAGCGAGGTGATCGATTTGGTTGGTTGGTTGTGACAGTGTCACTCGTTTCAAACGGATTTCCACCCCATTTCTATCTACTCTAGGAAAGCCTGGTCTCATCCAGGCTCCCCGTGTAGCAACTGTCATTTCTGTAGGAACAACATTGTCCATCCTGTTACCCGACGTGATTCACTTATTACACGGTCGCTGAATGACTTGTGTTATTACACATTCGTAACACGACACAGGTAGGAGGCTGTGGCGCAGGAGGTAGTGCCGGCGTCTAATGATCGCAAGGTCGGCAGATCGGCGGTTCGAACCCCGGCTGGCCACATGTCGAAGGTGTCCTTGGGCAAGACACTGAACCCCCATATTGCTCCCAATGAGCGGGCCGGCGCCTTGCATGGTAGTTTGCCGCCATCGGTGTGTGAATGGGTGAATGAGAGGCCGTCGTAAAGCGCTTTGGAATAAGGTGCTATATAAGTCAGTCCCACCATTTCCCATTTAGGTAGGCCTATAGTACAGCCCTGGGGCAACTTAATATAAATGTGACCCTGGCTCATTACGGTTTCGAAGTCGTCCACGGAGAACGCTGCATTTTAAAGGAGAGCGACTGTGACTGTGAGAGACAGCGGGCTTCCATCACCCTGGTGTGATTGACACATGGGGAGCAGGCGGCGGTAATCTAACCGACATTTATTGATATAATGGACCGTGGAAGCCGTGTTAGAGGTCAGCGGACGGTTAACTCCATAATTGTGTCTCTCTCTCTCTCTTTCTCCGGCCATTTTAACGTCAGTCCGACCTGACAGGGATGGAGTGAGAGAACTGCACTGGAAGAAGAACAAGTCATTAAGACTTTTTCTCTCTTTTCTTCTTCCCGGCGTCTACCCTTGTTTTCTGATTCTTACTCCATTCTCACTCCCCTTTCTCCCTTCTCTCCCTTCTCTCATCCCCCCCTCTCCTCCTCCTCTTTCTCTCCTCTGAAACACAGATGTGCTTCAATTAGATTGACGGATTTATACTCACAGATGTAAAACCTGGTACATGTCTGTATCCTTCCTTGTTGGTGCGTGTCGAGCACTTCTGAGCGTAGTTGATGGTATTAGAATCACGGGCTCCGTGCTGAGCCACAACCTGAGGCCCTCTCCTCCCTCTCCTCTCTCTCCTCTCTCTCTTCCCTCTCTCACCTCCCTCTCCTCCCTCTCCTCTCTCTCCTCCCTCTCCTCTCTCTCCTCCTTCTCCTCCCTCTCCTCTCTCTCCTCCCTCTCTCACCTCCCTCTCCTCCCTCTCCTCTCTCTCCTCCCTCTCTCACCTCCCTCTGCCTCCCTCTCCTCTCTCTCCTCCTTTTCCTCCCTCTCCTCCTTCTCCTCCCTCTGCTCTCTCTGAAAAATGGGGGAAAAATGGAAAAATGGAAGATGTGATGTACTGATGTGCAGTTTTAGACTCTGATATTTATCTCAGTTAACATGAATAAACGACCAGCAGCCATTCATCATAGGGCAGGAGCTTCCCGGACGAAATTGGTTGTAAATCGTTTTATTAAAATGTTTCTGGTACAAGCAAAGGCTAATTGCACAATAAAACCTGTATTTATTTCCTCTGGAACTCTCTCCTGGATCTCATTATTCTGCGGGACGTTAATTTATTTACAGATAGAAAGAATCCTCATGACACCAAACTCCAGCAGAAGTTGAGTTTAGCTGTCGAGGAAAGGGGCGCAGCACGGCATAGCATAGCATAGTGTAGCATAGCGTAGCATAGCATAGTATAGCATAGCACAGCATAGCATAGCACAGGATAGCACAGCACAGAACGGCACTCACCCTCTCACTCTCTCACTCACTCACTCTTTTTTTCTATCTTTATGGAC
>NC_137681.1:26861216-26873716 GCF_963989245.1 Nansenia antarctica | reverse complement strand
AGCGCTGCTCCGAGGCGGTGATTTAGGAGATGAGAGTGAGCGGTCGGATTTGTCAAATGATTGATATGATATTTGAATTGATGAATTTCAGAGCAGCGGAGCTTACACACACACACACGCACGGACGCACACGCTCACACACACACACACACACACACACACGCACCTACACGCACGTACACGCACACGCACACACGCACACACGCACACACACGCACACACACACTCACTCAGTCACACACGCGCACACACACACACAAACGCGTACACACGCGCACACATGCACACACGCACACACGCGCACACACGCACACACACATAGACACACGCACATGCACACGCACTCTCACACACACACACACACACACACACAGACACACACACTCACACACACAGCGGTGGTGCTGGTTGGCACAGATGGTGGCGCAGCGCCCAGAATGGCCAGTAGGTGGAGCAGCGATGTTTGATTTGAGATGGCAGGATGAGAAGGAAGAGAGGGAGAGAGGGAGTGAAGGCAGGATGAAGAGAGGGAGTGAAAAAGAGAAGTGGCAGCAGCAGTCAAGTGAATTAGCCCTCATCTCATCTCAGTATGGATTGGCTCCCTCCCTCTCTCTGTTCGTTAGGCTACTAGGTACGAGCTTGACTGACAACCACATCAACAAGGCCTAACTCTATACACGCCTTACAATGTTCATATGCTAAGTGCATCTTGGTACCGTTTTAGACAGTCAAGATCAATGTAGAGATTCATAAAGATTCATAAAGAGACGTTGAGTAAGGAGAGGCAGCATGCTAACAGTTTAGCCCCCTTTTATTCTCTCTCTCTCTCTCTCTCTCTCTCTCCCTCTCTTTTTTCGTTCTCTCTCTATCTCTATGTCTCTCTCTTTCTCTCACTCCCCCCCTCTCTATCTCCTCCTTTCTCTCCCCCTCTCTCTCACTCTCCCCCTCTCTCCCCCCCCCCTCTGTATCATCATTCATAGCAGCAGGGAAACAAAGGCGAAGGAGAGGCACTGATGCAACATTCCAAATGAATGAGCATGAGGAGCTCAGCCAAGCGCTGTCACTGTGATGTCTCCTCCTGGAGAAACAACAACAACAACAACTTCAACCACACCCTGTGTGTTTACGCCTACAGTACCCCCCCCCCCCCCCCCACACACACACACACACACACACACACACAACCACAGCCTGTGTGTTTACGCCTACAGCACCCCCCACACACACACACACCATTTTCCAAATCCACAGTCCCAAATCCAGTACTGCTTTCTCAGTATTGTGTATGTAGATTATTGACCTCCCCTCCCTCGCCCTGCCTGGCCGAGCGGTATCCTCCACACCTGACTAGGCGCCGTGGTTCCCAGTGTTACCTCAAGGTGTGATGTCAGTCCCAGTGTTACCTCATGGTGTGATGTCAGTCCCAGTGTTACCTCATGGTGTGATGTCAGTCCCAGTGTTACCTCATGGTGTGATGTCAGTCCCAGTGTTACCTCATGGTGTGACGCTCATTCCCAGTGTTACCTCATGGTGTGACGCTCATTCCCAGTGTTACCTCATGGTAGGATGCTCATTCCCAGTGTTACCTCATGGTATGACGTCATTCCCAGTGTTACCTCATGGTATGATGCTCATTCCCAGTGTTACCTCATGGTATGACGTCATTCCCAGTGTTACCTCATGGTAGGATGTCATTCCCAGGTGGTTTAAACAGCAGCCCTCTACAGCCAACAGGGGAAATAAAGGTAATACATTATGCTGCTTCTCATTTGTCCCTCTTTGCCCCTGATAAAGGCTGACATGTTATTTCAGGAGGTTCCTTTGAATAACACTGTGTGTGTGTGTGTGTGTGTGTGTGTGTGTGTGTGTGTGTCTGTGTGTGTGTGTGTGTGTGTGTGTGTGTGCCTCTGTGTGTGTGTCTGTGTGAGAGAGAGAGAAAGAGAGCGAGAGAGAACAGAGTAGAGAAAGAGAAAAACAACGATAGAGAGACAGAGAGAGAGAGACAGAGAGAGAGAAAAACAGAGAGAGAAGGAGAGAAACACAGAGAGAAAATCCGACGGAAGTGACTGAGTCGTTTTAAACAGAGAGCAGCTTGGGTAATGAAACAGCAAGCCTATTGCCCTGGGTAGCGGTGAGTAGGAGGACTTGTGTTTCCCCACAGGGTGATGACACAGCGTAAGCTGAGGATAATTCACCAGGCTGTAGAGCTGTGTGGGCGGCAGGGCTGGTGGGGCGGTGATGAAGAAACAGACTGAATAGGTCGGAACAGGACCATAGAATTCAGATTCTATGGGTTGAACAGAGTTTGTTCAGAATAGAGCTAGCTAGCTAGCCTAGCGCACAATAGACCCCATGTCCCCATCCCTAGTGAGGGAGTCTTATCTTGTAACAGTGACCGACTGGGGTTCGGAACTGGGGCGTCGCGGGACCGGGTTAGCCCGCTGAGCT
Organism: Nansenia antarctica; assembly: GCF_963989245.1. Taxonomy (NCBI): domain Eukaryota; kingdom Metazoa; phylum Chordata; class Actinopteri; order Argentiniformes; family Microstomatidae; genus Nansenia; species Nansenia antarctica. The sequence continues at coordinate 26,871,268 of NC_137681.1, read as the reverse complement.
GAATCCTAGGGGAACCGTAAGCTTTTACGAGACGCAAGTCTTCGGATCTCGGGAGAAGGTTAGCCTACTCATCATCACATGCGTGAAGTTCACTGGACCACCCCGGTTACACAGAGCTACTGAGTGGAATATGAAAAGTCATGAAAAGCCTCCTTATTTAATGTTTAACATGTGGTTTTAACCCTGACTTCTACAGCCAATGGCCAAAGGGTAGCATATGCAACATATAGCCTTCATGTTGAATCAGAAGAGGGTGGCGATCGGCCTCTCAGCTAGATATTGGCAATTTCACAGCACAGTGATCCTTCATGATCTCTGGTTAATATGTGCACAATAGGCCATTCAATGGTCAAAATACGCTATCTTCCCTCAGCTTGGAAGTATGAAACTATGACTGGAGCTGTATTCATCTCTGAATATGTAATCTGCTGGCGGGCGGGAGAGAAACGTTGTTATCGCTAGGCAGACCGTAAGTGCTTTCCACGCTGCAGCGTATCAGCTCCTCTTCACCCCCTGCCGGGTGCACCGACACACACACACACACACACACACACACACACACACACACACACACTTCCTCCTATTGACATCAGTATGATTTATGAAAACCTATTTTTCCCACCCCAACAGCCAACTGTCCCTAACTCTGAGATGACAGTGTGTGATTTATCCCTGTCGAACGCCAGGAGAGAGAGAGGTGTTTCACACCGGCTACAAGACGAGCTCTGACTGTGATCTCCTCCTGACTGAGTTACTCTCTCTATCTCTTTTTCCCTTCTTCTTCTTATCCTTTTCCTCTCTCTCTCCCGCCGTCTCTCTTCTTCTTTTCTCGGGCTGTTCAGAGACTCGTCTCGAGCGGCGGGATATTCTCTGTTTTAATGAGCGAGTCTAGCTAGCTAGCGAGCGAGCGAGCGGACTGTGTCGTCTGTCTGACTTCTCCTTCTCTCACTTTCTAGCCTGTGAGGAGACTAGTAAAACGCAGGAGAAGAGAGGGGAAGAGATGCATTATGGATGACTGGTTACTAGGGCTGCAATTAATAGCCGCCGCTCTGTCGGGGTAAACACTCCAAAGACAATGTTTTCTCTACCGGCATTCATTTTGATTACAGTCTGACACCCGTGTGTTTCTCTATCACATTAACATATAAAGGTAATTGCGGCGTGGTATGTCTGCTCCTCTCAGTAAGGACGGACCTCGGCTGTCAATCTTTGGCCCGACGTTTTAGTGTTTTTGGGCCACAAAGTACAACAGTTGATGTATTGAGTATGGAGATGAAGTCTATTGTACAGTACCTGTCTAGCTTGGAGATGGGGTTCTGTTGGATTGGATTGGATTCGACTTTATTGTTATTGACAGAGCACAAGTAGTAAGACAATGAAACATAGTTTGGCATCTCATGACCAGATAGTTGGCAGCAAATAGTGGCATAGTGCAAAAGGTTATGTAGAGAGTGCATGGTATGACAGTATACGGCATTGTTCTGGTGTCATTGTTATTGTATACAGTATACAGTCATGTTCTCTCTGAAACCCCTTGTACACTGATCTGGGAATCCTGCCTAACATTTTCTTAAGTCTGCCTTTTTGGGGTTACCCTTGGTATTGAGGTTGCCTTCAGATTGGAATGACATGTTCACACCAACCGATAAAGCCTTTTAGCTCTTAGGCAAGTTTATTTGGATAGCACATTCAACAGGGGCAATTCAAAGTGCTTTACGTATAGCATTAAAAGCAATGCTTTTAGCAGCATTAGCAACACAAGAGTCTCACCTCTCCAGCGATACGCCATTTGCCTATGCAGTTAGCTGTGTTATGACTCAACTCTTCCGATCTCAACGTATCACATTAAAAGAGAGATTGCGTCCCGTAATTGGGCCCATCCATCTTAACGAGGCTACTTTAATGTTCAAATGCACTTTTGGTACTTTTGGTGTTCCTTGAGTTGCTACCGCGTCGTCCTCCTCCCACGTAATCACCGCCTATCCATGCTTAGTCACCATCCCCTGATAGAGTCTACTGGCTACACACAACATGAAGATATGGCTGCTTTAAATATGTTAAAGAAATGAAACTGTTAGCAGCTCTCTCTCTCTGCGGAGAGATCTATTTTGTTCTGGTGGTGGCGTTATGTAATTACCCGGAAGCTATCAAGCCTATCAAAGTACACTTCATTTCAAATCCCCGAATAAAAAAAAACGCTCCCAATGTGCGTTCTCACATTAAGTCCTCTGACCGGGGGTTACGTTGGCGTTACAGGTAATTACATTAAGTGCACTCTCATGGGGAAGTCTGTGTCCTCACTCGTGTAATTCTATAATTGTGTCTGTGTGCTTTTCCCCTTCCTCGCAGATGATGATGATTTCTAATTGGCTGGTCAGAGGAAACATGAGATTAATCCGATTGGCTGCCCTGCTCCAGTGGCCTTTGTCATCTCCGGGCCCCATTAAAGGGTTTTTATTGATTTGTAAACAAGCTTTGATTAATGGAGGGTCACGGGGTGGCAATTGTGTCTGGTCCAGGCTGATTCAGAGCCCCACAGAGGCAGTTGGCAGGCTGACAGCTACTTTGGATGAATTCTGATACCTTTATTTATTAGCGGTTTGGATGGTACTGCATACACCCATGTCCGAACTAGAAAGGTTTATAATAGGCCTATCTTGTATAATATAATAGGCCATGACTGTATCTTGTATCTTGAAAGTATTTCTACCACCAGACATCTCCTCAGGTTAGCTGTATTGGGCTGCATTCGTAAAATTCCCTCCACAAACCAACGGCGGCAAGCTACCATGCAAGGCGCCGGCCCGCTCATCGGGAGCAAAAGTGTCTTGCCCAAGGACACCTCGACACGTGGCCAGCCGGGGTTCGAACCGCCGACCTTGCGATCATTAGACGCGCCACAGCCCCCACCCCCCCTTGTCACTCTAGAAGTTGACATAATGAGTGACTTTAACCTAACACCGCCCCGGCGTTGACTCGTGAGCAGAGAGTCTGTTAGCAGAGAGCCTGTTAGCAGAGAGCCTGTTAGCAGAGTTAGCAGGGAGCCTGTTAGCAGAGTTAGCAGGGAGCCTGTTAGCAGAGAGTCTGTTAGCAGAGTTAGCAGGGAGTCTGTTAGCAGAGTTAGCAGGGAGTCTGTTAGCAGAGTTAGCAGGGAGTCTGTTAGCAGAGTTAGCAGGGAGTCTGTTAGCAGAGTTAGCAGAGAGTCTGTTAGCAGAGTTAGCAGGGAGTCTGTTAGCAGAGTTAGCAGGGAGCCTGTTAGCAGAGAGCCTGTTAGCAGAGAGCCTGTTAGCAGAGTTAGCAGGGAGCCTGTTAGCAGAGTTAGCAGAGAGTCTGTTAGCAGAGTTAGCAGGGAGTCTGTTAGCAGAGTTAGCAGAGAGTCTGTTAGCAGAGTTAGCAGAGAGTCTGTTAGCAGAGTTAGCAGAGAGTCTGTTAGCAGAGTTAGCAGAGAGCCTGTTAGCAGAGTTAGCAGAGAGTCTGTTAGCAGAGTTAGCAGGGAGCCTGTTAGCAGAGTTAGCAGAGAGCCTGTTAGCAGAGTTAGCAGAGAGCCTGTTAGCAGAGTTAGCAGAGAGTCTGTTAGCAGAGTTAGCAGAGAGCCTGTTAGCAGAGTTAGCAGTGAGTCTGTTAGCAGAGTTAGCAGAGTTAGCAGAGAGTCTGTTAGCAGAGAGTCTGTTAGCAGAGTTAGCAGAGAGTCTGCAGAGAGTCTGTTAGCAGAGTTAGCAGGGAGCCTGTTAGCAGAGAGCCTGTTAGCAGAGTTAGCAGAGAGTCTGTTAGCAGAGAGTCTGTTAGCAGAGTTAGCAGAGAGTCTGTTAGCAGAGAGCCTGTTAGCAGAGTTAGCAGAGTTAGCAGAGAGTCTGTTAGCAGAGTTAGCAGAGAGTCTGTTAGCAGAGAGCCTGTTAGCAGAGTTAGCAGAGAGTCTGTTAGCAGAGTTAGCAGGGAGTGTGTTAGCAGAGTTAGCAGAGAGCCTGTTAGCAGAGTTAGCAGAGAGCCTGTTAGCAGAGTTAGCAGGGAGCCTGTTAGCAGAGTTAGCAGAGAGCCTGTTAGCAGAGTTAGCAGAGTTAGCAGAGAGCCTGTTAGCAGAGTTAGCAGAGAGCCTGTTAGCAGAGTTAGCAGAGAGTCTGTTAGCAGAGTTAGCAGGGAGTCTGTTAGCAGAGTTAGCAGGGAGTCTGTTAGCAGAGTTAGCAGAGAGTCTGTTAGCAGAGTTAGCAGGGAGTCTGTTAGCAGAGTTAGCAGAGAGCCTGTTAGCAGAGTTAGCAGAGAGCCTGTTAGCAGAGAGCCTGTTAGCAGAGTTAGCAGAGAGCCTGTTAGCAGAGTTAGCAGAGTTAGCAGAGAGCCTGTTAGCAGAGTTAGCAGAGAGCCTGTTAGCAGAGTTAGCAGAGAGCCTGTTAGCAGAGTTAGCAGAGAGCCTGTTAGCAGAGTTAGCAGAGTTAGCAGAGAGCCTGTTAGCAGAGTTAGCAGGGAGCCTGTTAGCAGAGTTAGCAGAGAGCCTGTTAGCAGAGTTAGCAGAGTTAGCAGAGTTAGCAGAGAGCCTGTTAGCAGAGTTAGCAGAGAGCCTGTTAGCAGAGTTAGCAGAGAGCCTGTTAGCAGAGTTAGCAGAGTTAGCAGGGAGCCTGTTAGCAGAGTTAGCAGGGAGCCTGTTAGCGAAAGCCCATCGTCGTCACGCAGGGGCTCGGAGGTTCCCCTTTAAGAGTTTTCTTTTTAACCCACTGGAGTTGTGTTGTCACGCCTGTGGAGGAGCTGGAGTTGGCCAGCATCCGCTTACGCACATCATGGAGAGAGAGAGAGAGGGCATCACGCTGCTGCTTGGCTGGGCGTCATGCAGGGCAGCACACAGGGTCAGAGAGAGTGGGAACCAGGGAGGAGGGAGATGCTGCCTTACACCTTCAGATGCTGCTGCCTGCCTGCATACGAGGCTCAGAGAGAGTGGTGCAATTATGTGTGTGTGTGGGGGGTGTGTGTGTGTGTGTGCGCGTGTGTGTGTGTGTGCGTGTGTGTGTGTGGTGTGTGTGTGTGTGTGTGTGTGTGTGTGTGTGCGTGAGTGTGCGTGTGTGTGTGTGTGTGTGTGGGGGGGGGGGGGGTGTGTGTGTGTGCGCGTGTGTGTGTGTGTGTGTGCGTGTGTGTGTGTGTGTGTGTGTGCGTGTGTGTGTGTGTGTGTGTGTGCGTGAGTGTGCGTATGTATGTGTGTGTGTGAATTTGTACATCTGTGTGTGCGTGTGTGTGTGTGTGTGTGTGTGTGTGTGTGTGTGCGCGTGTGCGCGTGTGTGTATGTATGTGTGTGTGTGTGTGAATTTGTACATCTGTGTGTGTGTGCGCGCGTGCGTGTGCGTGTGTGTGTGTGTGTGTGTGAATTTGTACATCTGTGTGTGTGTGTGTGTGTGTGTGTGTGTGTGTGATCAGAAACAGACGATCCACACCCTCCCTGTCCTCCTCTACTCTCAGCTGCACTACTGCCAGCCAGCCAGCCAGCCCTGCTCTCAGCCCTGTGCATATAGACAGAGATTTAGGAGACTAAGTCTTCAGTACATTCCAGATTTTGGATCCACTCCTCTCAGTGGTTAATGCAGAATGGTTTTGAATTGCAGCAGGTCAACATTGTACAATCTAGGACTATGGAAGCTCAGTTCGCAGAGTTGTAGTTAGAATATCGGGCTGGAGTTATACCAGCAGCCCAGGAGACCATGGATTAGATTAGGTTAGATTAGATTAGATTAGATTAGATTAGATTAGATTCAACGGCCCCCTACATGAGATGAATATCAATAGGAGATGTACGGTTATGATATGATTATGCAGTGATTCCCACAGCATGTTAATACTTTGGGGGCCCCCAAAGTATAATGGCTCCCCCCAAAGTATAATTTGTGCTCAGTGAGTAAAGAAAACTTGCAACCATTAAGTTTGTTGCTCATTTCATTCACCAGTTTGTATATAGTTAAAATAAAGTTATCCGGTGATTGACGATCAGATACCAGTGTGGAGTTTTCTGTCTTAAATTTGATATAGATCATGTTCTTTGTTGGTTTGTGAGGATGTTCATACACACTTGGTAAGATGTGTGTGTGAAAGAAGACCACAAAAAACAGCAGTGACTGCTCTCAGCTGTGATCCAACGGACCCACAGGTGTTCCCGAAGTGATATAAAGAGCTTACCTCGATCAATTCTCTTCATCGATATCACATTTTTTTCACAACTTTGCATGCTATACGATGCCACCATTTTGTTTCCGAGACGGTAAACACGGCCGAAGTCACTTCCAGTTTTCTCCAACTGGAGAATGTGTCATGTCCGGTTTCAACGCCGAATTTCCATACCATTGGTCGGCCAACCCCAAAAAAATCCCCAAAAAAGTCTGATACATGAGAAAGGTCAAATGGCACAGATGGTGCCAAAATATCTCCAAATGGCCTAAACATATCCAAATTTGGTGTCCGCCTAAACATACCTGTACTAAAACAGGTACAAAGTTGCATTTGCTCACATTACTAGCATCTACTTTGGCACAAGTACTAATAAGACCCTGGAGTACTGATTCCTAGATGATTTGGGCTTATTCAGTCAGGTTTCCAAGGTGATATTCACTGTAAAAGCTGTTGTTTTTTTAGGCGGAGACTGAATTTGAGGTTTTTTATAATGTTCTAGCTCTATTTACTCTGACACAGTAACATAGATTTTGATTCTGACACTTCTACAGCCACCCCACAGGTGTTAGCTTTCCTTTGATAACAAGATCATTATGAAGGCCCTTGTGATTGTGGAGATATTCTATATTCACTGTGGGCATGTCATTTCGAGCAGAAAACCTGAAAAATTAGGTGGATAAGAAGACCTAGACACCATCACCAGTTGTAGGTTGTCTGAAGTGCAGTGTTACTATGAAAATTCACTAGAATGCAGGAATTGAGAAACGAGTCGAGTCGTTCGCCCCGAGTCGTTCCCCCAAAGTATATTTCATTTCTGCGGGAATCACTGATATGTACACAAGGGCAATGGTCTGCTAGGTCTTCTGAAACACGGGAGGCTGGTGGAGGGACAGGACATTGTAATAGGAGTATGTGTGTTTGAAGCCATTCCTCACTCCATTCCATGCATTAGAATGAGCCCGTCCTCCGATTTCCACCTCCACCAGCCTCACCTGACGGTATATACTGTAGGTATGCTAGTTTGCATGTTGCTACTGTGAGAGCTCAGGCCTTCACTTTAGCAACTCGTGACGTTAGAATTATAAGGTTCTACCTCCATTTTTGTCAACATTTAGTTTTTTACATAATCTGATCCATTAGGTGTTTATTAATGCCTGTGTGGTGTTATTTTTAAAATGTTGACATTTTTTAGTTAGTAATTCATAAAAGACGAAGGTTCCATCTCACAAAACATAATGGAATGTAAAAACTTTGACGCTCAATATCTCCGAACTACCCTAAACGGAGATAGAACCTTATAAGCTCACGAACTCTCCTTGTCTCCCAGAGTGACATCACCAGTGGTTAAACCTCAGATGTTAATGGACGCTCCCCGCAGTGACCTACATACTGTCAGACCTGAGGGGACATGCTGTCCATATCAATGTACTTATTAAATAGAGGGAAATGTCAGAGCGCGGCTATTGCTTTAGTGTCTATTCATCCCAAAGATGCGTTGGCCCAATTGAGTGCGTCAGTACCGAAGCGTTTACCTGGAATCCGTCAGTTGGCGGTGACATTTTCTATCAATAGTCATAGAAAATGAACAAAGGCAGGCCTGATGCAGGTGACTCATCGTTAAGTTACTGTCTGGACACTTTCGCTAATGTGTGAGTATGTATGACACACAGCAGCAGCGCCGATACAGCGGGCCTACTCTCTCTCGGTTTAGTGGTTTCCAGGGATTGTTTCTTTCATATTATTAATCGTTTATTTCCCCCCCCCCCCTGCATCCCCCCCCCCCTCCCCTGTTCCTGAAAGGCTGTTGCTGTTGTTGTCCTGGGTGGACGGTAGTACCCTGCAGCTCTAATGATCAGAGTGATTAAGGAGTTGTTTTAACTGCTGGTGTTTCCAGCAGAGGGGATGTGATTTACAGTAGCGGCGTCGTCTAGCCCTGGGTGACGGGAGGGAGCGGAGGGAACAGCAGGAGCCTCATCTCTCATCTCTCTCTCTAGTCAGGTTGATGGCGGAGGCCATTAAAAAGAAGAAGTGCAGAGTTAGGGGGAGAGAGAGAACAACACGTTTAAACTTTCAAAAATGTCGGCTGCTCGCGGGAATTGGCCTTGTTAGCGCAGCCCGTAGTGTCTGTGAGAACAGTGAGGTGGCACTTTGGGTCGGCTAGCTCCAGTCGGCTTTGAATACGGCTTGTTACTGACTCGACACCCTACTTAAGGGGTTCTAGGCTATGGTTTTGAACGTCTACCTGTTGTGACAGTGAAGCGTGTGTACTGTAACACTGTTAATTATCCCTAATTTGTACATTTGTAAATGATCCATAATCTGTCGCACCCGAAAATCCATAACAATAGGAATATTACTTTTGTTAAAGAAAAAAACACGTCCATTTATTTACCATTTGACGTTCAAACGTCCAATCAACCGCTCAAGCAACCGATGACTCAAGCAATCACTCAATCATATTGACATTTCACTAATGGTGACAGTTCACTAATGGTGGTCTAATAATGGTCTAACTGGGCCTATTGTAGTCATGCTTCATCTTGGATTTCAATAAGTCATCATTATGATGATCATTAGGCTGTTGGATCATATGGCTGTCCCGTGTTCCCTACGCGCAGCGTGTGTGTGATGCGTGATGCGTGTGAGCGTAGCGGCGGCCCTGATCACACGCACTCACCGCTGAGCCTGCAGCACGCAGACCTGCGCTCATCATTTATTTAGTGCCAAGCCGTGCTGTCTGGGTGAGACTGGGTTGGCTTGGTGAATGAAGATGAGGAGAAATACCTTCATGGTTAGAGAAAAGGCTAGTCGTGTCTTTACAGGTGGAGAGGAAGAGGAGGAGGAGAGGAAGAGGAGAGGAAGAGGAGAGGAAGAGGAGGAGAAGAGTTGGAGAAGAGAAGAGGAAGAGGAAGAGGAGGAGGAGAGGAGAGGAGAGGAGAAGGAGAGGAGAGGAGAGGAAGAGGAGAGGAAGAGGAGAGGAGAGGGAGAGGAGGAGAAGAGGAGAGGAGAGGGAGAGGAGGAGAAGAGGAGAGGGAGAGGAGGAGAAGAGGAGAGGGAGAGGAGGAGAAGAGGAGAGGAGAGGAGGAGAGGAGGAGGAGAGGTAGAGGAGGAGAAGAGGAGAAGAGGAGAAGAGAGGCAGAGGAGGAGAAGAGGAGGAGGAGGAGAGGAGGAGGAGAGGGGGATAAGCCTCTGAAGGGAATGAAGTCACCGGTTTGTTCAAACTGTCATTGGTATTCAAACCTTTGTGTGGGATTTACAAGCCCCGCAGCCTTGATCTGCGTTTGTCGTTGAGAAATGAACCCTGACTGTTATTGACTTACAGAGTGTGAAGGCTTGGCAGGATGTCTTTAATATGGTATTAGAAAGACAACTGTGTCTGTTAAACAGGACAGGAGTCTATGTCACCCAAAGGACAACAGCTACAGGCGTGATTGTGGATAGGGCACATTCATTCAGTCAAGGGGAGCTGTTACAACGGTCGATAAACAAACCAAACAAAGAGGAATGTACCACATACTAATTGTCGGCCTTCATACAGTAAACCAACTGCCGTTGACGCTATAGTCATATTCAATAGACTGACTTACATAGCGCCTTACAATTCTTAGGCGTAGGTCTTCGACATTGGCATTGCAGCATGATACAGAATCAACAATAACAGAATAAAGTAAAGTAAGTAATTTAAAAAAGGTAGAATAACGGGATAAAGCGATGGTAGTCTAAGACGTACGTAAGTTATTAAAAAAATGACCTTGTGCGTGTGTGTGTGTGTGAGTCTGTGCTTCTGTGAGGGGATGCATGTGTGCGTGTGTGTAGGTGTGTGTGCATGCCTGTGTGTGTGTGTGTGTGTGTGCATGTGTGTGTGTGTGTGTGTGCATGTATGTGTGTGTGAGTCTGCTTCTGTGAGGGGATTT
>NC_137681.1:26856216-26858716 GCF_963989245.1 Nansenia antarctica | reverse complement strand
TCCTCTGCAGGCTCTGCGGGCTCTGCAGGTAAATTAATCTCGTCGTGCGTCTGAATTACAGCTGGGGGGTGGGGATGTCGGAACGGAAAAAATGGCTGGAATGTGTCGTATGTGTATGTACATCAGGGGCGCGCAGAGACCCACCCTATTTGACTAACTGTATGAGACATGAGGTGAATGTGGAAACCAAATCAATACGTGGAAACTCTCGCTCGGGACTTTTGGAAAGGCTTTTGGAGGGCGGTCAGCGCCTTTCACTGCAGTAGATTAGGGGACTAGCGGAGGCCACGGAGCAGCGCGAGCGGACGGTTTCAGACACGTCCTCTCGGGCGGCGTGGAGCGTGAAGACGTGTTGAGGGCAGTCTGGTTTGTCATCACGGACGTCGCTCCTGTTTCCTGTGCATCAGCCTACTTCCTGTGCGTAGCCAGCACTAAGGATGAGGTCAGAATGAGGTTAGAATGGCAGAATGACTTGAGTTTTTATTCGCACCAATTAACGCAAAGTACGCAGCTTTTACTAGTATTAACCACCTCTCTCTCTCTCCACCTCTCTCTCTCTCTCTCCACCTCTCTCTCTCTCTCTCCACCTCTCTCTCTCTCCACCTCTCTCTCTCTCCACCTCTCTTTCTCTCTCTCTCCCCTCCACCTCTCTCTCTCTCTCTCTCTCTCTCTCCACCACTCTCTCTATATCTCTCTGCAAGGCTTTCCTGCAATCTTTTCACAAGTGGAGATTCCATTACTGCTGTTTTATACTGTACAGGTGCCCAGACTAAACCACGTTTATTAGTGTGATATATGGTTGATTTTTGATCGAGTCTTTTGACAAGCTTGGTGTTATGGATCTGAGAAGGTGTCGCTACGGTAACTGAGTTATGTAATCATCTCCTCTGGTCGCCGGGGGGGCCGAGGGGTCCAGGGTGGAGGGGGCTTTGATTCCTCCTCTCATTGCTCCACCTCTCTCTCTCTGTCTCTCTCTCTGTCTCTCTCTGTCTCTCTCACTCTGTCTCTCTCTCCTGCTCCACCTCTCTCTGTCTCTCTCGCTCTCTCCACCTCTCCATATCTCTCTCTTTTTATCTCTCTCTCTCGCCACCTCTCTCTCTCCCGCTCCACCTCTCTCTCTCCCTCTCTACCTCTCTCTTTCTCTCTCCACCACTCTCCCCTCCACCTCTCTCTCTCTCCACCTCTCTCTCTCTCCACCTCTCTCTCTCTCCCCTCCACCTCTCTCTCTCCACCTCTCTCTCCCTCTCCACCTCTCTCTCTCCCTCTCTACCTCTCTCTCTCTCTCTCTCCACCTCTCTCTCTCTCCACCTCTCTCCCCTCCACCTCTCTCTCTCTCTCTCTCATATTGGGACTCACTGTCCTTCAAGCTTCATCTGGATGATATAGCGTGTGGGTCAGGGTTTCCGTTAGAAAAATTTGCCGTCGGACATCGTGTCCGGGAAGAATTCGATTTACCGGACAAACGTGATATATTCCGGTCATCATATTAAAATATAATAAAAAAATTTTTTTGCAAAATCATATTTTTCTTTTCTCCAAATCTAATATAGCTGTTTGTCGCGGTGATTACTGTTGTGTAGCGGCCTATATATGCCATTTAATGTCTATTTCTCATCCGATACGATTAGATGCGAGCTATATAATATATAATAATATAACATGATTTGACGGATGCGCGCTATGCCATGCGTCAAATCCAGCGCTGAACGGGTCCAGCGCTGAACGGGCGCCTCACTGGGAACTGAACAGACAGCATCGATCAATGAACGGACTCCACATTACGTTAACTGAAGTTTGTTAAATTGTTTGGGATTAATGTGAGTTTTCTATTTTCTCTTTCCAGTTTTACCCTTTTTTTTTTAAATCAATAAAACAACGTCATTTCTATAAGTCTCGCTGGTTGGGAAGGCATTTCGTTTAGCTCGGGAGTATGACAATGGGAAGAACATAACTGTATAACTGAATGACAACAAATGTATGAGTAATGAGTAAAACAATGTCACTTTTATAGTATGTTGTTTAACTTGCCGTTCGGTCGCCATGGCTCTAGTGTGTGTAGCAGCTTCAGCTAGCTGGCTAGAAACTTCTAGGGGTGCGTTCGTAAACACGCTCTGAGAGCGCCGGAGCGCACGCTGGCTTCGATGTCACAGAGCGACCGAGTCGTTCGATTGGACGAGAGGCGTTCCGCGAGTGCTGATCGGATTTCCAGAGCGTGTTTACGAACGCACCCATAGATGGGAAATCAAGAAACCGTATTACTATGGTGGACGGGTTGGCAGGGTTGCCAGATAGGCATGGGTTACCGCCGAATGGGCTACTGTGTTTAAGCGGTAATAGACTGGTTAAGCTGTAATCCCATCTGGCATCAATCCCATGTGGCACCTGTGCGCTGTTTCGCATAGGCCGGCCTACACATTAGGAGTCATCATCATGCCGGTGTCAAATCATATCATAATAAAAGAAATACATAGCCTATATATTCGTCTTTTTTAAAATAGAA
>NC_137681.1:26838716-26853716 GCF_963989245.1 Nansenia antarctica | reverse complement strand
GGACCACGCAGCCCTCATACCACTCAGGAAGGAGACGCGTTCTGTCTGCTAGAGATGAGCAGTGCAAATCCATCCCAGAACAACAGCAAAGGACCATGTGAAGATGCTGGAGGAAACAGGTACAACAGTATTTATATCCACAGATATCAGTGCTTTGAGTTGCATTCATGTACGAAAGGCGCTATATAAATAAAGAGTCCTATATCGACATAACCTGAAAGGCCACTCAGCAAGGAAGAAACCACTGCTCCAAAAACCACCATTAAAAAAGCCAGACTACGGTTTGCAACTGCACATGGGGACAAAGATCTTTTGGTGAAATGTCCTTTGGTCTGATGAACCAAAAACGTAACAATTTAACTGTATGGCCATAATGACCGTTGTCATGTTTGGAGGAAAAAGGATGAGGCTTGCAAGCCGAAGAACACCATCCCAACCGTGAAGCACAGGGGTGTTAGAATCATGTTGTGAGGGGGGCTTTGCTGCAGGAGGGACTAGTGCCTTTTACAAGATGACATCATGAGGAAGGAGAATGATGTGGATATATTGAAGCAAAATGTCAAGACATCAACCTGGAAGTTAAAGCTCGGTCGCAAATGGGTCTTCCAAATGGACAAAGATCCCAAGCACACTTCCAAAGCTGTGGCAAAATGGCTTAAGGACAACAAAGTCAAGGTATTGGAGTGGCCATCACAAATCCCTGACCTCTATAGAAATGTGTGGGCAGAACTGAAAAAGGTGTGTGTGAGCAAGGAGGCCTACAGACCTGACTCAGTTACACCAGTTCTGTCAGGAGGAATGGGCCCAAATTCCACCAACTTATTGTGGGAGGCTTGTGGAAGGCTACCCGCAATGTTTGACCCAAGTGAAACAATTTAAAGGCTATGCTACCAAATATGAACTAAGATTTCTGACCCACTGGGAATGTGATGAGATAAATCAAAGCTGAAATAAATCATTCTCTCTACTATTATTCTGACAGTTCACATTCTTAAAATAGAGTAGATCCGAACTGACCTAAGACAGGGAATGTTTTCTGGGTTTAAATGGCAGGAATTGTGGAAAAACTGAGATTAAATGTATTTGGCTAAGGTGTATGTAAACTTCCGACTTCAACTGTATGTAACATATGTCACTATCTATCTTCCGCCATAGATTGAAGACCCATCTCTTCTACACCTTAACTGTCCCTCCTAAAGACCTCTTCATCCCCTCTACTGTAAATAATTACAATTTAAAAAATCTTGTTGGCGTTGTAACTGCCAATGGCCTCTGGTTTTGGCATATATGACTTTTTCTTGCTATGACTGATGACTTACTTAGACAAATGTGACAGCTGCTGGTGAAAAGTGCAACCAGTAGTCAAAAGAATCGTTAATTTCTTTACATATTCTCCAGCGTTTTTGAGCCTCGGAAAAGCGCTATATAAATGTTTTTTTATATTATTATTATATTCTGAAAAGAGATATTGTAAGCTTTCAAATGATGTGTCATACATTGAAATCGGAAAGACGTTGAAGGAGATATGCGTATTTGAATGTTGATACATCTGAAATCACTTGACTTTCATCAAGTCAAAGACAGTTTTTCTGTATTAATTTAATGTATTTGTTGTAAGTCGCTTTGGATAAAGGCGACTGCTAAATGCCAAACATGTAACATGTCATTCTGAGTCATCTGTGTTGATTCTTACTGTAGATTATTGACAGAGCAACATCAGTTTAGTCGATCAATAATCACGTTTCTTGTTAATGAAGGAAAACAGACAATCCTATCAGACAACATTCTGTGCAAAAACAGTGCTGCTCTTTCAATAACAGGAGGATTTATTTGATACATAATCACATATTATCTAAACAAGACTAGATTCTAATTAAAAGACAAAATGAGACAAAATGAGTCTCATGGATCTATGAATCTCAGAATGTCATATCCCATATTCCAATAGTTTGTATTTATTTATTTTTTATCACTGAAAAGGCATCTGCTGGGGACGATAATAGGTTAAAAAATAACCAAACCCCCCAACCTCTTCCTGTTGATCAGCTGATATTCAGTATCTCCACCTCTGCTTCCGTTCTCTCTCCCCGGCCACACAATACACAATCACACCCCATTCACCACACTGTCATCTGAAGACTTGTGGATGCAGCTTTTCTCATACCCATCGTTTAGTGGAATAAAAGGCTAAATGCTCATCCACCGCGGAGCGTAGTGTTTAGATATCTGAGATCTGAATCTGAAGCCAGAGAAGAGTATGCTGATGTGAGGTGGTGTGCTTGGTACCAGAGAACCAGAGGCAGAGTCTCGTTAGTCCAAAGTCAAAGGTAAATCAGGCGCGTCTGTTGGCTCTTTATGTGTCTGATCTATGTGTTGATATTTAGAGGGCTTCTGAAACACATCCCTGAATGCCCCCTCCTCGCTCTCCTCTCCCTCTCCTCCTCTCTTTCTCTTTCTCCTCTCCCTCCCCTTTCCCTCTCCCTCTCCTTTCCTCCCTCTCCTCTCCCTCTCCTCCCTTTCCTCCCTCCTCTCGTCCCTCCTCTCTGTCCTCTCTCCTCTCCTCCTCTCTGTCCTCTCTCCTCTCCCTCTCATTTCCCTCTCCTCTTCCCTTTCCCTCTCCTCTTCCCTTTCCCTCTCCTTCCTCCCTTCCCTCTCCTCTCCCTCTCCTCTCCCTCTCCTCTCCCTCTCCTCTCCCTCTCCTCTCCATTCCTCCCTCCTCTCTGGCCTCTCTCCTCTCCTCCCCCTCCTTACTCTCCTCTCCACTCCTCCTCTCCTTTAGCCCCTCCTCTCTGTCCTCTCCTCCCTCTCTCACAGGGTGTGATGAAGAGATGAAGGAGGCCTGATAGAAAGAAGCCTTCAACGATTACTGTTTATGGCTTTGGGCAAATTAGGTTGTGTGTGTATGTGTGTGTGTGTGTGTGTGTGTGTGCGTGTGTGTTGCAGCGTGCCTAATTATGGCTGAGTGATCGGTCTGATCTGCCATCCTGGGAGAGATGAAGAGAGACGGAGGGACACAGGGAATATGGGCAGACAGGGAATAGAGAGAGAGAGAAGGAGAGATGGGGGGGGCAGAGAGAGAAAGAGAGAGAGAGAGGGAGATAAGGAGAGAGAGAGGGAGGGAGGGACATACGGAGAGAGAGGGAGAGGGGGGGGGGCAGAGAGAGAAAGAGAGAGGGAGATAAGGAGAGAGAGAGAGAGAGGGAGACAGAGATGGAGGGCGATAAGGAGAGAGAGGGCGAGCGGGAGGGACAGAGAGAGAAAGAGAGAGGGAGATAAGGAGAGAGAGACAGAGAGAGAGAGAGATGGAGGGCGATAAGGAGAGAGAGGGAGAGGGGGGGACAGAGAGAGAAAGAGAGAGGGAGATAAGGAGAGAGAGAGACAGAGACAGAGAGAGGGGAGTGCACAGCATCAACAACGCAGAGGCTGTGGGACCAAAATGGGGTTCAGTCAGTCATAAAG
The DNA here is from genome assembly GCF_963989245.1 of Nansenia antarctica. Classification (NCBI taxonomy): domain Eukaryota; kingdom Metazoa; phylum Chordata; class Actinopteri; order Argentiniformes; family Microstomatidae; genus Nansenia; species Nansenia antarctica. Next base: position 26,850,257 of record NC_137681.1, on the reverse strand, counting down.
CAGAGCAGATGGGAGGGGAGACGCCTTCTGTGTCTGCTGTATTATTGATGCACAGGGACGCGCTCGCTGTGTTAAATGAACACTGGTAGATGGCTAGGGCCACACTGGGTGGTCTCCTTGATTGATTCAAAATGTCCTCTTTGGACTGTATGGAGAGGTGGCCAACCAAAAACTATACCTGGCCATCAGAGAGGTGCAGTTGGCCCACCAAGAACTATCCCTGGCCATCAGAGAGGTGCAGGTGGCCAACCAAGAACTATCCCCATCCAATATAGAGGAGGAGTTGGCCAACCAATAACTATCCCCATCCAATATAGAGGAGGAGTTGGCCAACCAAGAACTATCCCCGTCCAATATAGAGGAGGAGTTGACCAACCAAGAACTATCCCTGGCCAATATAGAGGTGCAGGTGGCCAACCAAGAACTATTCCTGGCCAATATAGAGGTGCAGGTGGCCAACCAAGATCTATCCCTGGCCAACTAGACAATAGCGAAACGTTCCAGTCAGTAAGTAAGTAAGTAAGTGTTGATTTTGACAAAGATCTGACAGCAGGTGCCTGTCAGGAATCAAATCTGGCCACTAATCATTGTTATCTAATCGCGGTGTTCTAATTGAGGTGTTCTAATCGCGGTGTTCTAATCGCGGTGTTCTAATGGAGGTGTTCTAATTGTGGTGTGCTAATTGAGGTGTCTTAATTGAGGTGTCCTAATTGAGGTGTGCTAATTGACGGCTCATTTTCCGCTGCAGTGACAAAATCAAATTAGACATTTTGCAAACAGCCGTCAAGCTTCAGAACCTAGGGGGTTTATATTTCTCTTGGGGGGAACGACACACAGAGACTACTGAAAGAATATATTTGAATATATCCTTTTATCTCCGAGAGCTTTGATTCGGCAAACAATCCATTCGCATTATCATCAAAAGCATTATGATTTACGGACACTATAGAAATGCATTTTTTTCACACAGACACCCCCTCATTTGCATACATCCTGCACATACAACACATATGCTGCATGTAAACGCTTCATTAGATCATGATCACCATCGTGGAGCGCGTGGATAAGCCTATTTCTCATGAATAAGCCACATTTGCATAATCTACACCTTGATTTATCGGTTATACGCTTCACATACGTGTGGATATGAATGCATCTGTATAGAAACATAGGGTTCCTCACTGTAGGGAAGGATGACTGATTATTAGGTGGTACAGATAGTAACGTGTGACTGTAGTACCAGATGAATGTGTTGTGTGACACCAGATTGATGCAGGGTCTGTCAGGAAGAAGGAGAGCTTCACACACACACACACACACACACACACACACACACACAAGCAGGCACGTGTGTGCACACACCCACTGACCAACACACACACACACACACACACACACACACACGCACGCCGACCAACACACACACACACACACACACACACACACACAAGCAGGCACGTGCTGGCACACACCCACTGACCAACACACACACACACACACACACACACACACACCCATACTGAGCGCAGCCCCAGGCCAACAGCTTGGTCCTGGCTTCTCTCCACCAGGCGACAGATTGGCTCCTCCTGCCCCCCTCTCTCTCTCTCCCCCCCCCTCTCTCTCCACCCCCCCCCCCCCCCCCCCTCCCTCCCTGTGCCCCCCACTTCCTCCTCCTCTGTGTTAATGAACTCAGAAAGGATGAATGGAGGGATGGGATGTGCTCTGATGGCCTCCCGCCGCCGGGCCGCGCCTCCCAGAGGGCTGTCAGGTCCAGTCCCCTGCACTCCCAGAGAGCCGAGCACTAGAACAGCCGTGTCTATTTCACCTACTATAAGAGGGCCTAGATGTGGCCTAGACTCAGGGGTCAAATGACCATAGTCTTTACAATGGAAAACTACTATTTACACACAAAGACCACTCGTTGGCCGTCTTGTAAATTAGCCTGCTAGCCTCCTACACAGAAAAACTGCAAAATTGCTTCATATTAGCTTATCCTGAGGTGAATTTGAAAATGTAAGGATACTGGGTGGTAGAACGCACATATTTAGGAAAAGTCATGAAAGGAGGGTCCTGGAATTTGATCGAGTGCAAAGATATAACATTTTCTTTACGTGTGTGTGCAGTTTTAAAAAAAAAAAACGCTGTCTCTTTTCGGTTCACATAGGGACCGTAAATAGATGAGATCAGATTAGAGTTGATCCTCGGTGATGAGATTAACTGTGTGGGAATAGATAAAACAATCAACACGTACGAAAACACATCCATTTTTAATAGGAGCTCAGTAATGTCGTAGATATCCCATGACAATAGCATCAATCGTTTCCCTCCGTCCTGATTGGAGTGGAGAGGAGATCCGTCATTCCAGCTGTCTGTCAAACACTGACCGCAGTATGGGAGTGTGTGCGTGTGTCAGGGCTGCAACGATTAGTCGACTAGTCACGACTAATCGACTACGAAAATTCGTCGGCGTGAAATGTTGTTGTCGACTAATCGCATAAAAAAATTTATTTAAAAAAAACGTTTTTTTTTTTTTTTTTAAACGGGAGCCATGCAAGAATCAGCTGGGTAAGTTTTAGCTAACGTTATATTGTTAGGGTCGTAATGTTTATGTTAGCTTTACTGTTACATGTTGGAAAACAACGTCTCATGGACAGGGCTGTACATGCTATGAGCGTTTGTGCTATTAATTTATTTGCCCTGTGGCACGCATGTGACAGACAGAGGCGCTTGTATGTAACGTTACGTAGCAGGGGTTTTCCATGTTGAAGCCAGGAGAACGCGAGATGAAATGAAGTGAGGGGTGGTCGCTATTAAAATACCAGGTAGTCATGGTGGATGATCATGAATGATGCTTGATAAGTGAATGCTATTTCAATTATGTTGAGTCCACCAGCGAGCTGTCTGTAAGATAAACAGCGCCAAGCGTAGCCTACTAACGTGAGCTGCCAGCAATGCTAGCTAGCCAATCAACTAGCTCTGTGAGCAGCTGTAGCTTGGCGTAACGTTAGGTTAGATAGCTAGTTAAGCCGGATTTATGCTTCTGCGTCGCCATTTACGCGCAGCGAAAAGCCACACGACTAATCGCGACTAATCGGAAAAATAATCGACAGATTAGTCGACTACCAAAATAATCGTTAGTTGCAGCCCTAGCGTGTGTGTATATATATACGTATGTGCTGGCGTGTGTATGTGTGAGAGTGTGTGTTTCGAGAGTGTGTGTGTGTTGGTCGTGTGTGTGTGTGTGTGTGTGTGTGTGTGTGTGTGTGTGTGCGTCTGTGTTGGTCGGTGTGTGTTGGTCGGTGTGTGTGGGTGTGTGTGTGTGTTGGTCAGTGTGGGTGTGTGTGTTGGTCGGTGTGTTGGTCGGTGTGTGTGAGAGTGTTGGTCGGTGTGTGTGTGTGTGTGTGTGTCTACTAAAGCTGTGGTACTGAAGCTCTCCCTCAGGCTGTCAGTAAGGACCCTGTTACGCCCCTACGCATGAGGAAGTTTCATACATACTAATTATCCCCAACATGTACATTAGGCTGTTGGATGTAAACACAGTCTGTGGCCAGCGAAGGAGAAACCGAATCTGCTCGTCAATATGGCCGCCGTGCCGCTGTGGAGAAGAACACTGACCTCTGTCAACACACACGTGTCTTTTCTCCATTTCTGTACTCTTGTTCTCCACGGTTATTTTATTCTGACTTGGCGGTAGCATGCAGCGGTGTCTTAGCGTCCGCCGTTGACATTTCCGCCACGCTCCCCTGCGGTTAAAACAACAGTGTTCTGAGGGCGCCGTGGTAACCCAGCGAACCCGTGTTATTTGCGTTCGTTTTCGAACCCGACTCGCTTTTTATGTTTTTATGTCGGTTCAGAAAGCGTCCGGGAGTTATGTGTTTTCCTCGAAGAACTCAGAAGGTCGGTGATGTTTCTGAATCGGTCGTGGAGGAATCCTCATTTTTCGAGGCTGTGGTTTGGTTCCGTGTGGCCTGTGGCCTTACTGCTCTCCTCCTCCTCCTCCCTCCTCAGACGTAAGACTTGGACAGCGTGCCTAGTTCACTCTTAGCACCGCCTCGGGGGTCAAATGACCATAGTCTTTACAATGGGAAGCTGCTACTTACACACAAAGACCACTAGTCCAGCCGTCTTGTAAATTAGCCTGCTTGCCTACACAGAAAAACGGCCAAATAGCTTTATACTAGCTTATAATAATTAATAATTTACAAGCTTATCCTGAGGTGATTTTCGAAAATGTAAGGATACTGGGTGGTAGAACGCACACATCTAGGAGAAGTCATGAAAGGAGGCTCCTGAAATTTGATCGCAAATGTTTTTGTTACTCACTTGGTCAAATGACCCCCACCCATGGCTGTTCTAGTAATAAATGACCTCACCCATGGCTGTTCTAGTAATAAATGACCTCACCCATGGCTGTTCTAGTAATAAATGACCTCACCCATGGCTGTTCTAGTGTTAAATAGGGTTCCCGCGCTGGTCTTAAAAAGCCTTAAAGTCTCAAATCCAGCAATCCGATTGACAAGGCCTAAAAAGGTCGCAAGTTTCAGTTATTAGGTCTAAAAAATGTCTAAAAAATATATATTAGCTTGTCCTGCAAGGAAATCAGTCCGACCTATTTACATGAAAATGAATCAAGCTGGAACCCAAAAAATGCCAATTCGCTGCCCCCGGGAGAAATTATTGGCGAACGAAGCTACGGCAGGATGACAAAAAGCTATCATATGATATGGTGTTGCGAATAGGTCTAAAATTCTATTCAAAGAGGTCTAAAAAAGGTCTTAGATTTGACTTGTTGAAACTTGTAGGAACCCTGGTTAAATGACCTCACCCATGGCTGTTCTAATGTTAAATGACCTCACCCATCGCTGTTATGACCCCACCCATGGCTGTTCTAGTGTTAATGACCCCATCCTTGGCTGTTCTAGTGTTAATGACCCCACCCATGGCTGTTCTAGTGTTAAATGACCCCACCCATGGCTGTTCTAGTGTTAAATGACCTCACCCATCACTGTTATGACCCCACCCATGGCTGTTCTAGTGTTGAATGACCCCACCCATGGCTGTTCTAGTGTTAATGACCCCACCCATGGCTGTTCTAGTGTTGAATGACCCCACCCATGGCTGTTCTAGTGTTGAATGACCCCACCCATGGCTGTTCTAGTGTTAATGACCCCACCCGTGGCTGTTTTAGTGTTGAATGACTCCACCCATGGCTGTTCTAGTGTTAATGATCCCACCCATGGCTGTTCTAGTGTTGAATGACCCCACCCATGGCTGTTCTAATGTTAATGACCCCACCCTTGGCTGTTCTAGTGTTGAATGACCCCACCCTTGGCTGTTCTAGTGTTGAATGACCCCACCCATGGCTGTTCTAGTTCTAGGGTTAAACTGTAAAACAGAGTGGGTTTCTCTTTGAGGACTCTTCTCTGCGCCATCCTTTTTAAACAACAGTGACAGTGAGCTTGACAACACGGCCTGACCTTATCACTAGGCGCCCTATGACCTCATCAGCGGGCGCTCCCCCCCAAGAAGACAAAAGCACAGGAAAAGGTTGCCGCCCTCTTGGAGGTCAAATAACAAGATGTCAGGTGGCCGACGTCGCCCTCGGACACAATGACCTCATCAGCCGGCGTCGGTGACCTCATCAGCGGGCTCCGGTGACCTTATCACAAGGCTACCATGGCAACAAAGCTGTCTGGAAAGCGGAGGCGCTCTGAAGGTTAAAGAGGGACCAGCGATCAGAGAGGCCACAGAGACACGTCACTACCCTGTCTGTGTGTGTGTGTGTGTGTGTGTGTGTGTGTGTGTGTGTCTATGTGTGTGTGTCTATGTATCTGTGTGTCTGTGTGACTATGTGTATCAGTCTCTGTGTCTCTGTCTCTGTGTGTGTGTGTGTGTGTGTGTGTGTGTGTGGCTGTGTGTCTATGTGTCTGTGTGTCTGTGTGACAATGTGTATCAGTCTCTGTGTCTCTGTCTGTGTGTCTGTGTGTGTGTGTGTGTGTGTGTGTCTGTTGGTGTGTGTGTGTGTGTGTGTGTCTCTATCTGTGTCTGTTGGTGTGTGTGTCTGTGTCTCTGTCTGTGTCTGTTGGTGTGTGTGTGTGTGTGTGTGTGTCTGTGTCTCTGTCTGTGTCTGTTGGTGTGTGTGTGTGTGCGTGTGTGTGTGCACGCCAACAACCAACCCCTCCACTCGCTGACCTACTTAGCTAGTCCCACACCCCCTCTGAGTGGAACACCTTCCTCCTCTTTTCATATCCCCCCGCCACCCCCTCCCCCTCATATTGGAGCCCCTCTCACCAATCACAAGGCAGCAGTCAAGCTTCTCTGGAGGGTCGAGGGAGCGATGGTCCTTGACCACCGGCTGGGTTGATTTCATCCCCTTGAGTCCGGTCATGATGCTGGGCTGACCAGCCGCTGAGGGGACGAAGCCCCCCCCTATCACTGGCTGGTCTATTACATCATCCAGTCAGGCGGAAGGATGAGTGTGTGTGTGTGTGTGTGTGTGTGTGTGTGTGTGTGTGTGTGTGGTGTAGCTGAGAGTCTCTGTGGAGTGGAGCCTCTTAAATGTCAGGACGGAACGTTCCGGCGCTATCGGAGGGAGTGGGCAGTTGCAGTGCGTGGGTAAAAAAAAAGAAAAAGAATACAGCTCTGGACTAACCTCTTCTCCTGCTCTCCTCCTGTACGCACTCCGCCGGAACACAGAGGAAACTCTGTCTCTCACTCTTTCTCTCTCTCTCCATCTCTTTCTACCTCTCTCCCTTCCTCCATCTCTCTCTCTCTCTCTCTCTCTATCTCCCCCTCCCTCTCCTCTCTGCCACCCCTCCTCTCTTACTACCACTACCACACCGGAAACGATAGGACTCCCTATTCCTTTCTTCTCCTCTCTCTCTCTCTCTCTCTCTCTCTCTGCTCCTCTCCTCTCTCCCTCCCTCTCTCTCTGTCTCTGTCTCTCTCTCTATTTCTCTCTCTGCTCCTCTCCTCCCTCCCTCCCTCTCTCTCTGTCTCTCTCTCTCTTTCTTTCTTAAGCTCACACTGACGCCCCAGGGGGAATATGAGACTGATTGTTGTTGTGGCTGTTTGTGTGTCACCTCGTGTGCCACTTAGACAGCAGAATTCCCTCGTTTCCCATGTTTCCATGTACCATGTCGTCATCTGGGTTACATAGCTGAAGTCTGATAGTTTGATAGTTTAATAGTGTGATAATGTGTGTGTGTGTGTGTGTGTGTGAGAGAGAGAGAGTGTGCGATACTGAGTAGTCAGGGTCACGGTAGTGACACCGGAGCACCAGGGCGTTGGCATTTCAGGTTCACAGAAATAGACACAAGATCAAGGCGAGCGCAGTTGTCGAGCCTCAGAGTTACTCAGAGGGGCCTTACCCCTAAACCCTGCTAGCTCAGGGTACACACAGTGGGAGAGTCTCAACTAGGGCTGCCACGATTAGTCGACTAGTCGCGAGGACGTCGATTACCCAAATCGTCGCCGACATATTTGGTAATCGACGTCATCGCATGTTTTTTTGGAGCTGAAATAAGCGATACGCATTTGTTTTTCTTTCCTGAAGCTGCCACTGGCTAGCGTTCGCCTATCATCCATCCTCACTATGGCTTTTGCCACTTGATTGACGTACAGGTAAGCCAGTCTGCGATCTGATCTTTTCACCTAACACACGGTTCACCACGCATGCGCAGTCAACAGCGCCAACTACAAAATACAAAATACCGGCGAGACTAATTACCTAGTTAGCCTTCCAATTTCTACTATTTACTATAATACTAAAGAAAGGGTATACAAATGAGTGGGGAAGCTGGACCAAGTAAGAAACCAATAACGTACAACTTCCATCCAGAATGGGAGGAGGACTTTTTTACACGATGTGATATTGGAAGTCCGTCTGTCTGATCTGCAGATCTACGATGGCTGTTTCTATGATGGCTGTTTCTATGATGGCTGTTTCTAAGAAGGGAAATGTGGCAAAAGAGCGAAAACGTACGGCTGCAACGATAGCTTCTTATCGCGTCAGTCACGTTCTTGTTAAACACAAGAAGTCATTCAAAGACGGCGAAATTGTGAAAAAAGCGTTTCTCGAGGCTGCAGATTGCCTTTTCGATGACAGATCCACAGTGGCTGATGACACCTTGCAAGCCTGCCTACACCTTGCAACCAGCTCCTACAGCCCTGACTACTAGAAACTAGCTGCCTCCTCCCAGTGCCAGGTCTCCCACTAAGGTAGAGAAATGCATTTATTTCCTCCTTTCAAACTAGGGAACTAACTGTTTTGTATCTGGTTTACTTTTCTGTTTGTTGGATCAGTAGTTGGCTATGGTACAGCAGACTGGCTGTCAGTGTGTGAGTGAGAGAAAGTGAGTGTGTGTGTGTGTGTGTGTGTGTGTGTGTGTGTCTAAGAGAGAGAGGGGGGGAGAGAGAGAGGGGGGGAGAGGGAGGGAGAGTGCAAAACAAAGGGTATTCATAGCTTTCATGTGACGTCACAGCATAGTGGAAACGCCCACCTGACGGGCAAAAGGCACTTTTTGCGGGCAAAACCCACGGGCAAAACCCACTTTTTGCGGGTTAATAACTTTGATTTCCCGTGGGTTAGGAAAATAATTCCAACGTGTCCGGAAAGAGGAGAAGCCAGGGAATCGAAAAGTTTTTGAATGGAGTCGATCCTCCACTCCTATCACCGTGGACACAGCAAGGAGCGAATTCCCGGGTAGAAATATCCCCTCGACCCGCTGTCAGCGGGAGTTCCGTCCAGCAGCGGTAGAACTCCCGAACGCCCGGTTGATCGAGTTTCGTATTAAAAGTATATCTTCTCGGGGTGTCAGCGAGGTGGTTAAGGGCTCAAAATGACCGTATACTGATGGTGAATTTAGCAATAATAGTCTTGTATTTGTACCACCTCCATAACCGGTGTTATTCACGGAGAAAGCCGGTCAAGGACGCACCTTTTGCGGGTTAATAACTTTGATTCTCCGGGGGTTAGGAAAATAATTCCAACGTGTCTGGATAGAGGAGAAGACATGGAATCGAAAAGTTTTTGAATGGAGTCGATCCTCCACTCCTATCACCGTGGACACAGCAAGGAGCGAATTCCCGGGTAGAAATATCCCCTCGACCCGCTGTCAGCGGGAGTTCCGTCCAGCAGCAGTAGAACTCCCGAACGCCCGGTTGATCGAGTTTCGTATTAAAAGTATATCTTCTCGGGGTGTCAGCGAGGTGGTTAAGGGCTCAAAATGACCGTATACTGATGGTGAATTTAGCAATAATAGTCTTGTATTTGTACCACCTCCATAACCGGTGTTATTCACGGAGAAAGCCGGTCAAGGACGCACCTTTTGCGGGTTAATAACTTTGATTCTCCGGGGGTTAGGAAAATAATTCCAACGTGTCCGGATAGAGGAGAAGACATGGAATCCAAACGTTTTTGAATGGAGTCGATCCTCCACTCCTATCACCGTCGTGTATCTTGATAGTTCTTCATGGGTGAGGTGGTCTAAATAGTAGGCAGCCGGTAAATCGCCATGTTGAGCGATGTTGCTATGATACTTTTTGCCCGTCAGGTTGGTGGTTGCTAGGGAAGAAACCACGTGACTGAAAGCTATGAATAGTCTAGTAGTGCATCTTCTCAGGCATCAAACACATTTTTTAAATGTAGTAGAGTGCAAACTGCTGAGTACTACATTTTAAAAATGATGTACGGTGTTAAAATTGATGCCTGAGATGATGCACTATACTCTTTGTTTTGCACTATTACATTACATTACATGCAAGTGATGCCAGAAATAAATATGCTGCTTCATTAAAAGATCTATTTTTGAGTGAACAATCATTTAATTGTCTTTATTTTTAGTTAGCACATGCCTACAACAACAACTAACAACTTCAAGCTAAATTTAGAAGCTGATTTAGAAGATGATAGCTAAATAAGAGCGATTGAGTAATTGTGCGATAAGCTGTAATTTATGATCTGATTAGTCGACTAATCGTTAAAATAATCGGCGACTAATCGACTATGAAAATAATCGTTTGTGGCAGCCCTAGTCTCAACCCTAAACCCTGCTAGCTCGGGGTACACACAGTGGGCGGGCCTTAACCCTAAACCCTGCTAGCTCGGGGTACACACAGTGGGCGGGCCTTAACCCTAAACCCTGCTAGCTCAGGGTACTCACAGTGGGCGGGCCTTAACCCTAAACCCTGCTAGCTCGGGGTACACACAGTGGGCGGGCCTTAACCCTAAACCCTGCTAGCTCGGGGTACACACAGTGTGCTCGATCAGGGTGATCAGAGTCAGGCTGGGGGATGTTACGTAGGTTACGTAGGCTATGTAGCTCAGCCTGTAGAGCCGGCATCTAATGATCACAAAAGTCGGTAGCTCACAGCGGTTCGAATCACGGCTGGCCACATGTCGAAGTGCCCCTGAGCAAGGCACTGAACCCCTAACTGCTCCAGGCCTCGCCGTCTATGGCCCCTTGCCTAGAGTATATAATACATAATTCCAACAATTGACTGACAAGATTAATTGCATAAAACATTTGATAAATTATTATAATTATTATTATTATTATTATAGTATATAGTGTTTCAGATTCATGTATATTTGTATTTTATTTTACTTTATTTTATTTTATTATTCGATTGTCACTTTATGTTGTTGTTGTTTGTGGTGTGAGCTGCTGTAACGTCTTAATTTACCCTCGGGGACCAATAAAGTACCTCCCTACCTCCTTACCTATAGGCCTAACAACCATGGTATCACAATAAAATAGTAATATCATATCATATTGTTTTCATTATGGTGTAAGGGGTGACATTATGCTGGATAATGCCAGATATGCGGATCATTTCATGTTGAGTTCTGGGGAAATCAAAGTCTCTCAGAAGGTGTTTGGTGCTGTCAGGGTGTTATTGCGCTGGTAATGCTGTTCTGAGCTACAACCAGATCATTGCTGCTGCACTGCTGTGTTTTCCTTGCTACCTTTCTCCGGAGAGCGCATTAGACCACTTCTGTCTAACCGGTATCTTTTAAGGAACTCAGCGTTGTCAAATATTTGTAAAACATCTCTCTATCCTGTAATGTGAGCGCGCCGTGCATTCAGCCATCTGTCGGTACCTCATAGCCTCCTCATCACAAGCTAAGCACACCTCTTGAGGACTCAAATACTCACAGAGTAATATATTCTAATATATACACCACTTAGCTGACGCTTTTATCCAAAGCGATTTACATTGCAGTGAGTGCGTCCATTTTTCAGTATATATGGTCCCAGCAGGAATCAAACCCAACAACATAAGTGTTGTTAACGCCTTGCTCTACCATCTGAGCCACAAAGTGATGACACTTATATAGCACTTATATAACACTTATATAGCACTTAGCACTTATACTTATATAGCACTTATATAGCACTTATACTTATATATACACTTATATATACACTTATATATCACTTATATAGCACTTATACTTATATATACACTTATATATCACTTATATAGCACTTATATAACACTTATATAGCACTTGTACTTATATATACACTTATATAT
>NC_137681.1:26831216-26833716 GCF_963989245.1 Nansenia antarctica | reverse complement strand
CTGCCACCCGTCTCTCTCTCCCTTCCCCTCTCTCTGCCACCTCTCTCTCTCTCTCCCTTCCCTCTCTCTCTCCCTTCCCTCTCTCTGCCACCCCTCTCTCTCTCTCCCTTCCCCTCTCTCTGCCACCCCTCTCTCTCTCCCTTCCCTCTCTCTGCCACCCCTCTCTCTCTCCCTTCCCCTCTCTCTGCCACCCCTCTCTCTCTCCCTTCCCCTCTCTCTGCCACCCCTCTCTCTCTCTCCTTCCCCTCTCTCTGCCACCCCTCTCTCTCTCTCCTTCCCCTCTCTCTGCCACCCCTCTCTCTCTCCCTTCCCCTCTCTCTGCCACCCCTCTCTCTCTCTCCCTTCCCCTCTCTCTGCCACCCCTCTCTCTCCCTCCCTTCCCCTCCCTCGTTTTTCAACCTCTCCATCCCCCTCACTCTGTCTTTCCTACTGTCTACCTTATCCCATGCCTTCAAACCCCCCCCCCCCCCCCCCCCCCACACACACACACACACACACATCCACACTATTTCATTATTTAACACACACACTCCCTGCCAGGTCTTGTGGCAACCATCCGGTGTTGTTGCCACACAAACCAGGAACCAGGAAGTCGGGTCTGAGGCTGAGGAGGGTGTGTGGTTGGGGGGGGGGGCTGAGGAGTCGGCTTGGATGTGTGTGTGTGTGTGTGTGTGTGTGTGTGTCTGTCTGTCTGTCTGTCTGTCTGTCTGTCTGTCTGTCAGTCTATCTGTCTCACTGTTGCTATGTGCTTTCTCCGCTCCTACCCTCATAGAATACCTTCCCTGGCCCAGCCTTGTCCACCGCCCCCACCAACCCTCCTAGCCCCCCGCCCCCCCTCAACCCCCCCCCCCCCGCCTCCTTCCCTGGCCCAGCCCTGTCCCCCCCCCCCCAGCCTTCCCTGCCCACCCCCACCCCTGCACCACCAGCCATGCTCCACTGCAGTAAGACCTGCTGACACGTGTGACAGGATTTATCATGTACGTATGTCTGGGGACATGTTTATATGATGTGCCCCGTGTGCTGACACACACACACACACACACACGTACGCACACACGCACGCGTACACACACACACTCACACACACACACACACACACGTACGCACGCACGCACGCACGCACACACGCATACACACACACAGACACACACGCACACACACACACACACACACACTCTGGATGATGCAGACCCCCACCACACCCTTATACCACACGCTCAGAATGCTACACAGACACTGTGGGTGTGGCCTGCAGACAGACAGACAGACAGACAGGCAGACAGGCAGACAGACAGGCAGACAGACAGACAGACAGGCAGACAGGCAGACAGGCAGACAGACAGACAGACAGACAGGCTGACAGACACACACACACACACAGACAGACACACACACACATGCACACACACACACGCACACACAGACACACACACACACACACACACAGACACACACACAGACACACACACAAACGCACACACACACACAAACACAGACACACACACACACACACACACACACACATTTGTACCTGTATAGAATGCTGAATGCCACATTCATCCTATTCATCCGTACGTCCTGACCTCATTCTAGCGAACTGCCTTTTCCTGGAAGAGCTTCCGTGTTTCTCAGGAATCCTCATCTGCTCCTGTTTCAGAGAGACATTAACTATACATCTGAGACGTTTAAGCAGACACTTTCATCCGAAGCGACGTACAGTAACTACATTTGTCTAAAGCGAGAGAATCAATTATACATCTTTCATAGTCATCGTAAGTCAGCCTCCATTAAGAACAAGTGCCACCGGCAGTGACAGTGCTAGACAACAGAAACACAAACAGTTGTTGTGATGTGATGGGGAACTCTTTTAGCTTTTTATTTATTTGTATATATATGTTTTTAGGGAATTTCTGCTTTATGGGATAGAGACAGTAGAGATTGACAGGAAGGATGGGTGAGAGAGAGAGGAGGATAGAGACAGTAGAGATTGACAGGAAGGATGGGTGAGAGAGAGGAGGATAGAGCAGTAGAGATTGACAGGAAGGATTGGTGAGAGAAAGAGGAGGATAGAGACAGTAGAGACTGACAGACAGAAGGATGGGTGAGAGAGAGAGAGAGAGAGAGAGAGGAGGATAGAGACAGTAGAGACTGACAGGAAGGATGGGTGAGAGAAAGAGAGGAGGATAGAGACAGTAGAGATTGACAGGAAGGGATGGGTGAGAGAGAGGAGGATAGAGACAGTAGAGACTGACAGGAAGGATGGGTGAGAGAGAGAGAGGAGGATAGAGACAGTAGAGACTGACAGGAAGGATGGGTGAGAGAGAGAGAGGAGGATAGAGACAGTAGAGATTGACAGGAAGGATGGGTGAGAGAGAGGAGGATAGAGACAGTAGAGACTGACAGGAAGGATGGGTGAGAGAGAGAGAGAGGGAGGATAGAGACAGTAGAGACTGACAGGAAGGATGGGTGAGAGAGAGGAGGGATGACATGCGGGATACAG
>NC_137681.1:26818716-26821216 GCF_963989245.1 Nansenia antarctica | reverse complement strand
TGTCATCATGTTAGATAAGGAGGTGACTAGCTGTCATCCTGTTAGATAAGGAGGTGACTAGCTGTGTCATCATGTTAGATAAGGAGGTGACTAGCTGTCATCCTGTTAGATAAGGAGGTGACTAGCTGTGTCATCATGTTAGATAAGGAGGTGACTAGCTGTGTCATCCTGTTAGATAAGGAGGTGACTAGCTGTCATCCTGTTAGATAAGGAGGTGACTAGCTGTGTCATCATGTTAGATAAGGAGGTGACTAGCTGTGTCATCCTGTTAGATAAGGAGGTGACTAGCTGTGTCATCCTGTTAGATAAGGAGGTGACTAGCTGTGTCATCATGTTAGATAAGGAGGTGACTAGCTGTCATCCTGTTAGATAAGGAGGTGACTAGCTGTGTCATCATGTTAGATAAGGAGGTGACTAGCTGTCATCCTGTTAGATAAGGAGGTGACTAGCTGTGTCATCATGTTAGATAAGGAGGTGACTAGCTGTCATCATGTTAGATAAGGAGGTGACTAGCTGTGTCATCCTGTTAGATAAGGAGGTGACTAGCTGTGTCATCATGTTAGATAAGGAGGTGACTAGCTGTCATCCTGTTAGATAAGGAGGTGACTAGCTGTGTCATCCTGTTAGATAAGGAGGTGACTAGCTGTGTCATCCTGTTAGATAAGGAGGTGACTAGCTGTCATCCTGTTAGATAAGGAGGTGACTAGCTGTCATCCTGTTAGATAAGGAGGTGACTAGCTGTGTCATCCTGTTAGATAAGGAGGTGACTAGCTGTCATCCTGTTAGATAAGGAGGTGACTAGCTGTCATCCTGTTAGATAAGGAGGTGACTAGCTGTGTCATCCTGTTAGATAAGGAGGTGACTAGCTGTGTCATCCTGTTAGATAAGGAGGTGACTAGCTGTGTCATCCTGTTAGTTAAGGAGGTGACTAGCTGTGTCATCATGTTAGTTAAGGAGGTGACTAGCTGTGTCATCATGTTAGTTAAGGAGGTGACTAGCTGTGTCATCCTGTTAGATAAGGAGGTGACTAGCTGTGTCATCATGTTAGATAAGGATGTGACTAGCTGTGTCATCCTGTTAGATAAGGAGGTGACTAGCTGTGTCATCCTGTTAGTTAAGGAGGTGACTAGCTGTGTCATCCTGTTAGATAAGGAGGTGACTAGCTGTGTCATCATGTTAGATAAGGAGGTGACTAGCTGTGTCATCCTGTTAGATAAGGAGGTGACTAGCTGTGTCATCCTGTTAGATAAGGAGGTGACTAGCTGTGTCATCCTGTTAGATAAGGAGGTGACTAGCTGTGTCATCCTGTTAGATAAGGAGGTGACTAGCTGTGTCATCCTGTTAGTTAAGGAGGTGACTAGCTGTGTCATCATGTTAGATAAGGAGGTGACTAGCTGTGTCATCATGTTAGTTAAGGAGGTGACTAGCTGTGTCATCCTGTTAGATAAGGAGGTGACTAGCTGTGTCATCCTGTTAGATAAGGAGGTGACTAGCTGTGTCATCCTGTTAGATAAGGAGGTGACTAGCTGTGTCATCCTGTTAGATAAGGAGGTGACTAGCTGTGTCATCCTGTTAGATAAGGAGGTGACTAGCTGTGTCATCCTGTTAGATAAGGAGGTGACTAGCTGTGTCATCATGTTAGATAAGGAGGTGACTAGCTGTGTCATCCTGTTAGATAAGGAGGTGACTAGCTGTGTCATCCTGTTAGATAAGGAGGTGACTAGCTGTGTCATCATGTTAGATAAGGAGGTGACTAGCTGTGTATGGAAGCCAAGAGTAGGAGGTTTGTAGACAGGAGAGTGATGCAGTAGATCTACCCAGTCATTCTAACGATGCTGCTTCATGCCTTAAGAGGGTGTGTGTGTGTGTGTGTGTGTGTGTGTGTGTGTGTGTGTGTCTGTCTGTACTGTGTATAGCACCTAGAGCATATGATTAAATGAATGCCAAGTATGTGAGCATGGCGGGCTAGTGTGTGTTGTTATCTCTCTCTGTGTGTGTGTGTGTGTGTGTGTGTGTGTGTGTCTGTGTGTGTGTGTGTGTGTGTGTGTGTCTGTGTGTTGTTATCCGTGTACATCTGTGTGAAACGAACACACAACATCCTATTTGGGAATCCAGCTTTCAGGAGCTGAGGAGGCAAACAGGTTCAAACGCTAAAAGAGGAGGCAGGGATTCCCACTAGTTAGCCGTGAGGCAGCCAGGATGTTAGACACACACACACACACACACACACACACACACACTCACACACACACACACACACACACACACACACACACACACACACACACATCTAACAATAGAACAAACATAGGGCTGTCAGGAGGCTTGAAGTACTGTCATATTTCCCCCATCAGAACAACGTGACGTTTATTTACATAGTTTGCTTTGGGGCAGGTTAGCTAATATGTGTGTTATTGAAAGAAATAAGAAATATAATTACTGTGCTGTACATTATGTACCCCCACTAAGCGGTACGATTTATTCGGGGACATACAACAGC
>NC_137681.1:26811216-26813716 GCF_963989245.1 Nansenia antarctica | reverse complement strand
AGGTAGAAAAGGTACCAGTGAGCCTGTCCTCCGATTTCTACCTCTACCTCTACCACACTAGAAGAAGAACTTCTGGGGCGCTTAGGTGGCGTAGTGGATTAAGCGCTGACCATGTACTGCAGGGTTCCCGGTTCGATTCTAGCCGTGGACATATCCTGCATGTCATCCCTTCTCTCTCTCTCACCCATCCTTCTTGTCATAATCTCTACTATATCTGTCATTAAAAAGAAAAAAATATGAGTGGGACTGCCCCAATAACTTCTTTTTTTGTGTTAATATACAGTAGAGAAACTGAACAGGGGTTGGGGGGGTCGGGGGGGAGGTTTCAGGGGGGACAGTTAAGGTGCTCTGAAGCAGCTCTCTGACTGGCTGCTGTCTGGCCGTTAACAACAACATGTCTCTGAGCTTCGCTCCCGTTGCCAGGAGTGACGTCACCCGACACACAATGGCTGCTGGGCCCCCAGCGCCACGGTAACAACCCCTGCGCTGTGTAAAGGTAATTATGGGCTGTGGGTGCCTGGCTGCCTGGAGCAGCAGAGGAGAGACGTTTGGCTCGCTAACGACGGTGGTGTTATCTGTTAGCGGCCCTCGCTGAACGCTCGTAGAGAGGGAAGATGTCACCCTGACTTTTACTAAAGGTATGTGTGTGTGTAGGAGGGAGGGAGGGAGGGAGGGAGAGGGAGAAAATGAGAGAGTGAAAGGGTGAAAGAGAGAAGAGAAACAGAGAAACAGAGAGAGAGAGACAGAGTGTGTGTGTGTGTGTGTGTGTGTGTGTGTGTGTGGTGTGTGTGTGTGTGTATGTGTGTGGTGTGTGTGTCTGTGTGTGTGTGTGTGTGTGTGTGCGTGCGTGTGTGTGTGTGTGTGTGTGTGTGTGTGTGTGTGTGTGTGTGTGAAAGAGAAAGAGATAGAGAGAGGGAGGGAGAGAGAGAGATCCATGCTCCCAGACACTGGCTAGATGACTCATTCTGTTTGACATGCACAGCTTTGTGGCATGTTCTCCTCATCAGACACAGCCCAGACAGTTTAAGTGGTCAATTATTCCCCGAGTTGAAAGTCATCAGACAGTGCACTGAACCTTCTTGTTCTTCCCCCCCCCCAAAAAAAAAAAAGACTAAGTGGACTTTTTTTTTGTTCCTGCATATCATTACCGCCTCAATATCCCTACGGTTCCTCATAAAGGTTATGTTTACCCAGGAGAGATACGATCTGGTGTTGAGGCCTTTTTCAATATCCGGATGACTGAAAGAGACATTGAGTGGAATGATTTTGTTGTAAGGTCACACGCGGTGGGATTTAGGCAGGTGAGCGATTGTTCTGACGTGTTCTGACGCGCTCTGACGCAAGACCGGAGCGAGAGCGCTGATCTCACTCTATCGCTCTCTCTCTGTCTCTCTTCCTCCCTCCCTCTCTACCTCTCTATGTCTCTCTCTCTCTCTCTCTCTCACACACACACACACACTCCATTTCTCTCTTTCTCTCCCTCTCTCTCTCGCTATTCCTCCCTCCCTCTCTCTAACTACCCCTCTCTTTCTTTCTCTCTCCGTCTCTCTCCGTCTCTCACACACACACATCTCTCTCTCTTCCTCTCTACCTCTCTTTATCTCTCACACACACACTCTCCGTTTCTCTCTCTCTCTCTCCCTCTCTCTCTTACTATTCCTCCCTCTCCCTCTCTCTCTCATGAAAATGTCCCTCTCTCCTCTTCAGCCTCTTCAATCGTTCCTCCCCTCTCTTGTCCTCTCTTTAACAGCCCATTGATCCGTATGGCAGTAACTCCATGTATTCTCCTGTATCACTGGGTAACAAGAGAACAATCTCCAGGAGGAGAATGGAGGCTTTCTGTTCCAGGCCCCCGGAACATTCCGTCTTGCTAGTCGCTAGTCTCTGATAAGGTTGAGAGAAGAAAGGAGAACGATATAAGATGGCTGCACTAGTTTCCATCGAGCACCGAGGACTCCCAACAACAATATACAGTCCATTGATTGGTTAGGGGGGATTTCAAGCTCATCGTTTTAGCGATGTTGTGTTTTGCTAGCACCTATTGTCAGCGGGGTTATTAAGAAGACAAGACAGCGTAAGTGAGGCGCGGGATCTATACTTCACATGACAGATGTCGATGGCAGATAGATGTTGTGTTCTCTGGGGGGGTCGTTCGGTCAATACCCTGGTTCACACACACACACACACACACACACACACACACACACACATATACGCACATACGCACACACATACGCACACACATACGCAGACACACGCACACACATACGCATACACACGCATTTACGCACACACATACGCACACACACACATACGCACATACGCACATACGCACACCCACACACAAACAGGCCCTCAAGCTTTTTCTCTGTTTATTATCTGTCTATTGATGTCCTTGATCTTTCCACGCTTACTGTATACTCCATGGGAACAGCAGATTATTGATTTTCAACAACGTTGACATTTTATTTATTTTTTTCTGAATAAAAGTCTGAGTCAT
>NC_137681.1:26782284-26797284 GCF_963989245.1 Nansenia antarctica | reverse complement strand
ACAGCCGCCATTGATCGACCTCCGACTCCACTTCTCCCAACGCTGCTCTCATTCTAGCTGAGGGATCTGCGTGTTTACCTCAGGCACTCGGCTGTCAAGGTTACAGCCACCGAATGGGCGTGAAAGTGAATTGAAAATGCGAATTATTTCTTGTTCTTTTCCGGGAGGAATCAATCCATGAATGGAATTTCAATTTTGGTCTTTTGTTTACGGAGTGTATTAGAATTCAAATGAAGTCTGAGCCTGTCAGCCTGTCGATATGATATATATATACACACACACACACACACACACACAGACACACACACACACACACACACTCACAGACACACACACACACACACACAGACACACACACACGCACACACACTCACACACACACACACACACACACACACACATAGACACACACACAAACAAATACCCACAGTGATATCTCTAACTGATTGGTTGTTGTCTCTTTAATAAAACAGCGTTTCTCCCAGTTGGACTTAAACCCGCTTGATTGATCGACCGGACTCACTGCCCCGCTCCCCTAAACACACACACACACACACACACACACACACACACACACCATACACCACCCAGCTCCCCTCTTTAAACACACACACACACACACCATACACACACCATACACCACCCACCATACACACACCATACACCACCCAGCTCCCCTCTTTAAACACACACACACACACACCATACACCAACCAGCTCCCCTCTTTAAACACACACACACACACACACACACACACACCATACACACACACACGCCATACACTGACCTGCTCCCCTCTTTAAACACACACACATACACACACCATACACACACACCATACACCGCCCTGCTCCCCTCTTTAAAGGCATCATTATTTAAAGTCTCTATCTCAACACCTCTCTCCAGATCACCCCGCCCCCTCGCTGGCGTCTCCTAACAAACGGCCCCAATCAAGTCAGTTATCCCTGGTCCCCCGGGTCTGCACATGTACAGATGGGAAATTGAGTTGTGCCCTCGAAGCGTAAAGAAGATGTGGCGTGATGGAATTAGGCTATATTAGAAATGATAACCCCCTCCCCACCCCCCTCCCCCGTTCCCCCATCTTCTCTTTCACCCACTCTCTCTCTCCGTAATTATCGAGCTATTATTAGCTTAGCATCTGAAATCCATTGTGTTGTAGTGACAGCGGTGGCCTATTTGCCGGTCCTCCGTATGAAGATGAATTGGGTTGCAGTGTCAGATTGTATCCCCCCCCTAACTGTACATGAAGCCGTTCTGTGTGGTAAGGACTTTTTCTTTATTTATTTTTTTGTTCATCGACTGTTTCTAGACGTGGCTAATGCTCTGACCCCCCCCTCCCCTCCCCTCCCCTCCCCTCCCCTCCCTCCTCCCCTCCCTCCTCCCCTCATCCTCCCCACACACCTCAAATCGCTCCCCAATTACAATCCCGCAATGGCACTTTTAGCCGCCTCCCCCCCCCCCCCCACCTCCACTCGTACAATCATTTGTTCCGGCGAATGGAAATGTGACATTTGGGACACAGGTGGGAACGGGGCAGACAGCGAAAAGGCCAAATGATAAAAACCCGTAATTGAAACAGAGGTGGAAATGCCATGAGATGGGCTCTAAAGAACCGGCTCAATGGATCTGCTCCGGGTGCGTATCCGCGCAGGGAGGGTGACAGGTCTCATTGTTTAGCAGCCATCCGTCAAAAAAGGCGGACTCAAGGCTTTAGACAATGAAAAACCCAAAAGTCTTTGTTGAACAGTTGGTGCATTGTACAGTAATACTGGAGGGACACACAAACGGCATCAGAAATACTGTGAATGCGGAATTTGTTGCAGAACCGTGTGGGAATGCGCTGTTCGCTGGGCAGGGAAACCACACGTGACGTGCATGAACCGTGTCGCGGCTTTTGTTTGTTGTTTGTGTCTGAGTGTTGTTTGTGTCTTGTGTTTGAAATACCTCAGTCTCGATCAGAGACGGAACACCATTGACACACACTAGCCTACAGATGAAAATAGAAACAACTAGAAGCTTATCAGTTGTAGACGAAGACGATAACGTTAGCTTTTTATCCGCCCTGAGATTGTTTGTGTTTTGAAATACCTCAGTCTGGATCAGAGACGGAACACCATTGACATACGCTAGCCTACAGATGAAAATAGACAAACAAATACAATCGTATCAGTTGTACACCAGATGATAAACCCAAGATAAGTCTGTGCGTGTGTTGTGTTGTGTTTGGGCAGTGGCGGGCGGTGCATTTCACACCTAGGCCTTCAGTGATGTCCGACACATTCCTACCTGAATTATTCTACCTCTTAATACCATCGTTATGACGCCATGGCTCTAGAAACTAGACAGAAACACAGTATAACCGGGCGTTGCATCACCTTAACATAGTCAGACAAGTACAACAGAGTTATATTAATATTTCCGAAGCATTTTTAATCAATAAATCCGCATTTACAATGAAGAGTGTTAAACTAACATCTTTAAGATCGCTACATTACCCACGTCTGTCGTCTCGTCCACCATAATAGCGACAAAGGGTGCCTTTTTAATCTCCATTTTGATCTCTTCTCCCATCACTTTAGCAATAGCAAAAATCAGGTCGTTTTGTATTTTGCCTGACGTCCCAGTAAACACTTTGTTTGTGGACAGGTGGTAATGTAAATCTGGGTTGTTTTCAGCCAGAAAAGAAAGAAGCTCAACGTAGTTTCCTCTGTTTGTGGACTCGGCGCTTTTATCGTGTCCCCTAAATGAAAGTTATTGTTTACCCAAAAACAGGACACAATCGATCAGTATTATCGATCAGTCAACGAAAGCTTTCGTTGTTGAGCTCCGTTTCCCTGCGCACTTTCAAAAGTTTCACATCTACCGGCATAGTTACGCATCTCAATAGTGAATATCAATAGTGCGTATCAATAGTGCGTATCAATAGTGCGTATCCAATCAAAAGACGTGCTGGGTGCTGACATCATTGAGCCTTACAGCAGGCGCCGTTGTTGCTTTTGCTCGCATCTACGTAGGTTTACTAGGTACGCCACAGGTTTTCTCGTTCCAACGTTAAGTTACAGGTCGTATCCGCGGCACCGTTTAGCGTGCAGGCGGGCAGATTTTGGAGCCCCCTAGCAACACATTTTGATTGGATAAAAGCTCTAACATAAAGGCCAGCCCTCCAAATCTCAATCGGAGACTGGAAGCAGCGCAACCAAGAGGAAAGCTATGAAATGAAGAGAATAGACTATGGGGAATCATTAATACATATTTGTGGAAAAAATATATTAAAATAAAATGTATATTCTGATGATGTTTAGGCCAGCAGAGAAGGCCTTGCTGGCCCTGACGGCACACCACTGTGTTTGGGAGTAGTGTGAGAGTATGCTGTAGGGTTGGGGACTGGAGACGTGTTGTTGATCCTATGGTCACTTATCGCAAGAGGAGACTTGTTAACGCTCTCCTCGCTGAAGTCCCAATCTGGCCCTTATACTGTCATGGCCGCCGAATCATCCCCTGCTTTCTATTGGCTCCTTCATCCTCTCTCCTCTCCCCTGCCACAGTTCCCCACGGCGTTGCTGCAAATGAGAACATGTTTTCAGTCAACCTACCTGGTAAAAGAAGGGATAAGTAATAATAATTGATATATATATATATATATATATTACACAAGTGGTACAGCTTTTCAACACAGGTTTTAGATTAGATTAGATTCAACTTTATTGTCACTGCAACAGAGTACCAGACAATGAAATGCAGTTTCCCATCTAACCAGAAGTGCAAATAGTGATATAAGAACATGATGTGAAAACATGACACTGATAGTGATAGGTAGTACAGTATGGCAAGGACGGTAGAGGCTACAATAATACAAAGTGTTATAAGACCAAAGCATATTTCTGCCTACCAGTCGTTCCAGGAAGTACTGTTTACCAGGGGGTACTGTTTAAGATTAAACGTTAACTTTGAACAAATTCAAAACTGGCAAACACAGGCAGAAAGATGAAGGTGCTCACAGGAAAGATGTTTCTAAAGTGCTCCCTAATGCTTCGTAGAAAAAAACTTTTCCCCTCCCTTGATGAGAACAGGAAATTCATAAACGATGCTTTACCAATCATTATAGGTCAGACGCAGTTTGAGTGAGAGAGGGGGGTGGGTAGAAAGATGGAGAGAGGGAGGGAGGGATGGAGAGGGATGGAGAGAGGTGGGGGGAGAGCGGGAGACGGAGAGGGAGGCACAGACACAACCAAAAATTGAAATGACAAAATGATTAGACTGTGAAGTGGACCAGATCCAATCATCAACATATACTGTATCTCCAACATTCTATGTAATATCTGGCAAACAAGTGCATCTTTAATTCAATCTAGTCCAACTCTACTCTAAACACAACACAGGGACAGAGGAAGCAACTGAAACCAGACTTGATAAAAGATGAGAGACAGAGAGAGAGAGAGACAGAGAGAGACAGAGAGAGACAGAGAGACAGAGAGACAGAGAGAGAGAAAGAGAGAGAGATCAGGATGAGAGAATATATAAGAATGGCTGCAGCAGCTGTGTGGTTTCAAGGGTAAAACAAGGACATGCGTGAGGTCCAGGACCTGGAGGTGACCGGGTCCTTTCCACACAGACCATCCTGATTTCTACCCCGTCCCCAGATCTTCCCGTCCCCCCGTCCCCCCCCAAAAAAGAAAAAAATGTAAACCCACCACAGAACAGTGAAACAGTCCTTTAATAAAAAGGACCCTCCTCCTTTTTTTTTCCCTGTTTTTTTTTCCGCCTTTTTCATTTTTTCCTTCCATACCCAACCACCCACCCTCCCTCCTCCCTCCCTCCCTCCCTCCCTCCCTCCCCCGGTGGTTGCCATGACAACAGCAGCACTGCGCCATTCATCTGTTGGAGGCAGGGACCTGGTGCCTGTTCTACGGTAGAGCCCAGCGCCTCTCCTTCATCCCTCTCTTCCTTCTCTCTTCCCTCTCTCACATACACACGCTAGGGAGCTAATGCTAGCATTCAGTCACGCATGAAGAGAGAGAGAGAGAGAGAGAGAGAGAGAGAGAGAGAGAGAGAGAGAGTGAATGAGTGAGTGAGAGAGAGAGAGAGTGAGACAGAGAGCGCCAGAGAAAGACAGAGTGTCAGAGGCAGAGAGAGTGAGAGGCAGAGAGAGAGAGAGAGACAGGAAGAAAGACAGAGTGAGAGGCAGAGAAAGAGAGCGAGAGAGCTGTCCGTTAGTCTTCTTCACGGCTTCCTTCAGGAAAAGAAGGGATCTATCTGTCTGTCATCTCATTTTCTTTCATTTTTTTTTTCTCTCTTTTTTTTTGTTGGAGAGGCTGTTTCCGCGTGATTCCATCAGAGAGAAAAGAAGTCACCTCTGTGTCCCTCTCTCTCTCTCTCTCCCTGGGTGACACAGTGACTGCTGCCTGGCTGCCCTCTTCTTCTTCTTCTTCTTCTTCCTCCTCCCCCTCTTCCTCCTCCCCCTCTTTCCTCTCCTCCTCCTCCTCTTCCCGCTCCTCCTGTCCTCTCTGCCTGCCTGCCTTGCCGTATCAGTTACCGCGGCTGAATCGAGCGGACGGTGTCAGCACTCAGACCTGTGGAGATTACCTCACAGAAGAGAGAGAGAGAGGGAGAGAGAGAGAGAGAGAGAGAGAGAGGAGGAGAGAGAGAGTGTGGTGAGAGAGAGATATCTTCTGTTCCTCCTGTCCGTTTCCTCCTCCTTCTTCTGCGTGTCGCTTCGCCTGGGCGACAGGACAGGACAGGACAGGACAGGTGTGTGTTATCTTGGATGAGCTGGTCGCCGTTCAGTGAGGAAGGTGTGTTTGTGTCTCTTGCCGGGGAAGGAGGAGGTGGGGGAGGAGGAGGAGGAGGAGGAGGAGGAGGAGGAGGAAGAGGGGAGCTGGTTCTGTACTCCAGCCTTCAGGAATGCGCCGGGACCTGGTTTGAGAATGGTGAGAAGGAAGACACCCCCCCCCCCCCCTAACTAACCCTCCCTCCCTCACCCCCCAACCCCCACCCCCCCTCCCCCTCTCCTCTTCTCTCTCTTCCCCCTCTGCAGCCCCACCCTCTAACCCTAACCCGCCTACCTTTAGCTCTCACACCCAAAATGCACCTCACCTGGCCGTTGGCCCTGGGCCCAGGTTAGCCGGGTGGTGGTGGGGGAGGGGTGGGCGGGGGGGGGGGGGGGGTGGGCTGTTAGTGTGTAGGAGTTGGTTGTTTGTCTGAGCGCTGTGGGTATACAGCACAGTAGGGTACTGGCTGATCTTAAGGGGGGAGAGAGACTATGGAGGAGGGTAATTTTCTCTCTTGGTTGGAAGTGATGCGTTTACCACAGAGCTCTGCTGTCATCACGTAGGCTTGAGGACCGCCACATCAAGCGAGGAGTGCAGCGATGGAGCTATGCTGAAGTGTTTCAGCGGCGGTTTTAGTCTGTTTGGTGTACCGGCGTGGGTGAGCTGAACATTGGATTGTCTCTCTCTCTTCAGTGTGTGTGTGTGTGTGTGTGTGTGTGTGTGTGTGTGTACATGTGTGTGTGTGTGTGTGTGTACGTGTGTGTGTGTGTGTGTGTGTGTACACGTGTGTGTGTGTATACGTGTGAGTGTGTGTGTGTGTGTGTGTGTGTGTGCGTCCGAGCCCAAACTGCGCCTTGTGGGCGGCGGGGTTGGTGTTTAATACTTGTTGTTTCATAAGTGTGTATGTGTGTATGCATCTGTTCTTGACGCACCGCTACACACGTCCACATCTAATGTGTTCATATCTGTAGGAGAGCCGGCAGGGCATCGGCGGTGTGTGTGTGTGCATTTCCCCGGGTTGAGAGAATGTGTGTCAGAAGGAAAAACACGATTTCCCCCCTGCATCAGCCTGTTGTTGTGTGTAAGAGTCAAGAGCGTCATAACATGTCGGCAACGCGGATCTGGTTCCTGCTTCCCCGCTACATGGCAGGCTGCTGCGTCTCTCCCGGGGTGAACGCTAGCTAGCGAAACTAGCCGCCGTGAAACACAACAGACAGAACGTCTCGATAAGAAGTACGTGCACGAGACGACAGAACTACCGCATCAGCGGCAGCAGACGCCTGCTGTTGGCTAGTCTCAGGTGAACAGTTTTTTGATGACGAACGAACACCCCGTCGCCTGTTATAGCTTCGGCACGGTGGCAGACGTTAGCATCACGTTAGCCGCCGCCTGCGGAGAGCTGTTGATAACAGCTCGCCTCGTCGATTGTCAATTCGGGGGGATGATGTTTGGCGGCGTTAAACTGCTGACGCTCGTTGTCGCCTTGTCAGTGGCCTGTTTAGAGATATGAAGGATCTGTCTTGTTCTGTGTGACACGTTGCCACAGTGAGTGTTTGCCCCCCCCCCCCCTCGGTGGTGTCGTGGGTTAAACAGTCCTGCTGAGTAAGACGCTGGCGGGGGTGGGGGGGGCGGGGGGGTGTCGGGAGAGGAACTGCGACACTCTGCCAGATTGTGTCATGTGACATCACAATGCCCTGTGACCCCCGCCTGGCCCCCCGCCGCCTCGGCCTGGCCCGCCATTTTGGATGAGTGATGTGTGTCATCGGAGGGCGCTGGTGTAGAGCTGAAGGTGGTTAGATAACTGGTGTCGACCAACGTAAACGTAAGAAACTTGCTTAAGAGTTTTGCCTGAGACTGCCCTGATCACTGGTTAGTGATTAGTGGAAATGAGTGAAAAGAAAGTGAAAATAAACGCATGCATCGGCTGTTAATTATCGGCAAACTGCGGTTGTAACAAATGAGTGTATGCCCCATTTTGTCTGCGAGATCTGTGTTGATGTGAGAAAACATTAGTGAGGTTTGCAGTGTCTTGAGAGGTTCCATCCATCATAGTATATTGTAATCATGTGTTTCATACTCAACTGTAGATTGTCATTAAACTTTTCCAAAGGAGTTTCCAAAGGACTTTGAGTCTCGTCTGACAGTCCCCAACACTGGGTAAACACGAAAGACACACATCTGCTAGTCTTATTAGAAATAAACGGATTATTGGATACAGTATTGATAATAATAATAATAATAATAATAATAATAATAATAATAATAATAATAATAATAATAATAATAATAACTTTAATTTATATAGCGCCTTTCAAAAAACCCAAGGACGCTTTACAATTCTACGGGAATGATCAGACAGACAAAACAGAAAACAAACAAAGCAAAACTGAAACATTGACTAGGGGCCAAAGGCCTTGGAGATGTTGATGTTTTCTTATCTTCAGACAGGCCAGTGTGGGGTACTGGTTATGTTGATAGAAGCCTGTTTGTGTGTTATGTATTTCCCAGTACTGAAACGGTCCAGCTACCCTGAAAATCAGAAGCATAAAACCTCGCGAGTGGTGATATCGATTCATGTAATTGCTCAATCCTCTCATTTCCGCTTCACAATCCCCCTGACCGCGCGTCACACGATCGGTTTGTAAACGAGCAAAGTTAACACACTCTGAGAGACTAAAACAAAACAGAACAGAAAAATAAATAAATACAGAAAGTGCTAATATCGAACACGAATAACCATCGAACGTTAGCTAATGATGTAACGATTAACGAATTAACCTCAGATTACCTGGGTTAAGGAAGGCTAAAAACCAGTGTAGCATCGACTGCTTCCTTCTTTCTTTCTTTCCTCTGTAAATTAGCCATAGCATTAGCGCTAGCCCCCTCGGGCTACTAGTTTCCCCACTAAAATGCTGATGAGAAAATGCAGCAGCGCTAGTGAGCCGTAGCCTACCTGTCGGCAACCAGGAGAGAGGAACAGGACAGCCTGTACTCTACGTGACACACCAGGGCTATAAATCAGCCTGCTGACGACACACACACATCTCTCTCTCCTGTAAAAAGCCCTCACTTTGTCTCTCCCGGTGGAAAAGGTTAGAACAGGAATCTAATTATGAGCTGGAGTGGCGAAGCTGTTGAAAAGCACTTGGAGCTCCCCGTCAAAGTCCTCCCCGGCACCATCCTTCTCATTTCACCGCCACAACGGAGGCTTAACCCCTCAGTTGGAACTATCCGGATGGTTAATACACTCACTCTCACTCCTACAACTTTATTAGGGAACTCCTTGTACACCTTCTCATTCATTCAGGTGGTGTTGTGGTGTTATGGGGAAACACCTGTCCACCGTCTCATTCATTTGAGTGTTGTTGCTGACCGTGTGCATCCCTTCATGGCCACAATGTACCCGTCTTCTAATGGCTGCTTCCAGCATGATAACGCACCGTGTCACAAAGCAAAAGTCATCTCAAACTGGTTTCATGAACATGACAATGAGTTCAGTGTTATTCAGCGGCCTTCCCAGTCACCAGGTCTGAATCCAATAGAACACCTTTCACCAATAGAACATAGATTTACAGCTTGAAAGTGCACCTGAAAAATATGCAGGAATTGCGTGATGCGATCATGTCAACATGGACCGGAATATGGAATTTTGTCTGTTTTGAGAGCAAAGGGAGGCCCTACCCAGTATTAGTATAGTGTTCCTAATAAATGTATAAATGCCTGTACTGTATGTATCAGACTCGGGTTAAACCGCATTTAGCTTGAAGTTGTGACTTTGTGACTATCTTGTACGAGGGAAATGTACTCAAGCGCAGCTCCATTCGTGTTTGCTGGAGTTTTGACCCAGGTGTGTGTTAACCATGACTGTGTGTAGGTGTGTATTAGGTCCTAAACAGTGCGAGACTTTTTCAGAAAAATCAGGGGAGTTAAGAGTGAGAAACCCGCAGTGTGCTATTAATAGCCTTGATCATGATTTGCTTACAAAACACAGCAGAGGGATTACCATGCGTTCCACACACACTTTACCTCAGACTCCTGATTCTGCAAACGCTGATGGTAGTACAGTACAAACTACGCTCAGCAAACACTTGAGAGAGAGAGAGAGAGAGAGAGAGAGAGGGAGAGAGGGAGAGAGAGAGGGAGAGAGAGAGAGAGAGAGGGAGAGAGAGAGAGAGAGATGGAGAGAGAGACAGAGACAGAGACAGAGAGAGAGAGAGAAAGAGAGAGAGAGACAGACAGACAGACAGACAGACAGACAGACAGACAGACAGACAGAGAGAGAGAGAGAGAGAGAGAGACAGAGACAGAGACAGAGACACAGAGAGACACAGACAGACAGACAGACAGACAGAGAGAGATAGAGAGAGAGAGAGAGAGACAGAGAGAGAGAGAGAGACACAGAGACAGAGACACAGAGAGACACAGAGACAGAGACACACAGAGACACACAGAGACACACAGAGACACAGAGAGACACAGAGACAGACAGCTTGATTGCTTGTCATGGTCACAATCCTCTTGGTCTGCTGCACAGTGATGCACCGAGCTCAGAGACAGTATTCTAACCCTGTCTCCTCCACCGACCTCTTTCTTACCTGTTCCCCAGAACAGAGCAAATAAGTAGATAATTATACCTTTTACCACAATACGGTGGGTTAACTGTTATTTAGGATTGTGCTGCTTGGACTGAATTGTTCTTCGACAGCAGACACGTCTAGCTGAGATCCTGAGAGCCTACTGTACTGTACTTTCAGTTTTCAAAGAGGGCGCAGACTAGTTTCCCACAAACGATTCTGCTAGAACTGCAATTAGCTGAGTCACTGCTGTCATTGGAAATGGATGCTCTCCATTTCCGCGGGTCCCTGTTTCAGGGGTTGAAATCGGTCGGCTCTTGTCGGTCATATAAGTAGAGCGTTTGGTGGGTTTGGGTTGTTTTTTTAATTTACGCTACTTTTGTTTGGCTGAGCAGCTACAATATGCCCTGCGATGAAATAATGCACCTGCTGTGAACCTGCTGTGAAATGCACTGGACGTTTTCACACTTTTGATTGTGTGTGACAATGATCCTGGAAGGGTTGGGGGTGGGGGTGGGGGTGGGGGGGGGGGCTGGGGAGAAGTGTAGATAGATAGATAGACTTTATTTGTCATTGTTACAGTACAGGTACCAAACAACGAAATTTAGGAGGGGAGGCTCCCCTGGTGTTTAAGAAAGGAAAAAGAAACACATTTTGGAAAAAGCATAGATGCATAAAATATAAAGATAAAGATAAAGAGCTGGTTTACATCAATAGAGGCTATGTACACAATCCACTGTACTATACTGCACAGATAGTCAACTAGGGTTGTCATATTGCACAAGAAAGTATTTTTTCACATTTTTTTAAAGTGTCACAGTTTGCAGGCTTGAAAATGTACATGTTTGTGCCTCAGCACTAGCTGCCATTACAATCCGTCCGGACTTGTCCTGGGCCCAGAACTTAGGCCTTTTCTGTGTTCAGGGCCTTGACGGCCCTGTGGTAGAAGCAGTTCTTCAGTCTGTTTGTCTTAGCGGCCGGGGTCCTGTACCTCCTGTTCGAGGGCAGCTTGACAAAGTGTTCGTGCCCAGGGTGGGTCGGGTCCTTGGAGATCTTGGAGGCCCTCCTGAGACAGCGTGTTTCGTACAGCTTCTCCAGAGAGGGGAGGGTGGCGCCGGTGATCCCCTGTGCTGTTCTCACGACTCTCTGTAGATCGTTTCTCTCTGGTGGAAGGTGGAACAGGAGGGCGGTGGGTGTGAGTTAGGGTTAGGGAGAGGGCTCTTTATGACAGAAGGGCCGACTGTAGCACTAAAGCAACGTGCCTTGAGACTATAAATACCCCCCGCTAGAGGTTAGCGCTCGGCTGGGACAGGGGTCAAGGCAGGCTAGCTATTATTAGCGGTCCTCTATGACACTCTGGCTCCTAGGCAATTATACTCAGACCTCCTCAATGCTGTATCACATTCAACACCACAGGGAAGTGGCATTCTCAAGCTGCCTTGGAGTGCTATGAGGGTTGGATCTCCACACGCCTCCTCTCCTTTGTGTCTCCTTTGTGAGTTCCTGTTCCTTCATCTGGGCTGATGTGATAGACGATCAACGACAGACAGAACGGGCCAGGTGGAGATCCGTTCTATCAGCATCCGTCGGTGTGATGGACCGAGCAAGTATAGGCATGAGGACACAGGGAAAATGAGTTAAAAAAGGATAATGAACAACATAATGGATGGGCCCAAATTAACTAAACAGAAAACTGAACAGAACAAGAGCCTCCCAACAACTGAGGAACTGAAGGTATATATAGGCCTGGCCAGGTACAGTTAAATAAAGCAGGGGATAAATTAATTAAGTTATACATAAATGAGTAACTATGCTCAAACAATTTAACATAAGTAATTCAGTTATGCAATATAAATATGCCATTTGAATTACTTAAATACATAATGCCAATGTTAGATAAATGAATATCAACAGTTAAATTAAACTAATCCCTCCCCCTGTAGTCTCCCGGGAGATGGTACAGTCCACCACCCCCACCCTCGGTATTTAGTAGGGTCCAAAATGGTCGCTCAGTCTTTGCCTAGAGCCCAGAGGAGGTGGCGGACGACTCCCGGTGAGACACACGTGGACCATGGAGGAGAAAGACAGAAGGCGGTGATCAATTACAGCAAAATGATAAACCATGTTAACTTAAAATGCGTGCACTCAATTTAGAAACGTGTGATCTCAATAATGCTAATAAAGGAACGACCATGTGTGAAACAAAACCAAGGTCCGTTTGTTAAGTGGTGGTGGTGGTGGTGATGTGTACTGAAACATAAACGTGCTACAAGATAACTGAATGAACAGAGGAAAGGTGGGTTGTAAGTGTGTTTGCTACTGACACGATGTGCGGCGGTTTGGTGCAGCCGTCGCAGTCGGCCATTTTGTTTTCAGCGATCCAGTATCATCGAATCAAGTTATGATGAAAATACAAGGGGAGGAAGTCAATTTAGATTATTGAGATGAATCCCTTCCTCCTTCCTCCTTTCTCTCCTCCTCCTCTTTCTCTTCCTCCTCCTCCTCTTTCTCTTCCTCTTCCTCCTCCTTCTCCTCCTCCTCTTTTTTTCCTCTTTCTCTTCCTCCTCCTCCTCCTTCTCCTCCTCCTCTTTTTTTCCTCTTTCTCCTCCTCCTCTTTCTCTTCCTCCTCTTTCTCTTCCTCCTCCTCCTCCTCTTTCTCTTCCTCCTCCTTCTCCTCCTCCTCCTCTTTTTCTTCCTCCTCCTCCTCCTCCTACATGCTGCAGTTATCTGAGGAGCCCATGGTCACACCTTTAGCAGACTCACCTTTATGCTGCTGAGTCAAGGAGTGAGACAAGACCTTCCGGAAAAGTCTTGGGTGTAATGGGCAGCTGCTTCAAACAGCCTACCGTCTGTGTTATCCTTAGACAAGCTAACCCCAACGCTGTGTGTCTGTCTGTCTTCTACAGATTTGACATAACCTTAAATCAACTAGCCTGGCCCCAGGTAACATTATGAATGTGTGCCTCGCTGGCTGTTAGGCCCCAATCCAGGGGTGAAAGGTTATCTGAGGCTTTGCATGAACAACATTTGGGGCCTCGATGGAACGGCTAATGAGTGTTCTTAAAAGAACAGCTCCTCCCTGTTTTAGTGTGTGTGTGTGTGTGTGTGTGTTTTACCTTGGCCGGCTAATCCCCTCCCGAGGCTGTAATGATAGACACACATACACACGCACACACACACACACACGCACACACACACACACACACACACACGCCGTGCTAATGGAGCTGTGCATGCTGACTGTCAGCAGCAGCGTCTATTTTGAGACTGTCATGGTGAAAGGCCTGAGTTTCACATCTGAGTTTCACATCTGGCCAGGTTGGTGATGCTACCACGCCACAAGGTGAGGGTACACACATACAGTACCATTGATCAGTATATCCATCAGTGGTACATACTCATCTCGGTGGCTGTTGAATTCTTAGCATTTACATTACATTTGACATTTTGGGCATTTTGTTAGAATTATAAGGTTATATCTCCATTTTTGTTCAAAATGTAGTTTATTTACATAATCTGATCCATTAGGTGTTTATTAATGCATGTGTGGTGTTATCTTTAAAATGCTTTTAGTTAGTAATTTTTTTGTTAGTAATTCATAAAATACAAAGGTTCCATCTCACAAAACATAATGGAATGTAAAAACTTTGACGCTCAATATCTCTGAACTACCCTAAACGGAGATAGAACCTTATCATTCTAAACTCACGATTTAGAAGATGCCTTTATCCAAGGCGACTTCCAACAAATGTGCATGGTAGCTTGCCGCCATTGGTGTGTGAATGGGTGAATGATAGGGCTTTCACACCGGCAACGAGCCCGCGTTCATACCAGTGTATCGTTCGCCAGACAGCGCCAACGTTCGGAGGTTTCCGAACGCGAACGCGAACCGGCACGGTTCTTTGCCGGTGTGAACGCCCTATGAGAGACCGTTTTAAAGCACTTTGGAATAAGGCGCTATATAAGTCAGTCCATTTAGTAGGGTAGAAGTGCATTAGCTTGGTAGCCTAGCCTTAGGTGTGTCAGTTGAGTAAACAGCCTGTTTTTTTCCTTTCCTTTCACAGTGGATTTTCAAAGGAAATGATAAACGTGGACAGATTCTAGCATCGCAACTAAATCCCTCGGTTGGATAAACAACCGGAATTGCTTTGAATCATCAGGCACACAGATTGTGTGTGTATATACTTCACTGTGTGAAGGGTAAAACAGCGTTTTAATTACTGTGGGGAAGAAATGATCGTTGTGTGTGAAGAGGTCCCCCCCCCCCCCCCGTTGCCTCAGAGGGGTCACGGAAGCTCGCGCTCTCGCCGTTTTCCCTCGGCTCCCCTGTTGCCATAGTGACCAGGGCCGCGTGCGTGCTTCGTCTCTCGGAGGTTGTTTTTTGCAAGGCAGCGAGGCGATGCTACGTGTCCTCACCTGCATTATACACTGTGTGTGTGTGTGTGTGTGTGTGTGACTGTGTGTGTGTGTGTGTGGGGGGGGGGGGGGGGGGAGGGGGTGTGTGTGTGTGTGTGTTTGGGGGGGGTTGGGTGTTTGTGTGTGGGTGGTGTTTGTGTGTGTGTGTGTGTGTGAGAGAGTTGGGGGGGGGGTTTGTGTGGGTGTGATAAGATTGTGTGTGTGTGTGTGTGTGTGTGTG
>NC_137681.1:26769784-26772284 GCF_963989245.1 Nansenia antarctica | reverse complement strand
GTTAGGGTGGAAAATATCATTCCCATCTGGCAACCCTGCTCGCGAGTCCAACTAAATGTGGATGGAATGTAGCCAATCAAGAAGCGAGCTGACTTCTTCTTTTCGTTATTCGGCACTTTATTTGTCCTGTCGCACATGGTTGTCTCGTACAGGTCAGTCAGGATACTACGTTAGATAATAATAATAATAATAACTTTATTTCTATAGCGCTTTTCCTGCAAACGTTGCGGCTCCAAGTGCTTTAATCATTATATAATCTTAATTTAATTATTTTGTAATTTAGTTTAGTTTTAGTTTAGTTTATTTATTTAGCACACAAGAGATTGTGCAAGGGTTAGGGTTAGGGTTAGGGTTAGGGTTAGCGAAGCCCAGAAGGCTTGTACATAGTTCCACTCCCGTCAATATCTATGTTTCAAATAAACATCAAGGAACACTTAATGCATGTCAATAAGAGAAAAGAAACCACAAACAAAATCATATCCATAAAGGCAATATTAAAAGGATGGGTTCACGCGAGATTTCTGGCTTGGGGAACGAGACTCTAGAGAGTCTGGAGTCTGTCGTAACGAAAATCTTTATGTCTGTGGGGTGCTGAAATGGGAAAATCTGCATACACCACACACAATACGATCAAGGCTGTTCGATCCAAGATTTTGTATCTTCATGTGTGGGGTCTGTCTCAGATAAGATTTCGGTTAAGATTTTGAAAATCCTTATGTGTGTACCCCGCTTTACCTGCAAGACTGGTTACCTGTCTGTCAATCTGGTATGACCTGTCAGCTGGATAGGTGTGTGTGTGTGTGTGTGTGTGTGTGTGTGTGTGTGTGTGTGTGTGTTCCCCTGTGTCGTCTCTGAGGCTATCAGGGCCCAGGCCTCCTGTCCTGGTAGGAGCCAATCAGGGCGCAGCAGCAGGATGTGGTTGTTATGACAGGAACAGGAACCTGACGCCGCTGCCAGAGGTCGTTATGGGAGGGGTGTTGCCAGGCAACGTGTTGATTTTCAGCCACAGAGGGGATGGGTTTTTCTCTCTGCTGTGCTTGGGCTCTCATCTCTGTGTCTCCTCTGTCTCTCTGTGTGAGGGATGGCCGGGCCGTGGGAGAATCTGCAGTCTCCTCACACACACACACACACACACACACACACACACACACACACACTGCGTTTTTCATCTCGTTGCTGAAGTCGTTTCTGAATGGTTTTAAAAGTCTTCCTACCGTCGGAGGAGAGCTAGACGTACTTTTTCCTCTCTCTCACACACACAGACACACACACACACACACACACACACACACACACACACACACACACACACATATACTTGCATACTGTACACTTGCATACATACATACATACATACACACACAAATACAAACACACTCACACATACATCCACACACACATACACTCATACACGCACACACACACACACACACACACACAACATACATACATGCACACATACAAAACACACACACATACACACAGGCACATACGCTCACATACACACACACACACACACACACACACACACACACACACATTCATATTCACCGCATACACACACACACAAACAAACAGTCAGAGTCAGACACACCCCCCACACAGGTGAAGGGCGTGTCCCCATACCTCCATACCAACACAATGAGGTGAGTGTGTGAGGAGGCGTGTGTGTGTGTGTGTGTGTGTGTGTGTGTGTGTGTGTGTGTGTGTGTGTGTGTGTGTGTGTGTGTTAAAGCCAGCGTGTCCAGTCAGTCCCTGGAGAGTCTCCTGCACCTCTGACACACAAAGCTGCTCTCTGGAACCGGCCAGGTCTGTTTGTCTCTGTCCCTCTTTCTCCTCTCCTTCTCTCCTTCTCTCCTTCTCCTGGTCTCCTCTCCTCCTCCTCCTAGTCTCCTCTCCTCCCCCTTGTCTTCTCTCCTCCTCCTCCTCCTCCTCCTCCTCCTCCTTGTCTCCTCTCCTCCTCCTCCCTGGTCTCCTCTCCTCCTCCTCCTTCATCTCCTCTCTTCCTCCTAGTCTCCTCTCCTCCTCCTTCATCTCCTCTCCTCCTTCTTCATCTCCTCTCCTCCTTCTTCATCTCCTCTCCTCCTCCTGGTCTCCTCTCCTCCATCTCCTCTCCTTCTCCTGGTCTCCTCTCCTCCTCCTTCATCTCCTCTCCTCCTTCTTCATCTCCTCTCCTCCTCCTTCATCTCCTCTCCTTCTCCTAGTCTCCTCTCCTCCTTCTCCTGGTCTCCTCTCCTCCTCCTTCATCTCCTCTCCTCCTCCTGGTCTCCTCTCCTCCTCCTCCTTGTCTCCACTCCTCCTCCTAGGGTCATGACTGATACCCGTAGAAGCTTGTTGCCGGGAAAATATGAATGAAATGGAACATTCTGGAAATGTGGAAAGTGTTCTTTAGTGTAATGGCGAATGAGCAAATGAAGGATGTTTATCCTCCACTTTGCGTAAGAGCTTTTCCATTGAGGGTTTTCCTATGAACTATTTTTCGCTAGTGTTTTCTTTTCTT
>NC_137681.1:26760758-26762084 GCF_963989245.1 Nansenia antarctica | reverse complement strand
CCTTTGGAAACAACCAAAGCCAAGGCTTCTTCTTCTTTTCTCCCTGTGGAATTACTCCTGTCACCCGCCACCCTCTCTGGCTTCCTTATTGATGATCTTTGCTTTTGCCTGGATGGATGGATGGATGAACCTTCGTCTGGGCTGGTTTGAAGATCAGTAGACGACACCATGCTGGAGCCTGTGTTCCCTGAGTTCCTCCTCCCCTGATGCGTCGGTGGTGGTGGTTCCCTGGGACCGAGACAGAGACAGCTGCAGGTAGAGAGGAGAGAGGTAGAGTCTCAGAGGAGAGAGAGAGAGAGAGAGAGGAGTTATCAGACGGTAACCTCCCTCTCAACTCCTGACCTGAGGTTCACCTTCTCTGTTTGTTGTTGCTGTTGTTGTTGTTTCCTGTGCTTTGATCACTGGAGGTCGCAGTCTGGTAGTGTCTCTCGCTCCCTCTCTCTCCCTCTCTCTCTCTCTCTCTCTCTCTCTCTCTCTCCTCTCTCTCTCTCTCTCCCTGCCTCTTTCTCTCTCTCTCTCTCTCTCTCTCTCTCTCACTCCCTACCTCTCTCTCTCTCCCTCTCTCTCCCCTGCCTCTCTCTCTCCCTCTCTCTCCCTCTCTCTCCCTCTCTCTGTCCCTCTCTCTCCCTCTCTCTCTCTCTCCCTCCTCTCTCTCTCTTCTCCCCTGTGAGCACATCTGATGCTACGATCATATCAGACAGTTCACTGAGTCCTACCTTCTCTCTCTTTCTCTTTCCCCTCTCTCTTCCTCTCTCTCTCTCTCTCTCTCTCTCTCTCTCTCTCCCTCTCTCTCTCCCTCCCTCTCTCTTTGTCTTTCTCTTTCTCTCTCTCTCTGTTCCCCTGCGATGTGGAGACTAGGGAGGACCCTGCCCCCCCCAACCCCCTAACCCCCCCCCCCCCCCCCCCTCCCACTGCATGATTGATACCCCTAATCCTTGAATAAAGGGTTTTATCCTCTCTTCTCTGTTAGCCAGGCTGGAGGGTTCAGTGATAGAGACATGAGTCGCTAATCTCATTGAACCCCACCACCCCCCCCAAGAGCTACTGTCACCCCCCCCCCCTCCCCCCACTCAACAGTCACTCGGAGCAGAGTGTGTGTGTGTGTGTGTGTGTGTGTGTGTGTGTGTGTGTGATGTGTGTGTGTGTGTGTGTGTTGTGAGAGAAAATTATTATATGTCAAAAGACATTTTCTACATTTAAGATTCAAACTTTGGATATCTAGGGCAAAGCTATATAAACTGATTTCCTGTTGTAACCACACAATGAAACCAGTTTCTCTACTTGAAACGGCCATAATTTTCTCTCACAGTGTGTAAGACGGTGTGG
>NC_137681.1:26743258-26753258 GCF_963989245.1 Nansenia antarctica | reverse complement strand
CAGCTGTACATCTGTCAACAGTCCAGTATTAATATAGTGTTCCTAATAACGTGTTCGGTGGGCGTATAGCAGACTTGTTTGGACTAAACAATCACATGCAGACAGTCCATCTTTTTCTGGTCCACATTATCCACCAACCGGATCGCAGCGTTATAAGGCAACACGACAGCAACACAAGTCTGTAGATAAACAGGATGTCCAGTCCACACTCACTGTCTGTACTGCAAGGCAAGTTGATTTGTGTAGCACATTTCCTACAACAGGGGCAATTCAAAGCGCTTTACACATTACACATTTAAAAATACAGAAAAAGAAGGATAGTAAGAAAAAGAAAAAGACACGAATAGATCCATATATACCGAGAAAAAATATAGATAAACATTTAACAATATAATAAGACAATGAATAAAAATATATTGATAAAAGTGTTATTACTGCAACTGTATTCAAGTTCACTCGCTGCATGCGAGTGTGTGTAAGTGTAAGTTTGTGTGTGTGTGTGTGTGTGTACTGTAGGCCTAACTGTACCCCCCCCCTCCCCCCTCCAGTGCGTTTCGCCCCCTACCGCCCGGCCGACATCGCCCTGAAGCCGCTGCTGTTCGAGGTGCCCAGCATCACCATGGACTCCGTCTTCACGGGGAGGGACTGGCTGTTCCAGGAGGTGGACGCCCAGCTGAACGGCACCAACGGCGGGGGCGGCGCCCACCGCGGCGTGGTGGTGGTGGGCAACATCGGCTACGGCAAGACGGCCATCGTCTCCCGCCTGGTGGCGCTCAGTTGCCACGGCACCCGCATGAGGCAGATCGCCTCGGACAGTCCGCAGGCCTCGCCCAAACGTAGGTGACATCACCGTCACCTGACACCCCTGGGTTATCACCTGACACACCTGGGTTATACACGCCCCAATGCACGCCCAAATATGGGCATCAGCTCAGACACTAACTGACAATCACTTTACATATTATACACAATATTGTTGTCTTCTGTTCCAATTGAACAGCCAATTGGAGCCAAAAAGCTTTATATTATTATTTATGAAAAACCTTTTTTGAAAGTGGTACTTTGGCCCATCTATCTATAAGATCTGTAAGACTTTTATTTTGAAAATGGGTCTCGCCCAATCTCAGGATATAAGGAAGTGATTTCTCCTTGCTTGGGTTTGACGAGTCCTGAACGTGAGGGTGCGACACAGTTTTTCAACCACCACGTCATAGAATATGTATTGTTACATATTTTTGTTTGATCTAAGATACAAGATATTTTTCGTTATATATTTCATTTCGGAGAACGTGATATTTTGCTTGATATAACTTTGCTACTGAGCTCAGATTGAGGATAGGCCCAACCCAGAATAGACACACATACAAACAAACATTGACACACACGTACATACCACATACCATACCACACCACACCAACATATTCATTTAGTGAATTAATTTAATTCATATTAGTTTACTTTGAATATAACTTTTAAGTCGACTTCATGTCAAATTCATGGAAAGATCCAGAGTTTTGGTTGCAGACGGATTAACGAGAAACAACAGCCACTCATGCAGGACGATGGTTCTTCTGATAGACATGATAGCATCACATAAACCATGACAAAAGTAAGAACCTACAAAGGAAATAAAGCAGTAAAAACCAACACATACAGGATGTGTAGCTTAGAGAGATGCTAATTAAGACTAGCATGGTGTTGCAGATGCTAATTGTGTGTGTGTGTGTGTGTGTGTGTGTGTGTCTGTCTGTGTGTGTGTGTGTGTGTGTGTGTGTGTGTCTGTCTGTGTGTGTGTGTGTGTGTGTGTGTGTGTGTGTGTGTCTCCTCCAGATGGAGAGGGGCTCCCCCTCACCCAGCCCCAGCCCTCCCACGGCACGCTGGGGGGGGGCAGCTGCCCCGGGACCCCCGAGATGAGACGGCGTCAGGAGGAGGCCATGAGGAGACTGGCGTCTCAGGTACACACACACACACACACACACACACACACACACACATGGCCAGGCAAATGTACACACTCACACACTCTCACACACACACACTCACATACAGACAGACGCGGCCAGGCAAATGTACACACACACACACACACACACAGTCACACGCCCACACACACTCACACACACGGCCAGGCAAATGTACACACACACACACACACACTCACACACACACACACACACACACACACACACACACACACACACACACACAAACACAGACTAGTGTGTTCGTGTTACCAATAATAAATGCAGTTTGACTTTGTAAGTTATAAAACTGTCTGATGTGTGTAAGCCTTTCACGGTGTTTGAGCATCACCACAGCGGCCGTGTCTGGCCCCTCTCCCCCCCCCCCAGTCTCCCCCCGTCACCCCCCCCCCCTCCCCAAACCCCAGCCTGCTGCATTATGCATTTGTGTTTAAAAAAGAAAAAACAACTTTGCCAGGGAGCCTTATGAAATATTTATCCCTGCAGAAAGCCATTTCCCAGCCAAGCTATTAGATCTTGTTAACTCCATGCATTAATAATTGAGCTAACTCCCCGTCTTTTCTCTCTCTTTCTCTCTCTCTCTCCCTCCCTTTGTTTTCCGCTTATTCCTCGGTGACGGGAAAGAAATTAGCATTCTATGATACTTGTTGTTTTTCCGCTCCGGCCCTGCGTAGCCCTGGCGACCCCACCTCTCTGTCTGATCCACCAATCCCAGGGCTGCCCTCGGCCGCTGGCGCTTTCTAATTGGCTCACCTCATCCCTCTCTTTCATGCCCTGAGCGTTGCTTAGCGCCCGTCAGGTCACCGAGCTTCACCGTGCCGAGATAGCTAATCATGTCTGCACGCAGGATAAAGTTCATTTTCCTTATTTTATATTGTTCCGGTGGTTTAACTTTTAACTCCTTTGGGTCAACTGT
Source organism: Nansenia antarctica (assembly GCF_963989245.1). Taxonomy (NCBI): domain Eukaryota; kingdom Metazoa; phylum Chordata; class Actinopteri; order Argentiniformes; family Microstomatidae; genus Nansenia; species Nansenia antarctica. The sequence continues at coordinate 26,750,359 of NC_137681.1, read as the reverse complement.
GTGTTTTAAAAAAAATCTAGTTCTACACGTTGATTCACATTCTCTCGACACAGCGGTGAGGGACACTGAATTATTCATGAAGGAAAGTGTAAAGCAGTAAAGTATTATGTTTCATTACACTGCGATCATCCACCATGAAGACGTCGACTCAGTACTAAATGAGTTGTAGTAATGCGGCTTAGAAGACAACTAGATTCCAGTTGACAGAACAAAGGAAACTCTGTATTATTTTAACAGACGTTTTCGATGAAAAGCAACGGTATTATGACAAGAACTTGGCGATACTTCATTAGAGATAATTTCGAATAGTTTCGCTGTACTTAGGATTTAGTTCGCCTGCCACAAACCAACCGTTGGAGTTGTACCCCGAAAGCTAAATCAATCACACCCTCAAATACTTCAACTCACTAACTGCCAAAGAATTACGGGATTGTTACCATCTAGAGTGCCAAGTGTTTTCATAATTTCAAATGCTTTTACTGAACCAAAACATCGTATACATACGTTATGCTGTTGTATCAACGCTCGTTTTCATTTATACGAAAGAGATACAAAAATATAGTCACGTACCTTCACATATCACATATTCTTGGAGCAGTATCAAAAAAAACAATAGAGTGCCATGTGTTTTATGTGGTATTTACCAAGCATCAATACTTTGATTGGCGACACGATGAAGCATCATGATTTATGGATTTTTTGTGAATAAAGTTCAAGTCTAGAATGTTGACAATGTGGGCAACGTTATTCACCCTCGGTACTAAAATTACTTCAAGATTCTGCAGTATCATACTTAGCCCCTAGTCTGACCCCCCCCCCCACACACACACACACAGACATCTCTCTCTATGTATATAATGTACACACACACCTCTCTCTATCGCCCCCAGGTGGTGGCCTATTGCCAGTCTGACCCCCCCCCCCCCCACCACTCTCTATCATACTTAGCCCCTAGTCTGACCCCCACCTCTCTCTATGTATATAATGGACACACACACACCTCTCTCTATGTATATAATGGACACACACACACCTCTCTCTATCGCCCCCAGGTGGTGGCCTACCACTACTGCCAGTCTTACCCCCCCTATCCCCCCCCCCCACCTCTCTCTATGTATATAATGGACACACACACCTCTCTCTATGTATATAATGGACACACACACCTCTCTCTATGTATATAATGGACACACACACCTCTCTCTATGTATATAATGGACACACACACGTCTCTCTATCGCCCCCAGGTGGTGGCCTACCACTACTGCCAGGCGGACAACGCCTACACCTGCCTGGTGCCGGAGTTCGTCCACAACGTGGCGGCGCTGCTGTGTCGCTCCCCGCAGCTCCTGGCCTACCGGGAGCAGCTGCTGCGGGAGCCCCACCTGCAGAGCGTGCTGAGCCTGCGCTCCTGCGTGCAGGACCCCCTGGCCTCCTTCAGGAGGGGCGTGCTGGAGCCCCTGGACGCGCTGTACAGAGGTCAGTAGAGGGACAGGGGTCAGAGGGACAGGGGTCAGTGGGACAGGGGTCAGAGGTCAGGATAGGGGTCAAAGGTCAGGGGTCCTAGAGCCCCTGGACGCGCTGTACAGAGGTCAGATGGGTAGGATGGTCAGGGATGGTCAGGAGGTCAGTAGGACAGGGGTCAAAGGTCAGAGGTTAGAGGTTAGAGGGTCCTGGAGCACCTGGACACCCTCAGTAGGACAGGGATCAGAAGTTAGAGGTCAGTAGGATAGGGGTCAAAGGTCAGAGGGGAACTCCAGGTAACTCTAAGGCCTCTGGGGCCAAAGGTGATATCATGCCCACTCTGTGTAATAATTACACCATGAACATGGTCCTCGCATGACACATAACCAGTCATAAATCATAACAAATGTAAGTCGTCACCCTACCAACACCCTAAATAAAAGTCTAAGCACATTAGGTACAGTAGAACATTCAATGTCACCAAGAGACCCAACGAAACCCAAAATGGGATGATATCTTGAATGTATTTGTTTTTCCCCCATTCATACTGATACTCTCTGCTTCGCCTGTGTGTCCCAGAGAGGAAGATCACCTCTGAAGACGACCTCATCATCCTCATCGACGGCCTGAACGAGGCAGAGTTCCACAAGCCAGACTACGGCGACACCATTGTCTCATTCCTCAGTAAAACCATCGACAAGTTCCCCCCCTGGATCAAACTGGTGGTCACTGTCAGGACCACCCTGCAGGTAGGACAACCCCCCCCACACTGTCAGGACCACCCTGCAGGTAGGACAACCCCCCCCACACTGTCAGGACCACCCTGCAGGTAGGACAACCCCCCCCACACTGTCAGGACCACCCTGCAGGTAGGACAACCCCCCCCACTGTCAGGACCACCCTGCAGGTAGGACAACCCCCCCCACACTGTCAGGACCACCCTGCAGGTAGGACAACCCCCCCCATTTACCTTCAACACAGGTACAGTACCAGTCCAAAGTTTGGACACACTTTCCCATTCAATTGAAGCTAATGCCTTGAAGCTAATGCCTTGAAACTAATTCTGCTAATGCCTTGAAGCTAATGCCTTGAAGCTAATTCTGCTAATGCCTTGAAGCTAATGCCTTGGAGCTAATTCTGCTAATGCCTTGAAGCTAATTCTGCTAATGCCTTGAAGCTAATGCCTTGAAGCTAATTCTGCTAATGCCTTGAAGCTAATTCTGCTAATGCCTTGAAGCTAATTCTGCTAATGCCTTGAAGCTAATGCCGTGGACGCCAATTGAATGGGGAAGTGTGTCCAAACGTTTGACTGGTACTGTATGTGGTCATTCAAACACAATGGTTATTCATTCTAGTTATAATGTCGCTCATAAGAGAAACCAGTGTTTTGTGGATGCAGAGGTTATCAGCAGGTCGTCATCGGAGGACAATCCTAAAACGTTCAGGCTAAAAACAAACACCTCCAAACGCGTTTTGACTGGACATTATGACACTATGATACATGTACACACACACACACCAAAACACACACACATGCAAGCACACACACACCAAAACACACACACACACACACACCAAAACACACACACATGCAAGCACATACACACACACACGCACACACACACACACACACGCACACACACACACACACACACACACACACACCAAAACACGCACACACACACACACACACACACCAAAACACGCACACACACACACACAAACACAATTCTGACTGTTTTCTTTCACTTCCATCCTCCCCCCCTCCCCTCCTCCCCCCCCCCTCCCCTCCCCCCCCCCCCCCCCCCCCCCCCCTCTAGGACATCACCAAGCTGCTCCCGTTCCACCGCATCTCCCTGGACGGGCTGGAGGACAGCGACACCATCGACCAGGACCTGCAGGGGTACATCCTCCACCGCATCCACAGCAGCCCCGAGATCCAGAACAACATCTCCCTCAACGGCAAGATGGACAACACCACCTTCGGCAAGCTCAGCACCCACCTGAAGGCCCTCAGCCAGGGCTCCTACCTGTACCTCAAGCTCACCTTCGACCTCATCGAGAAGGGCTACCTGGTCCTCAAGAGCTCCAGCTACAAGGTTAGTGTGTACCGTACTACTGTACTACAGTACTACTGTACTACTGTACTACTGTACACGTCATCCCCTTCACTAGCTCCTCTAGCTTCCCTAGCTAACACCTTCCTCATCTCTCCATTGAATCAGAATCCTGAGACGCCTGCTCCCCCCCCTATACTGTTTCTCCTGAGATGTCTACTCCCCCCGTGTACTGTTTCTCCAGTGTCTACTAAGAAACAAGGAAACGTTATTCTTCTATCACGACGACTGCCAAATGGCCCCTGGCCTGAGCTAGATTGCTTTTCCTGCTACGACTGGTTGATTGATGATTCACTTACTTAGTCAAATGTAGCGATTGTAAGTCGCTTTGGAATAAGCCGTCTGCTAAATGCCAAACATTTCAAATGTAAATGTAAGAATCAGAATCAAGTTTATTGTTTCATCCCATTATAAGAGAGTCAAATGATTAGACTTCAGTTCCTTGACATTGCAGCAACAAGAGAAAAAAAGACAAATGAGACGAGAGACAATTGAAGAATATAATAGTACAACTAACACAATAACATGAGTCTTGCTGAGGTAGCAGTAGATGGTAGCAGCACTGTTAGAATAAAGTGATACCAGGTGACGTGTGGTACAGAAAGAGTTCTGGTGCAGAATGACTGGCTACTCGCCAGATTATGACTTTATGATATTATATTGTTGACTTATTGGTTGTTGTTGTACACGGAGGTAGACTCAAAAAGCATTACACTATATCACTTGTGGCTGTTTGCGGTGTACGTGACCAATAAAATGTGATCTGATTTGATATGAGGGTGCTGCATAATGGATGATAGGACTCCCTTTCTACTCCCTTACAATGTCAAGTTAGTTTAGCACCTGGAAAAGGGCCTGCTGTATGTTACAGGGCTACTGTATGTATATATAATAATAATTATAATAATAATAATAACTTGGATTTGTATAGCGCCTTTCATAAAACCCAAGGACGCTTTACAATTCTAGGGGAAAAAGGGCAGACAGACAAAGCAGAAAACAAACAAAGCAAAACAGAAACAGTGACTTGGGGGCAAAGGCCTTGGTGAACAGATGTGTTTTGTAATATATATATATAGTTATACCAGTCAAAGGTTTGGACACACTTTCCCATTCCAAACTTTGACTGGTACTGTATATATATGGCATATAATATATATGTTGTTGTTGTTGTTGTTGTTATTATATTATTACTGTATGTTAATAATAATAATAAAAATGTATTACATTTATATAGCGCTTTTCCGAGGCTCAAAGACGCTGACAATATAGGATACACATGGGGAAACACAAAAACAACAAGTAACAACAACAAGTAACATGGAACACAGAGTCAGCGAACGGGGAGGGGGGGGGGGTGGAGTAGAGTCCGGTGTTGATGTTGCTGGGAGCCTCGATGGATGTGGCGGCGGCAGCGGAGAATGCCTGCCTTGGTGGCAGCAGCAGCAGTGAGGCGATGGTTGTGGTTCAGTGAGTGTAGGTGAGACGAGAGAAGGGCAGGGGGAGGTGGGGGGCAGGTGAGATGTCCGGGAGTCCAGGGCAAAACGACAGGCAGTGAACCAGAGCGACAGCGCGGTGCCGCCGTTGCCATCAGTATTGCCAGCCTGGGACCGAACCCGCGCGGCCGGCCAGCCTAGCCGTGCCATGCCAGCGACCAAATCGCGCAGCAGTGAGTGAAGGCTGGGAAGGACTGACACTCACCTGCGGAGATGGCAACCCCCGAACCGGGGAGGGAGCGGTGGCTACCTCCCGGGACGAGGGTAGTAGCACAGCACGGCCAGGCCAGCGATGTCTGAGAGCGGCGCGCAGCGGGTCGGTCGGCAACACAGAGCCGGGGGACAGGAACGATGAGGCGGTGAGTACTGCAGTCCGGTAGTGAAGGCGGTGAGTACTGCAGTCCGGTAGTGAAGGCGGTGAGTACTGCAGTCCGGTAGTGAAGGCGGTGAGTACTGCAGTCCGGTAGTGAAGGCGGTGAGAGGCGGGAGATGGCGGGGGGGAAGGCAGCGGAGGTCGGCGGGACAGGATACAAAAAGGATAGGACAGGATACAAAAAGACAGGATACAAAAAGACAGGATACAAAAAGACAGGACCGGGAAACAGAAGCGGCAGTCACAACGCGGACGCCAGCGTGCTCTGAACCCGGAAAAACAACTACGGCAAACGCAACAGGACAAACAGGACGAGACACGAGACACACACGAGACGCACTTAAAGGGCTACTGTATGGAGAGTACTTAACAAGAGTAACACGTGTCATAGTAACCATACAGATACCATTCCATTGATTGATTGATTGATTGATTGGTTGATTGATTGATTGGTTCCCCAAGGTGGTGCCGGTCAACCTGGCGGAGGTCTACCTGCTGCAGTGCAACATGCGCTTCCCCACCCAGTCGTCCTTCGAGCGGGCGCTGCCCCTCCTCAACGTGGCCGTGGCCTCCCTGCACCCCCTCACCGACGAGCAGATCTACCAGGCCATCAACGCGGGGAGCCTGGAGGGCACCCTGGACTGGGAGGACTTCACCCAGCGCATCGACAACCTGTCCGTGTTCCTGGTGAGGAGGAGGGACGGCACCAGGATGTTCGTGCACCCCTCCTTCAGGGAGTGGCTCATCTGGAGGGAGGAGGGCGAGAAGACCAAGTTCCTCTGCGACCCCAGGTGAGAGGAGAGGAGGATGGAGGAGAGAGGGATGGAGGAAGAGGAGAGAGAGAGGGAGGGAGAGGATAGAGGGAGAGGAGAGGAGAGAGAGAGGGGGAGGGAAAGGAGAGGAGAGGAGAGAGGGATGGAGGGAGAGGAGAGGAGAGAGGAATGGAGGGAGAGGAGAGAGGGATGGAGGGAGAGGAGAGAGGGATGGAGGGAGAGGAGAGGAGAGAGGAATGGAGGGAGAGGAGAGGAGAGAGGAATGGAGGGAGAGGAAGGAGAAGGAGTAGAAGGAGGGGAGAGGAGAGAAGAATGGAGGGAGAGGACAAAGAGAGTGAGGGCAGGGAGAGGAGAGGAGAGAGGGAGGGCAGGGAGAGGAGAGGAGAGGAGAGAGGGAGGGCAGGGAGAGGAGAGGAGAGAGGGAGGGCAGGGAGAGGAGAGAGGAATGGAGGGAGGGAAGAGAGGGATGGAGGGAGGGAGAGGAAGGAGAAGGAGTAGAAGGTGGGGAGAGGAGAGAGGAACAGGGGGAGGGCAGGGAGAGGAGAGAGGGAGGGAGAGGAAGGAGAAGGAGTAGAAGGTGGGGAGAGGAGAGAGAGAGAGAGGAACGGAGGGAGAGGGAGGGCAGGGAGAGGGGATGATCTGATCTGTAGGGAGGGGGGAGGGGGAGAAAACCAAGTCCCTCTGTGAACCCAGGTGAGGAGGAGGACAGGAGAGAGGGATGGAGGGAGAGGTGAGGGGAGGAGAGAGAGAGAGAGAGGGAGGTGGAGTGGAGAGTAAGAGGGAAGGGGTTGATGTGTTATCTCCCCCCCAGGAGTGGCCACACCCTCCTGGCCTTCTGGTTCTCCCGCCAGGAGACCAAGCTGAACAGGCAGCAGACC
>NC_137681.1:26715758-26735758 GCF_963989245.1 Nansenia antarctica | reverse complement strand
AGGATGGGTGAGAGAGAGAGAAGGGATGACACGCAGGATATGTCCACGGGCGGAATCGAACAGGGAGCCCTGCGGTTACATGGTCGACACACGACCATGGTCGACACACCCTGCGGTTACATGGTCGACGCTTAGTGCGTTACGCCACCAAGCTCCCCTTATACCTTAATTTTAGCCTGGGGAAGTCCCACTGGCGTACAGCATAATGTACATTCAAATTACAACCATAACTGTGGATGTTGTTGTTGTGGATTAATGGAATGTATCCATTAATTACACACACACACAGACACACACACACACACACACACACAGGTTGTTGTGGATTAATGGAACATATCCATTAGTTACGTATCAAACACAAAGTCAATGTGTACAACATAATCAACGCGTTTCCAGAGCATTATTACGACCTCACCAACAATGCTCCCCAGAGCGGTGGATCTCATCTGATGGGGGTGACCTTTGACCCCTGTTGTGTCGTCCTGGTTCCTCTCCTCCAGGAGCCTCGCTGCCTTTGATGGACAAGGAGGGGCTGACGGCGCTGAGCTGGGCGTGTCTGAAAGGCCACCTGGCCGTGGTGCGCTGCCTGGTGGAGAGGGGCTCCGCCACGGACCACGCCGACAAGAACGGACGCACGCCCCTCGACCTGGCCGCCTTCTACGGCGACTCTGAGGTGGTGAGTAGCCAGCCTCCTCAACCAACACCCAGAAAACATGTTCTCAGAAGTCACTTTGTGTTGTCGTCTATCTAACTGCTGATGTCAATCTTTAGTTTGTTTTATCGGGATCCACTTAGGATCAGTTTGACAGTTGACACCATGCTAACATGCTAGCATCCTACAACAACCCTTTCATTTTAAATCACCAACTGCCAAAATCATTCCGGAACACTCACCACCTAGGCTGCATTCATGAATTCACTCTGGAAATCTGATCAGCACTCATGGAATGCCTCTTGTCCAATCACTTGGTCCCTTTATGACGTTGAACCCCAGTGTGCGCTCCGGCGCTCTCCGAGTGAATTTACGAACGCAGTCCTGTGGAGTGCTAATTGTTTTATGTGGTATTTACCTAGCAACAGCACTTGCAAAATGAAGCATCATCATTTATGAACTCTTGGTGAATAAATTCACTGTTGGCACTCTAGGATGTCGACAAATCGGGTGACTTTATTCACCCTCGGGCATTAAAGTTAAGAGTTGAGTCTCCCAAAACCCTCAAGTTAAGAGTTGAGTCTCCCAAAACCCTCAAGTTAAGAGTTAAGTCTCCCAAAACCCTAAAGTTAAGAGTTGAGTCTCCCAAAACCCGAAAGTTAAGAGTTAAGTCTCCCAAAACCCCGAAAGTTAAGAGTTAAGTCTCCCAAAACCCTTAAGTTAAGAGTTAAGTCTCTCAAAACCCTAAAGTTAAGAGTTGGGTCTCCCAAAACCCTAAAGTTAAGAGTTGGGTCTCCCAAAACCCTAAAGTTAAGAGTTAAGTCTCCCAAAACCCTAAAGTAAAGAGTTGAGTCTCCCAAAACCCTAAAGTTAAGAGTTAAGTCTCCCAAAACCCTAAAGTTAAGAGTTAAGTCTCCCAAAACCCTAAAGTTAAGAGTTAAGTCTCCCAAAACCCTTAAGTTAAGAGTTAAGTCTTCCAAAACACCGGCCTCCTTGTTGTCCCCTCCCATCACCCCCCCTCCCTGACCATGTCCCCCCTCCCTGACCATGTCCCCCCTCCCTGACCATGTCCCCCCTCCCTGACCATGTCCCCCCTTCCTGCCTGTGGCCTCAGGTCCAGTTCCTGGTGGACCACGGCGCCATGATAGAGCACGTGGACTACAGCGGCATGAGGCCCCTGGACCGGGCCGTGGGCTGCAGGAACACCTCGGTGGTGGTCGCCCTGCTCAAGAAGGGAGCCAAGATAGGTACGGACCCAGAGTACCCCCGAGAGTCACCTGACTGTTAGACTAGGACTCTCCTGTGGAAACACACACAGCAACCCAACTAACCTTCTAGAAGAAAGTCAAATAGCTTCTTTTTTCTTTTCTTTTTTTTTTGCAGTTACACTAACTGATTATTTTATTTAACCTTTATCTCAGGGGAGTCCTTTTGAGACCAAGGTCTTTTTTTTACAAGGGAGCGCTGCGTACACATCGTTTACGAGGATCTACGAATATATTATGTAGACACAGTCTGAAGACTGTCTATGTGTGTGTGTAGGGTTAAACTTACAGCCACATGAAATATGCATTGATAGGGTGAAGAGTCGATAACTCAACACCACACACACATTGCTATGCCCCCCCCACCCCCGGCTAGGGCCCCTATTACTGCAGTACGCCAGTCAGCCACGGTTGTCTCCCTGCAGCTTCCCCCCACCCCCCCGACGCCCCCCCCCTCTCTCTCCCCAGCTACACCCCCCCTGCCCCCCTCCCTCCTTGCTGCTTTTCTCTGGCTACTCATGGCTCAGATGTGTGTGTCGTTCTACAACTGTTACCCACTGCTGCTACTGTAGTCTTTCTCCCTCTGTTTCTCTTCTTCTCTCTCTCTCCCTCTCTCGTGGTCTTGTTTGATTGACGTCTCTCTTCCCCTTTCTTTCTCTCTCTCTCTCTCTCTCCCTCTCCCTCTCTCCCTCTCTCTCTCTCTCTCTCTCTCTCTCTCTCTCTCTCTCTCTCTCTCTCTCTCTCTCTCTGTGGTTGCTAAGGGACAGGTGGTTGCTAAGGGACAGGTGGTTGTTGTGCTGGTGCTGTCTTTTTTCTTGTCTCTTTTTTTATTCTTTCGCTGGAGCATTTTTTCCCACTTCTCACTGCTGCTTTTTTGTGTTTTTCTCACTCCTCCTCCTCCACCACCACCACCTCTCTCTCTCCTCCACCTCTCTCTCTCTCTGTCTCTCGTTCTCTACCTCTATCCTCTCATGCCCTCTCTCTCTCTCCTCTCCCACACACTCCTACACTCCTTTTATTCTCTGTTTTCTTCTGTGATTCTGGCCCCCTCGCTCCTCCTCCTTACACTCACTCCCTCGATCATGACCTTCCTTCCCTCCCTTCCGTCCCCCCCCCTCTACCACCCCCTCCTCCCCTCCCTTTCCTTCCCTCCCTCCCTCCCTCTTCCAACCCTCCTCCCCTCCCTTCCACCCCCTCCTCCCACCCTCTTCCACTCCTCCTCCTCCGCCCGCCGCCCTTACCCCTGCCCCCTCCTCTCCCCCTGACCCCGCCCCCCCTCCTCTCCCCATGACTCCGCCCCCTCCTCTCCCCCCTGACCCCGCCTCTCTCTCCGGCACCAGGATGTCAGACGCTGCCCAGCCGGCCCCGAGGTAAAGCTGTCGACCCCTCACCTCAGCAGGCATTTTGACAGCTCTATATCTCCTCTCTCTGTTGTTGTTGTCTCTGTGTCTTCGTCCTCGTCTGCGTCTGCGTCCTTCTACGTGTTTTCAACAGGCCAGCTTAGCCACAAACACCCCCCACCCCCCCAACCCCCTTTCCCAAACTTTCCCAAGCAAATAACACAAAAACTGGTTTTATTAAAGCACTGAGAGAGGCAGTTGGGACTGCTTCTAGTGGTAGTCATGGTTACATGGAAGTTGTTTATATGTGACACGTTCTGATGCTTTGGTCCTCGTGTCGGGATCCGATGTAACGATCTGACTTTTTTTTTGAAAAATGCGAATACATTTCCTCGTTGTCGAAAATCAACGACACGTCGCTAGTCGGCTAACACAGCTTGTTTTGTGAGCCTGCTAACAATGTAAAGTAGTGTTATAGTTGACTAGGTAGCAGTGGGGGATTACTCACCCAATCCGTTGCGTGGCAGTGCTTTGGCTCGACTAGCGAGTTTGCGTTGTTGATTCTCAACAACGTTGAAACGGAGTTCCGTGTTTCAAAAGAAAAGTCTTTCTTTGATTGGTCGACGACATGCGGACCGAATGATCAGACTGTGTCACATTTAGTATTTCATCTCACAGATTATGCTTGATGGACCCCCTCCCTCCCTCTGCCCCCCCCCCCCCCCCCCGGTGGCACATGATGACAGGTGCATGCCTGTGTGCTGCCCCCCCCCCCCCCCCCCCAGGGCTCAGACGGTAACGTTGTGTTCATGTTTCTGGAACCTTCCTCAGTGTCAGCTAAGCCCAGGCCAGTCAGCAGTCCTGACCCCCCCCTCACCTCCCCACCGCCCCCCCCCCCCCTGAGGACAAGCTAACGTTGCCTCCCCTGCAGAGCTCCGCTGTGCTCCACCCCCCCGGTGCTGACGCATCTCTCCTGCTTGCCTTCCTCCTGCTCTCTCTCTCTCTCTCTCTCTCTCTCTCTCTCTCTCTCTCTGTCTCTTTGTGCAAGAAACCTACCCTCCTCCTCCTCCTCCTCTTCCTCCTCCTCCTCTTCCTCTCTACTCTCTGTGTAACCGTGTGTGCCAAGCATCACTGTTGCAGAGAGATTTCAGATAGAAACAGTAGACTTGAAGCTCGGAGTGCCTCAGTCTCTTGCAGCAAAAAACTATTGTATGTTCTATTATGTTGTGTTTCTACGTTTTTGTTTGCCTAAACCCCACTGATAAGGGGTGGGCGGGTGGGAGGATAGATCTAAGGCGTTTGGAGACTAGAATAGTACGTGGTTCTCTGCAGCGGATGTCTGTCTGTTCGCGTGTTTCAATCCTCATTGTGGTGGTTTGTTGATTCAATGTCCCTGGTGTTGTTTGTTGATTGTTTGTTGGTTTGTCGGTTTGTTTGTTTACTGTGACTCGAAAAAACAGCCCTTACCCTACATTCCTCCTCTCTTTATCCTTCCCTCCCTCTCTCACTCCGTGTTCTCTCCATCCTTGTCTTGTGCAGGCCCGGCCACATGGGCGATGGCCACCTCCAAACCAGACATCATGATCATCCTTCTGAGCAAGCTGATAGAGGAGGGAGACAGCTTCTACAAGGTCAGACCCTCACCCCCACCCCCACCACCGCCCTGACTCTGAGAGACACCTAGCTCACCTCTCTCCTCTCCACCTCTCTCTCCACCTCTTTCTCATGCAAATGAAACGATCAACACATGTTTACTTACAATAATACAAGACAACATCACTTCCATGTGTCACAAGACAAAGGAACTATGTTTGTCTAGGTTACCAGGAAAATGTAGGAAATCCAAAATGTTTCCTTAAGTGCTATACAGACCACATACTAACTAGTGTGTGCGTGTGTGTGTGTGTGTGTGTGTGTGTGTGTGTGTGTGTGTGTGTGACAGAAAGGGAAGGTGAAGGAGGCAGCTCAGCGGTATCAGTACGCCCTTAAGAAGTTCCCCCGTGAGGGCTTCAGCGAGGACCTCAAGACCTTCAGGGAACTCAAAGTGTCCATCTTCCTCAACCTGTCCCGCTGTCGCAGGAAAATGAACGTGAGTCGAGCGGGGTTCAATACCATTGTTGTTTTCACACACATTTTTCTTTTTTTAAGTCATTATTTTCTGAGTGGGGCAGTCCCACTCATATTGTTCATTGTATTGGACAGATACAGTGAAGACAGGCAGGAAAGTAAGGAGAAGAAGGGAGAGAGGGTATGTCAGCAAGGCTTGGGATTCAAACTCATGCCGAAATGGGCAAATGTGTGCACTGTAGACCGCGGTGCTAGACCACTGGACCACCCCAGGCCATGGTGCTAGACCACTGGAGCACCCCAGGCCACTATTTCACACTAATTAACGGCAGTACTATGGTGTTTTGATGTATTTCTACGTGTCCTCTGTTTCACCTCGTTAACGAGCTGGCTCTATGTGTCTCTGTGTTCCCGCCCTCAGGACTTTGGGATGGCTGAGGAGTTTGCTACCAAGGCGCTTGAACTGAAACCAAAATCCTACGAAGCGTACTACGCCAGGGCGCGCGCCAAGCGTAGCAGCAGGTACATCTCCAAACAGACCAAACACATCCATCATGTAGAATATCCAGAGCCCTCCATGGGTATTGGAAAGAGGAAGCCTTTTGTCTTCATTTTAGCTCTGTCCTCCAACAGTTTGGATTTGGAATCAAACAATTCGTGAGCTTAGAATGATAAGGTTCTATCTCCGTTTAGGGTAGTTCAGAGATATTGAGCGTCAAAGTTTTTACATTCCATTATGTTTTGTGAGATGGAACCTTTGTATTTGATGAATTACTGACTCAAAAATGTCAACATTTTAAACCACACTGGCATTAATAAACACCTAATGGATCAGATTATGTAAAAAACTAAATGTTGACAAAAATGGAGATAGAACCGTATAATTCTAACGTCACGAATTACTATGAGGTTACACATTCTTTAAACATACCCCTGAAATAGGGGGACTATGTATAAAAAGAAGAAACCCCCCCAATGAATTAAAGATGATAATCCCTACTAATCTCAGACTGATGTATAGACTTGGTGATGATGGATGATGATAATCACAGACAAATGTACTTGCTGTAAGTCGCTTTGCATAAAAGCGTCTGATGAAAAGGTAATTTTTGGCAATTTTTTCATTTTTTTCCAGATTATGAAAGGGCAAATTGTAAGCTTTCAAATGATGTGTCATACACTGAAACAAGTTAAAGAATGCATGTATGCATGTTTGAATGTTGATACCCCCCAAATCAACGAACCGAGAAATTCGGCCTCAAAGTTTTCACACACTTCAGTCTTGTCAAAAAAACAGGCACGCGCACATGGCTATTTATGAGGATGTGGGTCGGGAGTCTCGAAGGGGACACGCCCCCTCAAAAATACGAAAACTACCCCCACCCAAGTTTGCTAGCAAACTGTAGGTATTTAGTGAATGGAAAACTGTCGGTTATGATATCGATTGGGTTCTTCATCGCTTACATTTTCGTCATATGCAAAGAACCGGAAAACACATTTCTTCACAAAAAAACAAGACTTGTTTCGCTCAATTGCGAGGTTTCACAATTCCCGACATGCACCTTTTCACCAAGCCACATTTATCACAAATGTCAAAAAATCTAAATCTTTCAAATATCTATCTATATAACACAACACACATGTGTATCATCTCCCCTCCACCCTGCTTCCTCCTCACAGGCAGTTCCCTGAGGCCCTGGAGGACCTGAGTGAGGCCATGAAGCACAGCCCCAGCAACCGGGAGATCCAGCGTCTGCTCCAGAGGGTGGAGGAGGAGTGTCGCCAGATCACCCAGGACGAGCAGCAGGCCCTGGAGCTGGAGCCCCCGCCCTCCCCTCCTCCTACCCCGCCCCCGGAGGAGGAGGAGGAGGAAGAGGAGGAGGAGGAGGAGGAGGAGCTGTTGTCCCTACCCCTGCCCCCCCCGCCCCCTCCCGAGCCCCGGCTGGAGGACATGGAGCCGGTCCAGGACTTGTTCGAGGACGACGACTATCTGGACCAGGAGCTGGAGGCCATGTCCATGGGTCTGCCCCCTCCCTCCAACCCTTCCAGCCTGCCGGTCATCCAGAGCCCCCCACTCTCCCCCAGCAGCCACCTCCACCTCCTCCACCACCACGAGCATACCGCCTACCTGTCCGGAGGAGGCTCCCCCATGGGCCAGCCGACCTACGACTACCACCACCCCCACCACCACCCCCACCCCCACCCGGGCCACAGCCACTCCTCCTCCTCCATGTCCTCCCCCACTCGCACCCAGCAGAGCTACCAGCCCTGCCCCCCGTCCCCCCCTTCCCTCTCCTCCCCCACGCACCACCACCAGAACTCCCACTACCACCACCACCACAGCGGCGGCGGCAGCCCCCCCCACACCTCCCCCGTGCACCACCCCTCCTCCTCCTACCGCTTCAGCCCTCCGCCGCCCATGGGGGGAGGGGGGGGGCAGGGGATGGACCACCACCACCAGCAGAGCCCCCCGCCGTCCCCGCTGCGCCGCGCCCCCCCGCTCCAGTCGTCCGGGTACCGGGCCAGCCCCCCGGTGGAGAGCGTGTGTCTCTACCGCTCCCAGTCCGGCTCGCCGGTCCGCTACCAGACTGTCGACCAGCAGCAGCAGCACCCCCCCCAGCACCCCCCCCCGGGCCGCCCCAAGTCCCCCCTGTCCAAGATGTCCAGCCAGCGGTCGTTCCAGCTGAGCTCCCAGCCCTCCCTGTCCTCCTCCCAGCAGCACCCCCACCCGCACCCCCACCAGCACCCCCACCACCAGGCCCAGGGCCTACGTTTGCAGCCCTCCATGGCCCAGATCGTGCGCACCAACAACCAGCCCCCTGGAGGCGGAGGAGGGAACGGCGGAGGGGGTGGGGGGGGCTACGGCGTCTCCATGGCCCACCGGTACCAGGGAGGAGGGGGTTCCGTGGACGTGGTGGAGAGCCGTCTGGTCTACCAGCCCTCGCTGGACGGCCGGGGCCCCATGGCCCTGTCCCAGGTACAGGCCAGCCTGAGCGCGGGGGCCCTCTGCCAGCACGGCGGCCGGGGAGGGGCCATGCTGGAGTCCGTGGTCGTCGGCCTGCTGAAGGACGAGCTACCTCAGCGCCCCTCCTCGGCCTACCGCGCCGGCAGCGGGGGCCCCGGGGGGGGCGGGGGCGGCCTGGGGGGGGGCGGCGGTATCCGCTACGGCCAGACCCCCCAGATCAGCCGCAGCCAGTCGGCCGCGTACTACCCGGTGTCCAAGCACGACCTGGAGCGCGAGCGCGCCGGGATGCCCGCCGGGATGGGACCCCAACAGTGCCAACAGCTGGGCTCGCCGGAGATCCCCCACCTGGTCCGCAGGCCCATCAGCGCCAACGCCCCGGAGATCAAGCCGCACGTGCCCACGCCCCGGCCGCTCATCCACTCCCAGAGCGTGGGCCTGCGCTTCTCGCCCTCCAGCAGCAACATCTCCGTGGCGGGCGGCTCCTCCGGCTGCAACCTCGCCCCGGGCGGCTACAGGCCCTCCTCCTCCTCCTCCCTCCAGGGCATGGAGATCCCCCTGCAGGTGGCGTACGAGCGCTCGCCCGTCATCATCGACGACATGTCGCCCATCTCGCCCTCGCAAGGCGGCAGGGAGTACCAGGGCGACGGCGGCGGCGGGACGCGCTCGCGCTCCACGCCCTTCATGGGCATCATCGACAAGACGGCGCGGACTCACCCTCACCAGCAGCAGCAGCAGCAGCAGCAGCAGTACCTCCACCAGCCCTGCTCCTCCGCGCGCCCCTGGGCCATGACCTCCATGGACTCGGTGGTCATCAGCCCCACGTCGCCGGGCAACCTGGTGCAGCAGGGGTCCGCCTACAGCCCCCCCACGTCCCTGGGGAACATCGCCTACTACAACAAGACCAACAACGCGCAGAACGGACACCTCCTGGAGGAGGACTACTACTCGCAGCCGCAGCAGCAGCAGCAGTCGTCGTTGGGGAAGCTAGCCAACGGCTCCCGTGGCGGCGGAGGCGGGGGAGGGGGAGGGGGGGACCACCTGGAGAGGGTGAGCCAGGTGCCCACCTACCCAGACGTGAAGGTGGCCAGGACTCTGCCCGTGGCGCAGGCGTACCAGGACAACATGTACCGCCAGCTCTCCCGCGACTCCAGGCAAGGGCCCACCTCCCCCATCAAACCAAAGAGACCCTTTGTGGAGTCGAATGTGTGATGGGTCCCAGAGTGGGGATGGGAGGGAGGGAGGGAGGGAAGGAGGGTGGGAGGGAGGGAGGGAGGGAGGGTAGGGGGTGGAGTTATTGCTGCTGACCTTGGTGTCTGACATGGATGATGGGAGTCTTCATAAGGAAACGTATGAGTCACACAGAGCACAGTACACAGAGTACCGCCCCTCCCCCCCTCACACAGGACAGACGCCTCTACAGTACACACACACACACACACACACACACACACACAGCCGGGAGTAGTAGTCAAACAGTAACCTAGATACGAAATACTAACGTTTACGTGAGTAAGTTGTGTTATTTCTTCGTTAAAAACTTAACAGCTCTGCATACATACATACAACAGTATAGGACACGCATTAGAACACTCCGAATACGAAAGGTCATTTAGAGGTCATAATGCCTGTGCACCTCCATATACGGTCGTGTAGCACGACTTCCTCCCTGTGTGGTGAAGTCATGTGTGGGTCTGTGAGGGGGACACTGGGGGCTCCTTCACTCCCTGTACCAGTGAACTCTCTATCCATCTTCTTTCCTTCAAATACAAAGTGTGCTCTTAACCAAGGTTGCTAGCCTCTACGTAAATACAATATTCATACTGTATGTTCAATACTGTAAATTGCTCAGAAATTACAAACAACTGGACAGTGCTTAGAGAAAAATTCTAATATTTATAAGTAAGTTATATAATGTATATAGATATACGGACATAACATAGTTTGCATTCGGATTGTATTGTTTTTGCTTCTTTTTCTTTTTTTTTTTCTTTTCTTTGTCCTTCTATTCACATGCAACAGGTGTTTCATCCAGGGTCGGGTAGGAGGGACATTTACATCCAGGGTCGGGTAGGAGGGACATTTACATCCAGGGTCGGGTAGGAGGGACATTTACATCCAGGGTCGGGTAGGAGGGACATTCATCCAGGGTCGGGTAGGAGGGACATTTACATCCAGGGTCGGGTAGGAGGGACATTTACATCCAGGGTCGGGTAGGAGGGACATTTACATCCAGGGTCGGGTAGGAGGGACATTTACATCCAGGGTCGGGTAGGAGGGACATTTACATCCAGGGTCGGGTAGGAGGGACATTTACATCCAGGGTCGGGTAGGAGGGACATTTACATCCAGGGTCGGGTAGGAGGGACATTTACATCCAGGGTCGGGTAGGAGGGACATTTACAAACTTTGACTTTACAAATTCTATTTTCAGTCTCTCTCTCTATACGCTTTGTCATGTTATAGTCACAAAATAAAGATGCTTTTGTTCTAGAATAGTGATACAGTTTACTGTACGCAACATACCTCATGATTACCGCCTTTAGTATGAAGATAAACTGTCCAACTGCCAGGGAATCAACCTCTTCATCCGTTTCGTTCTCCTACAATTGAAGCTCGTCCCCAACGAACAAACAACCTTGAATACAGTATGTATGTATGCAAGTGTGTGCTTGTCAATTCTACCACGAGTTTCTCACGTCAAGCTAATAGGAAGAAATCATT
This sequence comes from Nansenia antarctica, assembly GCF_963989245.1. Classification (NCBI taxonomy): domain Eukaryota; kingdom Metazoa; phylum Chordata; class Actinopteri; order Argentiniformes; family Microstomatidae; genus Nansenia; species Nansenia antarctica. The sequence goes on along the minus strand of NC_137681.1, from coordinate 26,724,745 downwards.
GCAGATATGAAAGGGGTATGATTCTGAGAGCACAATGACCGGTAGTAGTTGTTGTTAATCTAATACCAAGTGTGCAATACTTGTGTGTTCATAGCTACATTATTCTAACGTATTGTTATCATCAATGTATTAGGTTCCCTACGAATTATCGTCATTTGTTTTGCGAACAAGATATGATTATACATAAGCAGGGAAGGTCATACAAATGCCAAAGTTTGGAGATGTCCCCATTCTATATGTTCTGGTAAATATAGAAAAGGATACAGTATTATGATCAAAGGAAAAGTAATGTCAAGGTTTCTGCTGCAACTACAAGTTATTGTACGCAGACATTCAACCCACTGTTAGTCGCGTCTGCGTTGGTTTAACCTTTGGTTTATCTTCTTCCTTCGTTTTTTTACTTATTCAACCATCTCTGCACTAAATGCCTGTGAAGTTCTTAACTAAGGGTGCACTTTATGTATTTTAATTACTTTATTGTTATTGATTGTCACTGAATTTGGAGGAAGTGTTTGGTGGGTCAGGTGGGGGCTTCTCTGACCAATGGAACTGGATTATTATCAGTGACTCGTCGTCATAGGAACTTCTGACTTACCAAGCGGTGATGAATGACAATACGAAAAGCAAACTAATGTTTTTAAACGTATGAAGATGTATAGACTTTATAGCACAAGTTGTATCTGCTGTAAATACTGGCCAAAATATCCCCCTCTGCCTCAACCCAATCCTTGATTGTCACCAAGGCAGGTCTCTTACAAATGGCTTGTGTTATGTTTGTCTTGGTTGTGGTCAGATGCCACATTTACTTAGAACTGCTGTTCAGTTTTCAGTGTATAAGCAACAGCTGGCCAAATCAGTCCGGCCTAGCCAGTGGTTAAGCACATAGTTTTAAATTCAACGGAATTGAATTGTAAAGTATGGTTCAAAGAGTCCGTTTAAAAGCTGAAAAGCTCTATTCAAAATGTAGATATTTTTGTATTTACCAGGGGGCTATGAAATGAGTGCACTGGAATGACAGATGGGTGTATGAAAGTGCTGTTGTAAAAATGAATGTCCTTGTCCATTCCACAGCTGGCCAAACTGTACGGACATCTGAGAGATGATTCTAATAGTTATCAACACACAGCACACACTGCAACGTATCATCATTTGGACAAAAACAAGGCAGTTTCTGAGGGGACTGGACAGCTGTGCTTGACTGTAGAACTCTGGATCGGGCCTCTGAGAACCTGGAAATCAAATGAACGGCTATAATGACCTTTGACCTTCCCCAGTTTAACCTGCAAGAATAGAGGTGCCTAACAGTTCTGTCCTGACTATGAAGGTATGAATTGTAATATTCTTTGAAATGGACATTTGAGTGAACTTTCGGGGTGTTTGTTTTCAAACGTTCAATGTAAATTAGTTTGCTGTAAATAGTCTTCTGCATGTACTATGATTTCTTCACCCATGAGCTCTAACAGAAACGCTAACCGTACATATACAGTGTCCTGATTCTGGTATGTGATATACATTTGGGATTTGGGATAGAAATGGGAAAAATATTGTCCTTGAAAATATTCCTTATTCTTTCTCTCCAACCTCACCAGAAAAACCTAAAAACTCTGAAGGGTTCTTTTTTTATTCTTATTGTTTATTTAATTTAAATGTATTTGCTTGCTGGGCAGAGTTCTCTTGTCTGTAAATGTGAGCTTTCAGAGCGCTGTGGTAAAAGATGAATTAAAAACAATAAAAAAGAATGTGTTTTTATCTCATGATAACTGATTGTAATCTGTACAGTAAAGCTACAGTATGTATTGAAGAAAAAAAACATATTTATAAATGGTTACAACTGAAAAAACTACAACAAACTGCATGTCATTTCTTTACATTTGCCTTGCAGGTGAATAGCAGTACACAGAAATACCTCCATTTGTTGAGGTCCACCTTTCCCCACACTCTTTTAATGTGACCTGCCAAGCACACATTCCGGTACATTCCGGTACTATGCGACAGTACACCCCTGCAGATTGTGGCCGTTGTGCAGTACATTGGTTTGACCAGACGGTGGCACTGTTCACATAGAATTACAAAGACAAAACGTTATCTTCAAGGTGTTGTCAACAAAACCTACATCGTAACTGAGCAAAGGTAGATACTATCCTTAACGCTGTACACATACACACCAGGTGAGTGTTTCAGTATTGGCTACATGGAGATCATTCAGAAGCATAGTAAAGATTTCGGCAATTCAGAACACAGAAACACGACACAACAGAAAGTATTTGCACTTGACAACACAATACAATGACATTTAATGTAAACAGCATGACACAATCTTAAGATTGAATGCCCAAAAGCATCAACAGAAAAAACGGTGGTGGAGATGGGAGTCATTCAGCATTAAGTTTAAAACGGACAATTTCCTAAGACATATTTGATATTCATTCGCTGTCAGTTTTTATCTGATCCCCATTCACTTGACTAGGAGAACGCTGGTGGAATGAGCTGCACACTGCTGTCAGGACTGCAGAGACGCTACCTATCTTCTGCCGTAGACTGAAGACCCATCTTAATTGTCCCTTCTAAAGACCTCCTCATCCCCACTTCCCTCATGTACTGTTTTTCTACTAGAAATAAATGTAAACAATAATAATAAAAATGTCTGAAAAGTATTTGTTTCTTCTAGCATTGAAACTGCCCCTGGTCATAACATACATGCCATTTTCTTACCATGACAGATGATTCGCTTAAGTCGCTTTGAATAAAGGTGTCTGCTAAAAGCCAAAAACGTAAAGAAATTAAATAAAAAATTAAATGAGACCATGAAAATCAAACCAGCATTTTCTTTCAGAGTATCCAGAGTAGCCAGTTATCTTATCAATGTCCAAACCACCTGGTCCTCCTCAATGCTTGGGACCAAACGCTTCAATCCTTCTTCTTTTTGTCTGTGAGTAGATGAACCAAGCCGGGCACGTAGACCATGACCACCTGGGGGACTATGGTGAATTTGAGAAAGAAGAGTGCGTAGAACAGAGGCTGTGGCTGGATGGGGAGAGGCAGCCGGTGGACGTGGTAGAGAGCCAGGGAGGACAGGGCCAGGCACAGGGCCCGCGGAGCCAGGGGGAGGGTGTAGCCTCCGGGCTTCCAGTACTGAGCCAGGCCCAGGCCCAGGATGGCTCCGCAGTCCCGGGTGAGGGAGGAGAACGGGGCCGTGTCCAGGCGGATCCACTCCGGGCGGGAGCACCACTTCTTAGCTAGTGTGATAGACCTGAGGAACAGGTGACAGGTGACCGTTGGAAGTATGTTTTTATTATTATTATAATTTAGACATATAGGGATATTCTAAATGACTGTACATTACCAACTAAATTGAAGCAAACTAGCAAGACATAGGGCAGGGTTCACAGACAAGGCTTAAGACTAATCCTAGACTAAAAAAGATTATCAGGATTACAGGGGGTGTAGACCTGGGTTTCCGTTAACCGGCAATTACCGGTCATTGTCCGGTAAAATTTGGTGAAGTCCGACAAATTGAAAAGTCGTCGGACATATTGTCCGGTGAAAATAATTCCCTTTGAATACAATTCGCTAAAGCTGGCTGGGTGCGTTCGTAAACACGCTCTGGAAATCCGATCAGCACTCGCGGAACGCCTCTCGTCCAATCGAACGACTCGGTCGCTCTGTGACATCGAAGCCAGCGTGCGCTCCGGCGCTCTCAGAGCGTGTTTACGAACGCACCCCTAGAAGTTTCCAGCCAGCTAGCTGAAGCTGCTACACACACCAGAGCCATGGCGACCGAACGGCAAGTTAAACAACATACTATAAAAGTGACATTGTTTTACTCATTACTCATACGTTTGTTGTCATTCGGCGGTGCTAATAGTCGCTTTCTTTTTAAATTTATTTAATTTATTTTATTTTAGCAGTTTCCCCGAAAGTTAAGTGTTTGTTTTTATATCACTATTTGCACTTCTGGTTAGATGCTAAACTGCATTTTGTTGTCTGGTACTTGTACTCTGCAATGACAATAAAGTTGAATCTCACCTAATCTAATCTAATCTAATCTAATCTAAAATAATCTAAAATAATCCCATCACTATTACTCCCTATTTTCATCAGTGTTTCAATCCTTGAATCTGTGATGGAAATCAAGCAAAGCCACTTCAAGTCTCCCCACCACTGACAGCGCTGGGTGTGCCTTTCCTTACACTCTCGGTTATTCCCTGTGGATTTAAAAAACGGTGTTTTGGTTTCTATAATGTGGTCTATTCTCAGTGTTGACGAGCAGCTCAGGGGGCTTTGAGATGGCTAACAGCTAATTAAAGGAGTAATTCCACTCAAAAGGGTAGAAGTAAGCTGACTGTCTGTCTGTCTGTCTGTCTCTCTGTCAGTGTGCTGGACTACCTATGACTTCCATGGTACCTGGGAACGCGTTGTCGGAGAGAAACGCCCTCTGTACAAAGGACCTACTGACCAAAATCCCTGTTCCCCGTAGCCTACATGCTTGCACTGTTACTGTTCAATAAAATGTTATACATCTAGACATTGTGGTATTTCTTTATATACGTATCCCAGACTGCCTATCAATTGTTTCTCAATAAACAGTTATGTTCTTCACATTGTCATACTCCCGAGCTAAACGAAATGCCTTCCCAACCAGCGAGACTTATAGAAATGACGTTGTTTTATTGATAAAAAAAAAAAAAGGGTAAAACTGTAAAGAGAAAATAGAAAACTCACATTAATCCCAAACAATTTAACAAACTTCAGTTAACGTAATGTGGAGTCCGTTCATTGATCGATGCTGTCTGTTCAGTTCCCAGTGAGGCGCCCGTGGATTTGACGCATGGCATAGCGCGCATGCGTCAAATCATGTTATATTATTATATATTATATAGCTCGCATCTAATCGTATCGGATGAGAAATAGACATTAAATGGCATATATAGGCCGCTACACAACAGTAATCACCGCGACAAACAGCTATATTAGATTTGGAGAAAAAAATATATGATTTTGAAAAAAAAAAAAAATATTATATTTTAATATGATGACCGGAATATATCACGTTTGTCCGGTAAATCGAATTCTTCCCGGACACGATGTCCGACGGCAAATTTTTCTAACGGAAACCCTGGTGTAGACTTACCAGGACAGATCAATGCCTAACTTCTGTAGCCCACCGTGGAACAGGAAAGCACTGAGGAGCAGACAGGTGCTGGAGTACACGTAGAACAGCAGGTGGCGCTCTTCTGGGACAGTACGGTTCAGAATGACTCCCAGAATGAATCCTGTGACAAAGAAGAAGAAGGGTAAACACTCACTAAAACCCTATGTTTATGCGGTGACGTCCATCATTTGTAATAATTACACATTTACAAACTTACGGAGCTCGTCTGAGTTCTTTACTCCGTGCGAACCGGCCACGCCCGTAAAAAAGATCTGGGAAAATTCCACTGTAAAACACCTACCCTATTTTCACCTACCCTGGGATAATCAGAGACTCACCCTCACTCTCCACTTTTAAATCCCACCTCAAAACCTACCTGTTCTCCAATGCATACAACCTCCCCTACCCCTAACCATCTCCCCTAACCCTGCCACCCCCTCCCCCACTGGACATGCATACAACCTCCCCTAACCCTGCCACCCCCTTCCCCGTTCGTGAGCTCTGTGTTCTATGTGCTCATGTTATCTGTGGCTTGTTGTTTCTGTGTTTTCCGTCTTCCCCATATTGTCAGCGTCTTTGAGCCTCGGAAAAGCACTATATAAATATGATTAATTATTATTATTATTATTATTATTATTATTATTATTATTATAGTAGTGTGGCGCGAATCGGCATGTCGGTAATTTGGGGTGAGTTTGTTTTCTCCGCCTATTTTTTTGCTGCGTGTTTGAGAACTAACCAATGAGAGCTAACCAATGAGAGCTAACTAATGAGAACTAACCAATGAGAACTAACCAATGAGAACTAACCAATGAGAACTAACCAATGAGAACTAACCAATGAGAACTAACCAAGGCCTGTTGCGCTTGTTGTTCATTAAGCAGATGTTACACACAGCCGTGACATCATAGCCACTGGAATGTCCGTAAATTCCAGTAAAACTCAGTCTTCGCTTATCCCGCGCGAATGCGCCACACGAAACACAGACGTTGGGGGGGTTGGAATTACTAAATTACGGACGTCACCACATTATTCCCGTGCGAATAGTGCCTAAAATGACCCTTTTAATCCAAAACATCAAGTCTGGTCAGAGAGATAAAGTCTAACATCAGTTATTTGTTTTAATTGAAACTAGGGATGTCCCGATCCGATATATCGGATATCGCTGCGATATTGGTCCTGAATGCTGGATCGCAGATCGCACCAGAAAAAAAATAGGCTTCGATCTGCGTGGCCGATCTGGCGTGTCACTCACGTGATGACAACAGTAGAGTTGGCTAGTTGCTACCTGTTTGTAATGAGTCTGACAATGTCATGATGCTAGCTGGTTAGGGCTGCAACTAACGATTATTTTGGTAGTCGACTAATCTGTCGATTATTTTTTCGATTAGTCGCGATTAGTCGTGTGGCCGCGGCAGTGCATGTTGTACCTCACCTTCTCAAGTCTGCACACCTGTGAATGTCACCCTGTTGTCCAGTCTCTCTGGCTTAACATACGTTCCCATTGCAAATTCAAATAATGACTCATGAAATATTTGAATTTGGACCTTCCAAAACATTTACCGTATTTTCCGGACTATAAGTCGCGGTTTTTTTCATACTTTGGCTGGTCCTGCGACTTATAGTCAGGTGCGACTTATATATCAATAATTCATAATCTCTGACTGACATGAACTGACATACGGTAATCTCTGACTGACATGAACCAAGGAGTAACTTCCGCTAGCGCCTCATACACGATAGAATAGCCATTATACTTGACAATGTGGACATTAAACACGACAATGTGGACATTAAACATGATGTTATGGACCTTATACACAATGTTATGGACGTTATAAACGATATTAAAGTCATTTATTCCTTCCAGAGACTGTTCTATGTTGCTAAGTTACCCCCGCGAGGCTATTTTGCTACTTCCGCTAGCGCCACATACGCGATAGAATAGCCATTATACTCGACAATGTGGACATTAAACACGACAATGTGGACATTAAACATGATATTATGGACCTTATACACGATATTATGAACGTTATACACGATATTAAAGTCATTTATTACCTTTCAGAGGCTGTTCAATGTTGCATTGTTTGTAGGCCGCCCTTCATCCTAACTACTTCCGTTTTTCACCAAGCTATCTTTGTCATGGCCTTATACACGATAAATAGTCGTTACACTCGACAATGTGGACATTAAGCACTATATTATGAACGTTATACACGCTATTATGAACGTTATACACGATATTAAAGTCATTTATTACCTTTCAGAGGCTGTTCCATCCTGTTTGCTTGCTCCCGCGACGCCATTTTGCTAACCTTCGTTAGCAACGCGCTAGCTAGCCCTGGCTTTACACTCGATAATTTAAGTATTTCTAACCTTTCAGAAGAAGTTTTAACGTGAATTATGTCCTTCCTGGGCTTACAAATCCTCTCATGTCTCTTCACAGTGCCAGACTAGAGTCAAGCTCAACAGGGTCTTCTTTCCCCGCTGATTCCGCCAAGCCCGTTCCCTTGAACCATGCGACTTATAGTCCAGTGCGACTTATATGTGGTTTTTTCCTCTTCGTGACCCATTTTTGGCCTGCTGCGACTTATAGTCCGGAAAATACGGTAATACATACAATAATCAATCTCTGTTTCAATGAAACAAAATAAATTATAAATAAATTAAATAATACATTGCTGGCTAGACTACAGACAGCTCACGTTAGTAGGCTACGCTTGGCGCTGTTTATCTTACAGACAGCTCGCTGGTGGACTCAACATAATTGAAATAGCATTCACTTATCAAGCATCATTCATGATCATCCACCATGACTACCTGGTATTTTAATAGCGACCACCCCTCACTTCCTTTCATCTCGCGTTCTCCTGGCTTCAACATGGAAAACCCCTGCTACGTAACGTTACATACAAGCGCCTCTGTCTGTCACACGCGTGCCACAGGGCAAATAAATTAATAGCACAAACGCTCATAGCATGTACAGCCCTGTCCATGAGACGTTGTTTTCCAACATGTAACAGTAAAGCTAACATAAACATTACGACCCTAACAATATAACGTTAGCCAGTTGGCTAACAACGTTAGCTAAAACTTACCCAGCTGATTCTTGCATGGCTCCCGGGTGCTTTCGTTTAAGATGCTCGTACATCGCGGTGGTGCTGCTGTGGAATGCTAGTTTTGTTTTACATATATTACATTTCACGGACGAGTGTGGTTTGTCGTCCGTAAAATATTCCCAGACTTTGCTGAGTCTAGGTCTCGTTTTTTTTTTTTTTTTTTGCGATGCGTCGTAAAATTCCACGTCGACGAGTTTTTATGATCGACATCGTCGATTATGTCGACTAATCGTTGCAGCCCTATAGCTGGTGAAATCATAAACCATTTGCTTTAGTAATTTTTCGGTTATTTACATAGTCTGAAACTACAGATGGTAAGCTTTCAAATGATGCGTCATACATTGAAATCGGAAAAAAATTCAAGGTGACACGAGTATTTGAATGTTGGTGCACCGAATGGGAATGCGACAGGAGAAAAGTGACTCTGACCAAACCACAACAACAAACGCTGCTAGCGCCTAACAGCGGTACATCGCTACAAACGTCTAACTGCGTTTTTATAACATCACAACATACTGAGAGAACATGGACATGCTAAAAACACATAACTACACATAACTAGATGAACACACAGTCCTTGCTTTTGAACACGTCCTAAAACGAGAGTATGTTTACAAGTCATTATCATTTACTGGTAGCCTCCGAAAAACGAGAATAGTTAATCCAATCCACAGATTATAACAGTTTTTTATTATATGGACTGGGTACTT